>NC_139705.1:45529491-45686991 GCF_964188405.1 Protomyctophum parallelum | reverse complement strand
AAATAAATCATTAACATTTTGTTGATGTCATCAAGATGTCTTTCACCATGTTAATGATTTTTTTCAAAACAATTAGTACTTTTTCCAGCACTGCTGTACGCCCCTATACTGTAACCAGGAGGTCTCTCTCTCTCTCAAGGGCTTTGGTATAAATGTCAGTTTTATTATGTGATAGCATAATATACTGTGTGAAGCGCTTGAATCCTAGCAAATCTATTTGGGGGGCAAACATTCAGCCAGAAATACGTTTCAACGTGTTCTGACTTCTGAGCTTGTAGATCAGCTATTTCCAGGGAAGAGATTTGATGATAAATACAATTTAGGGTTTTCAGACAAAACACCATATCTATATACTTAGATAGAAACAATAATAGTTATAAAACACCATATCTAGATACTTAGATAGAAACAATAATGGTTATGGTTATAAAAAAGGAAACAAGTTTAATCCCCTAGTTCTTATACCAGTGGTGGAAAAAGTACTCATAATAATATTTACTTAAGTGAAAGTATCAATACTGTAATATAGAAATACTCTGTAAAAGTAAAAGTCCAGAATTCAAAATGTATATACTTGGGAAAGAGTACAAAAGCATTGGCATCAAAAAGTACCAAAAGTTAAAGTACTCATTATGCCGAATGTGCCGTTTTCAAATGTTTAAAAATCTTTACAAAATATCAGACCTACTAGCTCACACTGCTTCACATCGTTATACATTTTGAGCTTGTATCTATTTGCCAAAATTAAGTGGTTAATGCATGTTTTGAAAAAATAATCAAAATCTACAAAGTAACTATAAGGTTTTCAAATAAACGAAGAGTAAAATTACAACATTTGCATCCAAGATGTAGTGGAGTAGAAGACGTAAAAGTATATTGGAAATACTGCAGTAAATTAAAAGTACCTCAAAATGATATGAGAGTGCAGTACTTGAGTAAATGTACTTAGTTACTTTCCATGGCCGTTATAGGCATCATTTCTCGTATACTAACGCCATGGCAACCTGCCCCTGGCAGATGCCATGCCTGATGAAGGTCTGACGACCGAAACGTTGCTCAATAAAATCTAAACTCAAGTGAAGACAGTGTGCGGGATTATTTTCCTCTACTTAACCTGCCCCTACCAAAATGGCCGCGACATTGACGTACAGTGATCCGATGCTAAATGAAGCACCTGCGTATATCACGTTTAACCCATTTTGACCTGGGAACGATTCTACAAATGTCTTCTAAATCTTGACAGTTATCTGAAAAAACCTATGTTTCTATGTTAAACATTTTCATTTCAAGGACCCCCCAGAAATATCTGTATATTTATTATTTATTATTCAGAAGCAAAGATTTGAGTTAAAAACGTTTGCTCTGAAAGAATATATTCAAAGATTTGCGCCACATTTTCAAGATCTTTCAAAAATAGCAGACCTACAAGCTCATAGCGCGGCACTCGGTGCCACGCTATGAGCTTGTAGATCTGCTATTTTTCAATAGCTAAAGTACAACATAAGGCTGCACCAAAAGGGGTTCCCGTACAGAATGGGTTAAGGAGGGTCAGGTTGGGTGACACATGTATAGATATTGTGTTGCAGTAGTAACGAGGTGAGACGTTTAAAAACCCCAAAGGGAGCGTGTGATCTACTAGTATGTGAGAAAAAACTCTCTCCCAAAACGCACTCCCTCTGGGTTTGATTATGGTAATGGCTTGCATCACAATTTGCTGGAAAAGAACACAACAGAAATCAACAGATTGCAGTCGACCATGAATTATCCGCTTACATAAAGCCTGGAAAATCAACATTTGTGGTCGATTAGAGACAACGCAGTAGTCCCTTCTTTCGGCTTGAAAATGTGCAAGTCGTAAGAAGATATATGGCTTTCGCTGAAGCTCCACATGGTCGATGCCAGACGTGTTATTATGGTTGGTTTGGAAGGCTCTGGGTGTTGTGTTGTTTGGTTGGTTGGTGGTGGAGATGGTGGTTGGTTGGTGACGTTATTTTATGTGTTCACTCCCAGTGGTGTACTCAATATTTTTCTTTTTACATATTAGTATTTAGTAGCAATACCACAATGTAGGGGAAAAAAGGAAAATTAAATTACTTGTGTCACCGGACGCCTAAACGTCTGTAGTCAACCAAATGGACAAATTCCCAAAACTTTTACACTTAGCCTTTGTTTGTCGTCCAAGTGATCTAAAAAGTTCCCTCTTAACTGTCTGGAAGCGATAGAGTTGGGACGAGTCCTCCAGAGACAATTAGAGGAGCAAAAACAAACTAGTGTCATCCAAGAAGAGATGGTCTGATAGAGCAGCAGCATCCACCGACCATACACACACACACACACACACACACACTATACTATTCCCATGAGAACCTACATGGCTCTGTTTACAAATACTATGGCTACAAATGTGTGTGTGTGTGTGTGTGTGTGTGTGTGTGTGTGTGTGTGTGTGTGTGTGTCAAGAGGAACACACATGCGGTTGCTGTTGCCACTACCACCAGTATGTGTCCTACCTGCAATAGGGTACTTGTGGGTATAGTGGCTACAGTCGAGTCCACTAAAGTGAGACCAAGTCAAGACCAAAGTCCAAGGGAAGGAGCCGAGTACGTGTCGAGACCCAAACAGATGGCAGCCGAGTTTATTTTATTTAAAAAAAATGACAGAAATGGCAGAAAACACTGCGAGAGCAGGCAGGCGTGTAATCTGTGCTTCGTTACTTAACCCATTTTGACCTGAGATCAGATTCTAAAAATGTCTTCTACATCCTGACAGTTTTCTGAAAAAGCTATGTTTCTATGTCAGTCGTTTTTCAAAAATAGCAGACCTACAAGCTCGTAGCGCGCCACTCTGTGGCACGCTACGAGTCAGACGAGTCAAGAACTGGAGTACTACAACACTACATGTGGGTCCAGCCAGGATATATAGGCCAACAAAGAACTCACGATAGATGTGGACGTCGTCATCGGATGCGATGGGCAGCCATAAGCAGTAAGTGTGCACACTTACTGCCATGCATCTATACAAGCTCACAGTGACCTTGTACAACATATATGGATGACGTGGTTATACAATAATTGTGACGCTAGGTTAACTATACTTTTGCTGGGGATCCCCCGGACCCCCTCCCAATCAATAAGGACCCCCTGACCCCATATTTGAGAACCAATGGACTACAGGAGGACGGACAGAGAGACCCCCACCCCACCCTCTACACTATAGACGGTGCCTCAGATAGACAGGGGGTCAGCGACTTCAAATTCCTCCATGTCCACATCACTGAGAATGTCACCTGGACGTATAAACACCCATCACGTTCAAATGAAGGCACATGCAGCTAAGCGCCTCCATTCTCTCAGGCCACTCGAAGGGCTTTGACATATTTTTAGGATGGGTCAAACGCAGAGACGTTTTCCCCTCATCAGGGATCACTGTTCCCTCCCTGGGCTCTAATGATGTGATTGATACAGGCGTGAACCCTGGAATCCACAACAACACACGTCTGAATCATTTGACCTTTGACCCTCATAAGGGACACTTTAACCAATTGGCCCCTGAGGAAGGTCCTCAGTACAGTGGAAAGCACGCACACACGCGCACGTATTACTTTACTAGACATCAACTTTATCAATTTTATAAATGCCATTTTTACACCTGTTTTGGCTCATTCTTAACCGTAAAGTCTGAATTATCACAGAAAATAGCAGATACTGTATATACGTTATACAGGCTTACAACGTGGTGCACTGCAGCAGCAATGAACCTATAACTGCCCCAACTCGATTTTAACCATAAAACAACGTTTATCTTGTGAGAACCCTGATTCTTTTTCCCTCACAATGTCTAATTCTCAAATTCTGCTAAGCTTGTGGGGATGTGGCCTTCACAAGTAATAATACAAGCACACACACACACACACACACACACACACACACACACACACACACACACACACACACACACACACACACGCATACCACTCTGAAGAGTGGAAAATCCTTCTGTTCTCCAGTGAGTAATCATGTTCAGTTACATGTCTGTATCCTCACTGATAAGCTGCTTCCAGAGGCAACAACATTGTCCTTTATTTTCACTACAAACGTTCAAAAACCACAATAACAAGTTCTCTTGAAAAGGCTCCTTTGTCCAAAAGTAAGTATATAGGGCTGACAAAGCTGTAATGTTGCTGTATTGTTCTTTCTGCTTTGGCAAAAACGTATGTTTTATCATGCCAATAAAGCCCTTTGAATTGAATTGAATTGACAAAGTGACAATATTGATTATATTGATTCTTAGCAGTTATATACAGTATCAATTACCTTTTTGATCAAAAATAATATTAAGAAGCTGCTGAAGTAAAGTCGATAACTAAACTATCTTGACCTCTGGCAGCGTGCACAAAAAAGTTTGATACAGATGGTTTGCACTTTGCGAGATTAGATCTGGACAGCCACACGCACACGCGCACGCGCACACGCACACACACACACACACACACACACACACACACACACACACACACACACACACACACACACAATCTCCATCTGTGGCTTTAGGACTGGTGAAGCCATACATAGGAGTGTACGAATGTAACGGAATGGTTGTCCAGTTGGTTAGATTCGTACGTCTTAAAAATAGAGGATTTTCAATACAAAAAAAGTACAATGCGTTGAGAATGTGAATGCAACATTGCTCCCGCTAGTAATTGTCTGTCTGTCTGTCTGTCTGTCTGTCTTCTTTATTCTGGCTAGGTTTTGACTGCTATGTCTGTATTTATTTATCTATGTGTTTAATTTGGAACGTGGGCTTGCTAGTTCTAATTACTGGCCACGTTGGCGTTCGCAAGACGTGTCCCAAATGATTCACATCTTGCGAACACATCAGGCACACACACACACACACACACACACACACACACACACACACACACACACACACACACACACACACACACACACACACACACACACACACACACACACACACACACACACACACACACACACACAGTCAGACACACCCTGATTAGATTTGACACCACACAAATGCAAATGCAACGTTTCCCATATTCCACGTGGAAGGTTTTGAGAACAGACAGAGTGCAAAGTGATGAGATCTGGGTCTTATTAAAACTCCATACACCGATATGGGAGTCAGCGCAAACCCTGTGGGCCTGTTGATCAAACGGAGGACTATCAGGAATCATCTGCTGCCGGTCACATCGTGACGAGGTCGAGGCATGTCATTTGAGACGTGAATCAGTGTGAATCAGTGTGAATTGGTCACGAATACAAGCGGCCAAAATGAGTTTTCTTCAACGGGGGGCTAGCATCTCCCTTAGAGATAGGGTGAGAAGTTCAGTCACACGAGAGAGACTCGGAGTAGAACCGCTGCTCCATCGCCTGGAAAGGAGCCAGCTTAGGTGGTTCAGGCATCTGGTTTGGATGCCTCTCGGGCGTCTCCCTAGGGAGGTCCTCGACGCACGTTCCACTGGGAGGAGTCCCCGGGGCAGACCAAGGCGCAGTTGGAGGAACCATATCGACTCACTGGCCTTGGAACGTCTGGATGAATGAAGGAACGATGGATGAATCAGTGTGATCCAGTTGATCTCACATCGGTTTGTGTTGACAGGCCAAAGAGGGAATAACACCTCACTGTACCACGTGAAGTGATGCTATAGAGATCAGCATACTCATATTCTTTCAACTTCAAGTCAAAAGGCCACAACAATGTAGAAATATTCTTGTGAGTAAATGTGTTCAAAGCGAGGAGCGTTTCGAGATGCTGTATCTGCTTGCTACTTTTGAAACTTTTGTGTGATGCTATAGGATGATCAAGTAGGGTGTTAAATTTACATAAAAAACACAAAAAGTGTGGAGATAGATAAGGGGTTTCTGCCTGACATGACAAGCAACGTTTGTATAAAACATATAAATACGTTTAGTGTAGTCAAAAGAACAATATTGGTTGTCACTGTATTTGAGTAGGTGTACTCAGTTCCTTGGCACAATTGCATGTGGGAGGTGGATGTGAGATCCATACAGCTGTGTGTGTGTGTGTGTGTGTGTGTGTGTGTGTGTGTGTGTGTGTGTGTGTGTGTGTGTGTGTGTGTGTGTGTGTGTGTGTGTGTGTGTGTTGCCGTTGACAGGACAGAAAGGGAATCTCAGATACGTAAGTGATACGATGCAGATCTCCAGCTAATTAGTCTCTGATCGCTTTAATCGCAATTGAGATCTCCACCCTGCTGCTCAGCACGCAACTCACACACGTGTCCCAAGAGCCACGTAAACAGAGCCATACATGCCTGTTAATCACAACTGGAGTCAAGTGCAATCTATTGTGTCGTTTTGCAGATGTACACACATCTGCATACATTACACACACGCACACATCTGAGATAGTAGATGACCTCAAGAGGCAGCTGTGTTGCTCTAACTTGTGGATCATGTCAAGGACCCCCAAATTGACATATATTTGTAAAGATACATTTTTTAAAGATATGCCAGTGACCCCCCCCCCTCCCCCCCCATTGGAGAAGATTTTTACAGCTATATCTTAACCATTTTAATTAGAAGGATCCCCATTTTCATATGCATTAGGCCCAAGTTCCATATCCTGGACCCCAATCTGCACTGTAGTATCATCAGTGTTCATGTACAGTAACTCTCAGAGTTATTATGCAACAACCATAACTCTCTTCCTCTGCTCTAACCTTCACTTTAAAGTGTCTCCCGATTACCTCCCACTGCAGCATATTTTACACAGGTTATCTGTGCGTTTGTGTGAGGGAGAGAGAATGATTTGCATGCAGTGATAATTATCTCCCATGTCAAGGATGTCCGGGCAAGAGAGACATATATTTTCGGTCAAATTATCAGACTAACGTGACCTCTGATATAAAATAAATAAATAAATAGTGAAGTTAAACCCATTTTGGGCGGGAACCCCTTTTGGTGTTAGCATTATGTTATGCTTTAGCTATTGAAAAAAAGCAGATCTACAAGCTCATAGCGCGCCACCGAGTGGCACACTACGAGCTTGTAGGTCTGCTATTTTTGAAAAATCGAAGAAGGACTGACATAGAAACATAGCTTTTTCAGAAAACTGTCAGCATGTAGAAGACATTTTTAGAATCTTATCTCAGGTCAAAAAGGGCTAAAGTGGTTAAGTGTGTATACATATTTAAGCAGTGAAAAGTATTAACAAGAGACTTGTGCCTAAATAAAAACTCTAAGAGTTTTGGACATACACGGTTGTCACGCGACCGTGCGACGAAATGCAGGCGTCCTCAGCGAACGTCTGTTTGTTTTTGTGCGGATGGCCATTTCAGACGGTAGGAGACGTTTGGTCTCTAATCCGTTTGATTGGCTGAACCCAGGAGCCTGGGCCGCGGACAAAGAGTCCTTTCACACATGGTGCAGCCTCCGCTCACTGCTTACATGTGATCTCACATACCTGTAGACGTACGTCCCCAAAAACAGTCCCCTGCATTCCACCATCCGACTACTAGTTCTGTTTTCTTCCTGCGCGGTTGGTATTTATACTGTACTTATTTTGAGGCATTTTTACTTTACTGTATTACTTCTACTCCACTACCTCTCAGAGGCAAAATACTCTAATTATTTGACAGCCTTAGTTACTATAGTTACTTTTCAGCTGGGTTTTATGCTGTCTTCATGCCGTATTTTATACTTCGGGTATTCGTAAATAGCCAATTTACATGCACACAACACATTGCGATACACCCCTGGGTTGGTGACTGTTGAAGTGTTCTTGAGCAAGACACTGAACCATAACCGCTCCCAATGAGAGGGTTGGGGCCTTGCATGGTTTCCTCTGTCGTCTGTGTGAATGTGCGTATGAATAGAAAAGCATAATGTAAAGTGCTTTGGAGAATTAAAGGCGCTATATAAATAAATGCACCATTTAAAAATGAGGATATTAGTTTTTTTGGGGGATTTTTATGCGTTTATTGATAGGGAACAGTAGACAGACAGGAAAGGGGGATAGAGATGGGGAGTGGCACGCCATCCGGCTGGCTTGGCAGCCTAGGTGCCCAAACGGTTGAGCTAACCGTCCGGGTCGAGGATATTAGTTTTAATATACATTTCCCACACTGTATATAATATTGGGCAGAAACTTCTTACTGTATCTCCATACCTTTTTAGGTTTTTTTTTCTCGCTTTTTTGATCATACTACAGCATCACACAAAAGCATCGATCTGGATCAGCTATACTTTTGCTACTTTTCAATTTGAATCCTGAAAATTAACCGCTTTGTTCATTTCTACCCGACAGAGACGATAATTGTAGAAATACATATTTTCATTTGTATTAACCATTTTAAATTAAACTTGATGCCTGCATTTTTCAAAAAGTTTAGTTTCTTCTTGTTCTTTTTTTCTTATCTGTTAAATCATTACAGTAAAAATTACAGTATGTCATTGAATTACAGTATCTGTCAGTCAGTGTGTATTTAACAGTGACAGTGATTTAGAGATAGCACAGATAGAATGTGAAAGTAGGGCCTCTCTAATGGATAACTGGAGACTATAATCAGGCTTTATTATAGGTCACAGATTAATGAATTGCTGTGCTGCTGCTATGTCAGATGGTCATTGCACCAATCACTACTTTAAAGCATTGCTTCTCAAAGTGGGGTCCAGAGACCCCCAGGGGTATTTTGGGGGGTTCCAGGGGATGTACTCAAGAAAGACAAAGCACCAACAAGCAGGCCAGATGTATGGAGAATGACCGGAGGCGACGATGGAGGGCTCGTCTGAGGACGACTAGAGAGAGGGGGGTCCACAGCAAAAGTAGTTTTAACAACAATCATTTTAACCACTTTTTCCATTTCCACAGATTACTATGAAAATGCAGGTTTTCATAGTAAACTGCGACCTGTGGGCGCAAAAACCTGCAAAACCCGTCCGTCCGTCCGTCTGTCAGTCACGCCTGCCCTCCATATATGGTTGTCAGCCCATCACGCCTCGTGACACGTCACTCCATATATGGCCGTCTCCATATTATGAAGATCACGACACTGACCTCATCAAACCCTGGATAGCCATACATGGAGAAGACTGCACCTAGATCTGCATATATGGAACTCTACATCTGACCTCAAACCATTAGATCTCCATATATGGAGCTGACCTGCTCTGACATTCCATATGTTGATCAATCCCCACCCGTCCTTCCACTTAGATTTCTCCCTTTTGACTGATCTGTCCATTCAAACTCTAGACGGGCCCGCCCTAAAGTTATTAGTGCAGCCGCGCCCGGCAGCCGACAAAAACTAGAGTTCTCAACAGACCCGATGTATGTTGATCTGACCTCATCAAACCCTATACACTCAAGACACACACCAAATATGGCCAGACCTCATCAAACCCAGAATTCAGATATGTTGATATGACCCCCCCATGCCAAAGCGCCAGCGCTCAGCGCTCGCCCAGCAGTTTGCGGTCACCCATGCAGGCGGATGCGTGCACAGTTGCACACGGACCTCGCCCTTCACGCTTCTCAGGGCGTCTTACTGGTATGTGGGCTATTTGAAAACACTAGCAACATCTGCAATTTTGATTTAACATAAATCTTCGCTTCTGGCGGTCCCTGTCGCAAACCCTTTTTAGATGGGGGTCTGCGGCAAAATATATATTAGTACAAGTTAGAAACCAGTACAAGTGAGACAAAAAGAATGAGCCGGGGTGCCCATGTGTCTGGTGCGGGAGGCTGATGTGGCCTTGTGTTTTAAAAGAAATAAGAGTGGCAGCAGACCTGTTTGTTCCAGATATAATGAATTGCATTGCATTTCTTTTGTTTTTTTGTGCCGCACATTTTCCAGTTCTCTACTTTCATCTGGAGTGATCTCCATGTTGCGTTGTTGTTCTTCACCTCAAAGTTATCTTTGCTATTATGTTCAGCTCTGGGGTCACAGTTCTCTGCCAGGTTGCTTGTTTCCTCTTTCCTGGTGGGAAATTATTATATCTAATCAAGGATTTAATGCTTTAGGAATGCGGCCCTGGTCCACGCTGAGGACATCAGAGAACGTCGGACCTGTCAATGTTTAATTTCCAGCACCAACAATGGGCCGTTTGTTTTTTGTTTTTTTTCTACAGGTTTTCACTGGAGATGTTGTTTTTTCCTGGCCAAAAGATGCGACATGTCTTCCGAAGACATCTGTTATGTGAAACGCATTGATCTTTCTCATGACGATCTCCAAACAACACCAACGCCAGCATTCATTCTGAGCCAGAGCCGTTGAGATAAAGTAGGAGTTGCATCATCTGTTTACTTTGATCAAGCCAATTGTTTTGTCAGTAAAGGCTGTAATTGTGTAAATTAAGTTATTTTCATACAATATTCAATCAATATTAAATCATGGTTCCAAGATATAGTTAGTTCCAAATATAGTTCTGTAATAGTTCCAAACACTGAATTCTCATAATAGGGTGTTGATGAATCACGTAAACCACCTAACCTGTAGCATTTCTGACCGCTAATTGACAACTCTTCAGACTTCATTACCTTTTGTGTTTAGGTTGTACTGCTTTGACTATGAGATGGTGCTTACAAAATAACAATGAACAGTGTTAAATTGCTGTAATTTAACACCGTTTGTTAACTCTTTGTAAGCAATAATTGTAATCTCAAATTACATAAATCTAGTATAATGCAACACAATTCAATGAATGTAATCATTTTTTGTTCTTCTTTGTAATTATTTGTTTGGTCCAAAATATTGTGTTTGTTGTCATGATTTGTCACGACAAGAGTTGGCTTTGTACGATTCTTATAAGGTATTTAAATAAATACGTTTTGAAATGTCTATGGGAAAAATGCATTGGAAACTATTGGGCCTCATGGCGTCGTCATGAAAGGGGGCGGGACTGCGACGCTCTATAGAATAAGGGACATAAGGGCTGAGATTCTGCCTCAATGCTGCCATTATCAGCTCTGCATCATGCCCTCTATGCATTCTCTATGAAACGCTGCTTTGACTTCCAGAAGGCGGCTTTGCAAATGTGCAGCACACTCTTACAGACCTTATACGTCGTTCAACACAATCCACCGAATTGTAATCATCTTAAGTATCATCTTAAGAATCGGCCTCAGATGCTGCATCCCGTTGGCCGCCATTAGTTCATGGCATCACAGAACCAGCGCAAAAAAAAAAAACGTGCAAAAAAGGCAGCAGACATGCATTCCAAATCGTTAGCGCCATGTCAACATATCGTTAGCAGCTTTCACTGCATGCTTCGCCTTGCTTTTTTTTTCTTTGTTTTTGCTCCTGCAGTTGATTTGCTTAACAGAACTTGACGGGCCATCTGTTTTGACAGGCCCTCTGACATCAAATATCTGCCGCTCCCTGAAAGAGAAAAGGTGCATGTGAAACTTTCCTCGCGCGCGGCAACGACTGACAGGGTTCACCGCCGTCCGTCAAAGACCCACGTGAAGACCATCATCTCGTCAAAAGGGCCTAAAACACATGACCCAACGGGGGAAATATGCCTTGTTGTTAAACGGCCGCGGTGATCGAGTGGGGGCCTCGGTAGAACCGTTAAATGCTGTAGTGAAAATATCTGGGAGTGTTTTTTTCTTCTCTTTCCGATGTTACTGGTGTACTTATAGGAGAGGAACGAAGCCCTTTAAATGGCCCCCGGAGCCTCCCTACCACCACCACTGCCAGCTCTTGTGGTATGTCAACGTTTTTAACATCACAAACAGGGCGAAAACAAGCCAAAGGAGGGGATGGAACGGAGCTAATAATTCGTTTCAGTCCGTGGCTTGTTGTAGCAGAAGTCTGTGAACAGTTGGACATTTGGATGGGGTTTTTTTGTGTGTGTTTTTTTTTTTTACATTTTGGAAACCCAAACAAGTCATTCCTTCCTCTCTTGTGTGGGGAGAGGCCAAAGACAGTAAAATAGCGAGAGAGAGAGAAAGAGAGAGACAGAGAGAGAGAGAGAGAGAGAGAGAGAGAGAGAGAGAGAGAGAGAGAGGGGGGAGGGGCATTTCTGAGTTGTTGTTCAGTTTAGGTGATCTTTTAAAATCCAGAGTGTTACTTAAACTCTGGATCCATTTATACACTCTCAGGTTACAGAGTTACAGGAAAGCACCAAACACGTTCTTGTTCTGGCACCAAATATCCCCCCCCCCCCTCTCTCTCTCCCCCCTCACACTCACGCTCTCTCTCACACACACACACACACACACACACACACACACACACAAACACACACGTCTGACCCCTCCACCACCACCACGCACATAAAGACAATTGTTTGGCTGATATGAACTCTTCATTACTTCCTGGTGGACGTGCACCATAAATAAAGCAAAGGGCCACGTCAACACGAACACGGCGCAACATGTGCACTCTCTGACGTCCCAGCGGGAGCAATTTAAAGGTGCTGCACCACCACGATAAGATTGTTCCTGACAGTCCTGCAGCCTGGGACACGGAGACCGACTGAAGCCTCCTTGACTGATGTCTGATGACCACGTCCTACAGATCCTTTTCAAAACGATGCCGGTATAGAACAAAACATAATCATCGCTGCATGCTGTCGGGGCAGAAACCTCTTATCTCCGTATTTTAACCTTTTTTTCCCCCCGTAAATTAACGCCCTATACTGGATCGTATACTTCAGTGTCACACTCTGCGTTAGGATTAGGCATTGTGAGGTTAGGTTTACGGTTAGGGTTGTTATACCTCACAAGATTCACTTTAGTTGCGTGGCAGTGCTGCACACCGAAAATAGCAGATCTATAAGCTCACAATTAGTTGCAGCACGACATGCTGTGAGCTCATAGATCAGCTATTTTGGTTTTATTATTACTGGTGCGCAACTATCTCAGACATTGAGAGGAGTTATGTTTTTTCAAAATGTGATTCATAAATAATGTTGTACGAATGAACTCACGAGCATAGTAATACGAACACATGCATCATTTAGTTCTCTGGTCTCAGAGCATGTGAGTGAATGTGCAGATCTCTCTGAGCAGAGAGACTGGGTCTGAATGTCACAGAGCTTGGCTTGTGTGACGGGTCCTCTGGAAGCAGCGCAGCAGAGCTGTTTGGCTCGCCTCCGCTCCTCTCCTCTGTTTGTTACACACTGACGCCATGGCAATAAACGTCCGATGACCATGTTTGCACGTGGACCATGATGATAGCAACCGCCTAAAACACTGCTGTGCACTACTGTGCACTTTCTGCGTATGTAGGCAAACAACCAAACAAACAACACAGGAGTGTGTGTGCATGCATGTGCAGTACATGTGTGTGGGCATGCCTGCATGGTCTTTGCATGACAATGTGCATGCGTGCATGGCAGGGAATGACTGCCAGCAAGTAGAAATGTGTTAATTCATCAGTGTGAATTGGCACATAGATTGAGCGACGGCTACTTAGTGTCAGAAATATGGAATAATGTCTTCTTCAGATGAAACAGGTGCAGGCTGGTTCTTGTTCTCAGTCAGGACACAACAGTGTGGACGCCAACATAATATTCAAACTTCTTACGTTCACTCGCTCTCTCAATTTGACTGTCCCTGTCTGTCTCTCTCAGGAGTCTTTCCCTCTTATGTCTGGCAGTCTCTCTCTCTCTCTCTATCTCTCTCTCTCTCTCTCTCTCTCCCCAAGCCAGCTGTGACTCTGTCCAGCCGGAGACATCTGGAATGCATTATACCCAGGAGAGAGAGAGAGAGAGAGAGAGAGAGAAGATCTACAAGCTCGTAGCGCGCCACTCTGTGGCGTGCTACGAGCTTGTAGGTCTGCTAGAGAGAGAGAGACAGACAGCAGCTGGAACCCATCTTGACCCAACAGAGCAGAGGATCATCTATGGAAGGGATCTGACCAGGGGCAGAGCTTTGAACCCATCCATGGTATACCCACGATGGGAGCGTGGAGCAAGCACAGGGATTTCACCTTCAAACCCCCTGTGCCTCTTTTCAATTCCACGTTGATAATGAGCTTTTTTGATGTGTGGATCTGGTCTTAAGACACCATGAAGGTGAAGGGGAGAGATGAGGGGGCAGCAGGGATCTACAGTGAAAATAAGCCTCGGCATACCAGAGTCGGAGAAATGTTATTACAGACCGGTAGAGAGAGAGGGGGGGGGGGACGGTGGACGACGGTGGATTATTGGGGAGGTTTGCCTGAGAGGAACGCAGGGTAGAAGATTCCTGTTCAGATGTCATGGGTGTTGCGTTTTTGATTTTCAGAGAGAGAGAGAGAGAGAGAGAGAGAGAGAGAGAGAGAGAGAGGGTGGGGGGGGGGGGTGTATGAGGGTGTTAAACAAGGTACTTGTTGATTTATGATCTCTTGTATTATGTGTCTTGATGAATTGAATATAGAATACACAGGACCACAATAGAAACAAGCCCTCTGGGCGTTTTTGTGTTATTCTTTTAGCATCATTGTTTTCTCCTTTGTACTTTTTGCAAACTGTTAATAAAGTATTCAATCAATCCATCAATCAATCAATAAATAAATAAATACAAAGTTCTGTATGTAAAAGAATATGCATGGATGGTTCATATCTAAAACACGTACGTCTTAAACACGAACGTCTATTCTGGGGTGAATATTTGGCGAAAATAGCCGATTTACAGGCTTTGTTTTTTCACCGAAGAGATTTGGCGCAGAGCGAGGGGAGAAAAAGCTGCAGACCTAGCATATATAGAGTCCTGGGGGACTACGGTCGACAACGTATTACAGAGTGGTTCTTTTCCGATGCTCGTCTCTCTCATGGTTGCGAACTGCATAGAAATCTCTCACGGAGAGAGGTGTGAATGTTATGCAGCTAATGTGTAAATCTCTAGCACTGTCATCACAATATATCACAATATAATAAACCTCCCCGACGAGGGGCCAAACGACACTAGCACACTATCTGGCCCGGGCCGGGGTCTCGCTGATTGCTCTGCTATTTCTTATTCCACCATGAGGCCGGAAACAGCTCTGGATATGTTTACTGCACACACAGTCCCTATAATACTGCAGGATGCCTTGCACCTGCAGGACCGTCCAACAGAAACCAACCGCTGAGCTTAGCTAAGTTATTTTCAATCATGATTTGTCCAGACAGTAGCTTGAGGATACTAGGAACAGTTAATCAAAACGTTGGGACGCCCGGCCCGAATCCAAGCCGCCACCTCACAGCCCTCAGCAGCCTCTCTCTCTGTGTCCCCCCCCCCTACCTCCCTGCTCCTAAACGGAGTCGACGTTCGTGGACAGGTTCAGCCAGGTGTGGCCTGACTTCGGCCTGGGGCTCATTTGTGGAGCTTAATGTGAGGGGACAGATGTGTTCAGCTGGGGAGGGGGCGTAATGATACTAACACAGCCTGACACCCGGGGGCCTACGGTGATGATTGGGGGATATTTTGGACAATGTCTGTATGGCTGTAATCCCTTTATGCTTGGCCTTTTCAAGATGACGAGGGAAACACTCAAAACCCCCCAAAAAGACCCGTTTGAGGCCTTTTTTTCCCTCCTGAATCTCTTTGCAACTCTAAAACACACCTGCCCCGTGCATGGATGGCACCTGGCAGCTGCTGAAGCCGCGACCACGTGAGCTCCGATCAGAATGGATGAGATGATTGATGGTGTGTTATGGACAGTCCTCTTCGGGGGGCCGTGGGACGGCTCACCTGCTCAACATGTGGCTCATATAACCACATAAATAAGGTCAAGTCCTTCTCCACCACAGCTGTCTGTGGCCACGGGTTCGATCCCAAACCCCCAGCCTCTTTGCTGCATGTCATCCCCCTCTCTGTCTACGTCTGTCCCTCTCACCGTCGCTATCGGAAATAAAGCGGAAATACTTGGGAGGAAAATGAGACGGTCATTTCCATCCACATGGGATTTGTTTCCAAGATATTGTATGTTATTTTTTCATTAACATTTGTTTTTATTTTATGGTATGTTCTCGTTTCCAGGATACAAATAACACTATAATTCATAGATCGGAGTCCCCCTGGGGTGTGTACTCGGTACTCTAAACTTTACCCTCAATGCCAAATTGCCAAAAATAAGTTTGCCTACTAGCTCACACAGACCTGGGATTGCTGCAAATGCAACTCGGCACCATTAAGCCATCTGAATCTCCCTGGCATTCTTTCTGGAGTCGTGTGTGTGTGTGTTTCTATACTTGTGAGGACCAAATGTTCCCAATATGAGAAATAGACATCGTGAGGACCATTTTCCTGGTCCTCACAAGAGAAATAGTTTGGTTGAAAAAAACATTTTTTAGAGATAGGTTATAACAATTGGAGGAAATATACAGGTCGGGGATTAGACAATAAGAAGTTTGGTTTCGTGATTAGAGAGAGAGTTATTCCTGATTTACACTGGCATCATTGCACCGCAGAATAGTCGATCTATACACGCTCACAACACGTCACATCGTGATACGCTGTGAGCTAGAAGATTGGCAATCTTTCCTCTTATGGTTAAAAATGGCAAAATGTATTAAAAATGGCATTCAGAAAATCGGCATCCTAACAATGTTGATGTCCTCACAGGTACAGTAATACAACGGTGTGTGTGTGTGTGTGTGTGTGTGTGTGTGTGTGTGTGTGTGTGTGTGTGTGTGTGTGCGTGTGTGCGTGCGTGCGTGCGTGCGTGCGTGCGTGCGTGCGTGCGTGTGTGCGAGCATGCGTGTGTGCATGCGTGCGTACTGTGTAGCTCCAGGTACAACACAATTAGACAATTGGAAACACCTGCTGATCAATTAACCCTGGCAACTGCTCCCATGAGTCACTCCACCATCTGCCCCACAGAGCGAGAGTTCACCGAAAAGCTAATAAACAGCTTAAAAGGCCCTCTGAGATGAAAAAATATGTTCAGAGAATATCTGTGGTGAGTGTGGTCATAATGGAGACATATAGTTAATAGATGCCAAAAGGATGCCAAAAGAAGAAAGAACATGTTTTTTGTCTTTGTTGTAAAAAGTCTAATAATAATTACTTCCTGTCAAACAAAGCGTTGGCGAGGACAGACGTGTTTATAGTGCTTTGACATCATTTGTCTCAGAGTTTTCAAAAAGTGACATATTATTACAGAGTGTGTGCCACGTCTCTCTCCGTTTAATTAATTGCCAACTCTTGTCAAAAGTAATATATGTTGTTATTTACGACTTACCAAGAGACTTTTGACACCGTCCACCATGCAGGGACATTCACGGAGGTCCTGAGAAGATGGTTCAGACGAAACACACAAGTTTACAACAGGATCAGTAGGATACTGATCCTGGTCCTATGCATTTACATAGGACCACAATTGGAAACAAGTCCCCATGGGCTTGTTTTGTGTTACCCTTTTAGCTTTAACTCATTGACTACCATTTCAGTCCACCGCACAGAACGACATTGACGCATGTGGTTTACGATAGAGGGCGCTCTTCCGCGACCTGTGATTGATCCTAGGACTTCCGAAGAAGAGTACACCTGGAAATAACGTGTTCTAAACACTTCTTTCCCCAATGAAAGTAGAGACTCTCTTCTTTCTTTTGAGACATTTGGTGTTTGTTTAAGTGGTCATGGAGTGAAATATTCTGTGGGTCTTCAAAGATTAGTCAAACGCTCAAAAACGCTGGCCAAGGGCTGGATTGGGCCTATGAAGAATACTCTGACAGTTAATGACTTAATGTCTTACTTGACCATGTGCTGTTTACTTTTGTGACTAATAAAGTATAATCAATCAAAGCAGTGACAACACACAAAGGGGAGGAAATTAGGAACACATAAGCAAGGAATCTGAAAGGAACTGCTGAAGTTGTGAGTGGCGTCATGTGGTTCTTATTGACCTACACCCACCCTAGCTGAATAAAGTTTGTGTTCGGTTTGGAATATCCTGCAGCCTCAATACTGAAGAAGTAACACTTGAGCATTCGTGGCATTCTAAAAGCATGATGACGTACGTCTAGGCCAGGCGTTTCATTCTAAAAGCATGATGACGTACGTCTAGGCCAGGCGTTGCATTCTGTGACACAGGGACAGAAGAATGATGCAACGTGTGGCTGACCGCACGTCCAGCCCTGGGGCGTGTGTTGTGTTAAAGGGCAGGGCTTTTTGCTGCTCTGATGGGAGAACAATACGCCTCGTCTCTGCCAAACACCAGGACCCAGGCTGGGGGGGGGGGGAGACACCCTGTTCCTCCCAACACCAGGACCCAGGCTGGGGGAGGAGACACCCTGTTCCTCCCAACACCAGGACCCAGGCTGGGGGAGGAGACACCCTGTTCCTCCAAACACCAGGACCCAGGCTGGGGGAGGAGACACCCTGTTCCTCCCAACACCAGGACCCAGGCTGGGGGAGGAGACACCCTGTTCCTCCAGACACCAGGACCCATGCTGGGGGAGGAGACACCCTGTTCCTCCCAACACCAGGACCCAGGCTGGGGGAGGAGTCACCCTGTTCCTCCAAACACCAGGACCCAGGCTGGGGGAGGAGACACCCTGTTCCTCCAAACACCAGGACCCAGGCTGGGGGAGGAGACTCCCTGTTCCTCCCAACACCAGGACCCAGGCTGGGGGAGGAGACACCCTGTTCCTCCTCCAGAGAACGCACGGGTAAGAACACACACACACAAACAAACACATGCATGCATGCACAAGCACACATGCATACGCATGATGAACATGCATGCATGCAAGCACACAGACAGACAGGCACACACACACACACACACACACTCACACACACTTAATCAAACTGTACAGTATATGTAATGTAATACATTGCGCCCAAGTGCTCCAAAACCCCCCTTCATATAACACTGTCAGTCATATTTGAAAAATGACTCCATTCAAAGGTGTCCATCCATGCAGGCCTCCACTCCTAGACACACCTTTTACAAGTACAGTACCACACGCTACTCAGAATGTACCGTTAAGATCACTGGGTCAGGTTTCATCTAGCTAACCCCAATGCTGTATTCGTCTTATGTCTAGCCAACATACACACACACACGTCGCAAAGGCACTCTAGGATATAGTTGGGGTTTTGGGGTGGAACCTACACTCAGAAAACAGAAACTACTATCTACCCAAATATATTGGTGAATCATTTTTACACCCTTAATTATCGAGTAAACTTGACTGCTATGAAATCAAGTAAAATCTACCTTAAAAATTAAGTAAGTGCAAGTAATATATTAAAGCAGGTTGAAATGACAATTATTGAGTAGATAAAATTAATATGCATTAGCACCTTGAAATGACAATAATTGAGTAGATAAACTTAATATGCATTAGCACCTTGAAATGACAATAATTGAGTAGATAAACTTAATATGCATTAGAAAACCTAGGTTAAAATTACATATAAATTTGAGTATATGGGATTGAAATTGATAGGTTGATTTAACTATATACGAGTGTATGATTTAATAAAATATATGCGTTACATTTACTCAATATTTTAACTGTATTCAACTCATAGTATTTTAATCAAAAAGGAATTCTGTATTTACCTTTGTCAAAGAGAATACACAATGCAATTATACAGATAAGTACGTTTTTAATTGACCAAAGTGAACATTCAAGTATTAAACATTCACATACTGTAAACAGTCTGGCCACACGAAACAATGTGCAAATTACAATGTCAGCAAATACATTTTAAGAACATTAAACATTTCCTACTATGGCAGGTAAATAAAACAAAACAAAAGTCCACGCACACTATAGTTGAGAGGACAAACATGATAGGATGGTCATTTGACTTTTTTTTTTAGTCAAGGCTGGGTTTAATGAATTACCTGCCGGTGTCCCACCGAAACTATACCGTATACACACACGCGCAGTCGCGCACGCACACACACAATTTGATTGTCTACCCCCCCCCCCCCCCACACACACACACACACACACACACGTCACACTATACTTGACATAAACATTTTAGGTTTAGGTTAATTAATTTGCCTGCATGCCGGTGTCTAGCACCCAAATTAGCCGATCTACAAACATGCGCACACACCTGAAAACACAATTTGATTATCTATACCACACACACACAATTTGATAGGCTACTTCATCATAGCAAAAATAGCTGCCATTCTTTTTTGAAAACATTCATCTATGGTCACATGCAGACACCATATTGAAAGTATAGTTGGTCAACAGCCAACACGCATACAATTAAAACCTGGTGTAGTTGTAAAATTGTACAGCACCGAAAAACATGAACCCCAAAAGCATTATTTAACAAGACCCAGACAAATGAACATTAAGTATAAAAGAACTGTGGCCCTTTAAGCAACAAATGTTAGTTTTTAAAGTAATGTGCTTGGAGCAATCAATAACCCATTACTGTATAAGAAAAAAAAAGAAAAAGCAGGAAGGTCAAATGGGGAAGAATTTCTTAATATAGAAAAAATAAAAATAACGTTTTACTGTCTATCGGTGAGGTTTGTACAGATTAATACATTCTAATTGGCTATATGCACTGTGTACACATAAGCACCTCCACTTCAAAACAAGTCTGTCAGACGCACAGATCTGACATGCTGCTGTATGCTTTATACAATAGGCTTTCCTTTTGAACAGTGCAGTATCAGTCAGTGCCGTATGTGATGTGGTTCCCTACTAATCTGTTTCCACTGAAAACATTCAAACTGAAGTTGTCAGTCAGGACACTAGCCAAGCAGACAGTTTTTCAGTGTCTGCACTTTGGGTGTAAGCTGTTGAGGGTCTAGTCCAAGCAGTACCTTTTGAAAAACCTCCAAGATGTATTTGAACTTCTTGGGGTACTTCAAGTCAAACACGTAGGTCAGTCCCAGGAGATAGCAGCAGGCTCTGCTAATATCGCCGAGGTTGTTGAGGACAGGGATGCCCTCAATAACAATACCTACATCAGCAGCTGGTGATTGAGTTTGCAGACTGTAGATAGTCATCAGTTCCCCCGACAACTCCTCTTCTACATCGACACCAGCATCCTGCACACATTGTAAAAATAGAATCTCATGAATGAAAACGTAATGATGATGTTCACGGTATTATCATTCTAAACAGTTACTACTGTTGCACAATTCCCTGCTCTGGGTGGGACCTCCGTCAGTGTCTTGAGTTTGCAATTGAAAACGTTTGCTGCCAACCAGTTGAAGAAATCACAGATTGAGGCCAGATTGAGACCATTCATGTTCATGGAAGAAGCTTGTAAACATGTATTCTATTGCCAATTTGTGACCTTGTAGATCTGCTATTTTTGCTGTACAACATGCTTCCATAATTAAGACATGCTGCCGTCTATGCTGCTATGGAACTTGTATCCATGTGCAGTGCAGACCTGAGTGTATCGTGACCTTACTTAGTATGTAGGAACACATGTCTGAACTGCAGTAGCACTAGACATGCCATCTCACAACCTGATTCTCTGGACACTTTCTCACAAAACAAGCTCCTCACTCTGCCGTTCTTGGCACGTTTGAGATATTGTCTCACAATTAGCCATGATGATGACATTAGTTAAAACTACAAATTGTTAAATACTTTATTTTACTAACTTCAACGTCCTTGATCAGGGCACCAGGCTCTTCTCCCAGATGGTCGATGAGGCACTTGATCACGATTCCTCTGGTTAGCTGTATGGGGTTTCCACTCTGCAGACAAAGTTTTATCCTTAATACAATGCATTACTTTGCACATTCAAGCTGGGCTTTTGTTTACCAACTTTAAAGTCTACCGTTTCAATTGTCTGCACACAGTTTTAGCATTTAGGGCCCCATTTCCACCAGTGCTAAACACATTATCCCGAAACTTCTTTGCCTTTTTTACTCTTTTGAAAAACAAAATTGGTCAACTAGCCAATCTAAATGAACAAAAATGTTTTTCAAAATAGTAAAAAAGCAAAGAAGTTTAGGAATAAGAGGGGTTTAGTACTGACAAGACTATTAAGACATGCATTTCGTCTATCAGGGAATGGACAGGACAGAGACATAGTGATGACTGTTTAGGATACATTAGTATCTAAAGTAAGTGATCGTAATTAACTTAATGGGACTGATCTAGGACATTTGACAGGTTTGCGTTACAGGCAAGATACTACAGTGGAAGTCAATGAGGAACATTTCTCACCCGCATGTGAAGTTACAACATGTCAAGGAAATTACAACACAAACTTTGTTCTAGCTTTTTAAAGTGAATGAATACCGAGAATAGAAGATCTGCAAGTTCACAGACTTCAGTGAGATGCAATGTGAGCTTGCATATCTGCTATTTTCTGATTTAGAAGCCGTTTTTAAGAATCATCCTCAGGTCTAAATGGTTTATTACCTGAAGCAGAGCACTCTTCTTTGCCCGATGTGGCTCTCCTACAGCACCTCTCTTAGATTGGAACATGGACAGCAGTTTAGGTGTGTAGAGGTCCAGTTTAGGTGTGTAGAGGTCCAGTTTAGGTGTGTAGAGGTCCAGTTTAGGTGTGTGGAGGTCCAACATCTCCATGAATTTCGGCTCAAGCTTCATTGTAGTGATCAACTTGAACTCTGCGCTGACCTGAAAAACAGATGAGGGGAAGGGAGAAAAACAAAACACATTGTGATCTTGTACATCCATTTTCCACCACTGTTGCTCCAGGAATGGGTACAATTGGTTAAATACAATGTAAATGTGTGTCACATGCAGGATGTCATTTCTGTTGAACCCTGCTACAAGAATCCAATTTACTCACTTGTGAAGCATCAAACAAGGCCAGCCATCTCTCCTTTACATCCTTGACGCTCATCTAGAAGAGATACACTAGGTGTTAACAGGGAACCAACAGACTGATGTAATGTTTCTTTCAAAAATGAGTTTGACTAATATTTGTCATACCAACTAATCTATAAAAATCACACCTGTGTGAACTGAGCGATGCAACTATATGCATCGTACTGTACTGTACAACTCATACTCTACAGTATAACTCGTACTGTACACTGTACTATGGCTGCTGTGTGTGTGACCTGAATCAGCCCAATCAACCCCAATTCGTACTCATCAGGACATACATATGGACATAGCAGTTGGAGCCGTCAGGCACCACTCAAATCCATATCACTGATAAACTACATCTACTGAGTCCCAACTGTAAAATCTCAATGATTCAACATTTTAATTATCCTCCTCAAGGATCAAAATATTACACAGGGAAGAATTATTGAAGCAGCTGTGTTCATATAAGGCAGCGAGCAGACAACGCAGTGGTAAATGAATAATATCTGCAACACAATGTTTCAGGAATATAGTTGAATAACTGTATAGAAAGGTTGTAAAACAATTATTAAACAGTGTCCTACCAGTAAGGTATCCAGTCACTTGTTTGTCCAGACTGTTGAATTGCTGTCTGTATGAGTCTAGATGCCTGGGGGACAGCCACCGGGAGGCAAAGAGGACAGCATACCGGGAGACAAAGAGTTGAGGTGTAGCTGGAAGACATGGACAGTAGAAAATAAGACTAAATACACAAAAATGAAACCCTGTTAATTTCCCATCAGGCACACTGTTCAATCCTTAGCTCTTGTCAATACTTTGCATTGATTCAATATTTATAAATGCCACAAAGACTAATAGTTTAAAACCCCCAAAAAGCTGAAATTGCAGATTTACAAGCATGCACACAACGCATCACAATGAGACATGCTGTGAGCTTGTAGATCGGCTATTTATTGCTACTTTAAGCGAGCAGACAACGCAGTGGTAAATGAATACTATCTGCAACACAATGTTTCAGGAATATAGTTGAATAACTGTATAGAAAGGTTGTAAAACAATTATTAAACAGTGTCGTACCAGTAAGGTATCCAGTCACTTGTTTGTCCAGACTGTTCAATTGCTGTCTGTATGAGTCTAGATGCCTGGCCCTGGGGGACAGCCACCGGGAGGCAGAGAGGACAGCATACCGGGAGACAAAGAGTTGAGGTGTAGCTGGAAGACATGGACAGTAGAAAATAAGACTAAATACACAAAAATGAAACCCTGTTAATTTCCCATCAGGCACACTGTTCAATCCTTAGCTCTTGTCAATACTTTTCATTGATTCAATATTTATAAATGCAACAGAAAGACTAATAGTTTAAAACCCCCAAAAAGCTGAAATAGCAGATTTACAAGCATGCACACAACGCAATGAGACATGCTGTGAGCTTGTAGACCGGCTATTTATTGTTACTTTTGTGCAGACACTGTAGTATTGGTGACAAAACATCAAACGTTGAAATATGGAGATATGAGGTTTCTGCCCAACAGCAACGATGTATATATGAAATTATGAATACATTGTGTGTGTTTTTTACGGTTGTTACCTCCTGGAACCCAGGTCAAGCAGTGGTGAGGCTTTATTGTTGGCAGCAGCAGGGAAGGAGAATCAAACAGAGAAGGAGCCAGACATTGATGCCTACAGAGTCTACAGACAAATATGCAGACATGCACATGATCAGACAAAGCAACATACATTTTTATACAGGACTTTAGTCCATAAATAGTCAAATACCTAATCTTGCGATCACAGTCACACGGACAGATGCAAAGATACAGTCTAGTCTACTATTATTTTGTAATGGAAGTGAGCGACATGAAGATACAGCCAATGTTTGTAGCTTTGTATCTTTTGCATCTGCCAGTGTGATTGCAGCATAAGAAGTTGGCTAGTAGTAGGCTAGTACATAAAATGCCTTAATGATACTGGACTTACAGGCTATAGTTGACAATGTCCACTCTGTCTGATGTTGGCTCTTGGCTGCAGTGATTTATTCAACAGTCTACAAAACAAACATTAACCAACATTAAACTGTATACTTTACACCGTATACTTTAAAAACATAAATGTGGAAATATAGCTCATCTACAAGCTCACAAGCAGGCTTGAGTTTTTAGAATGATTACTTTTGCTAACAGACATTTAGCACTGATCTAAATGCATTTCGTTACATGCAGTTTATAATTCCAATGATTGTGTTGGATGACAATGTCCACATGTAATTGCACTGTCTGACCCTGCCTGCAGATTTATTCACCGCATTCTACCGCAAACTACGCAGCTGCGTAGAGGCCCCAAGAGTTCTCCCTGAAATTTTTTTAATATCGCAGCCCCGCCAGCCCGTTCCGCCTATTGCGGTCGGTTAGGGGGGGCTCCGACGGCCCATGGCGTCGCTTCCTCAGCGTCACTTCTTCATGATCCTCCCCCGTTAAGCGACGCCCGGTCGCGGCCGTCCGTCCCGTCGTGGGCTCCCCTGTTGGTCTATGTCCCCCTTAGCAAAAGTAATATTTCTAAAAGCTCAAGCCTATAGCCTATACTGCTGGTCTACGTAAAACATGAACCGCACGCAGGCACCGCAAAACAACAAGCTTATCGTCTAACGTTTACTGTATAGATGAAGCATGATTGTTTAGTTTAGTATTACAGCATAGAATTCAACATAATAAATAAGCCCGCGTTTATAGCGGCCATTTTGATAGTTCTTTCAGTGAGCCATACATACAATCGTAAGTCAAATGAACTACAATTACCATGCAGCCCTGAGCCCTTCCCGTTCGGCGCGAACTTTCCCTCGCAAATAATGTGTAGGCTATTCTATGCATTTTAACATGATATTGTGTATATGTACATGGCTGAAACATGTGTAGTTTATGTGTATAGTGTCGACGACCACAGGCGTTACGTTATGGTGGGGCTGAATGAAAATTAGCATGCACTCTTTAGTCTTGACAGTTGTTAGTTTTGCTAGCCCTATACGAGCGTCATGTAAACCATGGCTTTAGTCCGGTCCAAAAAAAAAGTATGAAGACACGGTCAACATTTAATTAACATTTGATAGCTGGCTACTTACCATGAAGGAGAACTTCTCTTGTAACTTCACTTGCGTGGCGCGGCTCAGCTGCTGCTTCTGCTGTAAATTTTGTAATGGCTGCCAGCCTGCCACTCGGGATGACTCGTATCGGTCCGGCTTTCATCGCTGTTATGAACTCTGGCCAATAAGAGGCAGGTAGGCGTGTCTAATGGGTATCTTAGATCATTTCAACCCAATATTATTAGTAGATACCGTATCTACTAATAATATTGGGTAGGAATGAGTAATAATTACATTTCTTCAAACTGATCTGTATGATTACTCCATTCTCAAATATTATGATGGAAACTTACTGAGACTTGTATATATATTTGACCAATATTACCAGTTTGGCATATACTCATTTATTTTCATGAAATTAACTAAAACAATAGATGTACATTTAACTCACAAATAACAGTTGGATTTTTACTCAATAATTATTGTATATCCAACTAAAAGGATCCCATAAGTGATATTCACAGATTTTATTAAGCTAATATACCTTTTTTTAATAGTCGTACTTACAAGGCGATTGTTTTACTTTTTTGAGTGTACCTATATATTTCAGCATTCACAGTATATACAGTACCTCGAAATTGTGAGTATTCATTTTAGCTCAGAGTGCACGGTAAAATGAACGCTCATGATTTTGCCGTGTCAGATCCCAGTGTTTCCCCTAGCCAGAACCTGAACCCAGCCAGAACCTGCAGTGTCAGATCCCAGTGTTTCCCCTAGCCAGAACCTGCAGTGTCAGATCCCAGTGTTTCCCCTAGCCAGAACCTGCAGTGTCAGATCCCAGTGTTTCCCCTAGCCAGAACCTGCCAGTGTGGCGTGTATAGTGTGACCCGTGTCAACGCACTTTTTGACTACATGTCGAAGTGTACCCCAAATTGCTCCCGATGTGCTGGTTGGTACCTTGCATGGCTTCCGCCGCAATCGGTGTATGGATGTGTGTGTGAATGGGTGAATGTAATGCACAATCGATGTAAAGCGCTATATAAAATGCACCATTTACTATATAAAATGCACCATTTTGGCCATTATTTGCCCGTTATTTGCTCCTTTGTGTGTCCAGTGCACTGCCCTGCCCGCGCCTACTGAGCACGATCTACGATCATCTACTGGACAATGCAACGTCCCTGCTCTTCAAAAACTCATGCATTACATCATTTACGTTTTGTGGAATTTATCAGAGCTACAGCTGTGTGGCGCTGCGAACATCTCGTGCAGCGCCACAGCATGAGATATTTAATAGCACTCACATCATGCTGCGGTCGGTCTGAAGAATTTAACGTACAGCCTTGTACATTGTTTAAGTCACGGTGAGCATGGCTTTCATAAATATGAACTTTAGCCAAAATCTTGCATGAAAGTAATCTATGTGATGTCTTGCGTACATCTGAAAAGTGTCATAGTAGCTTATCTGCAACAAGTATAGCTAATAACAACAAAGTGCGGATTTCAAAACAAGAGCCTCCCGTTATATGATTAGTTAACTTGTTTTACTTACAGGAAGTAGATTGACTGAATTAGAAACACATGACACACTAACAGAGCGCACTAGTAACTGACATAATGAAAATAATTTACCAAGAAAAGAGAGAACACAGACGGCTCAAATCAAATAATTTGCGTGGACTGAGTGGGTCTTGACTCTGTGGCGGGGTAACAGTGGATAACAGTGACTGAGGGGGTCTTGACTCTGTGGCGGGGTAACAGTGGATAACAGTGACTGAGGGGGTCTTGACTCTGTGGCGGGGTGACAGTGGATAACAGTGACTGAGGGGGTCTTGACTCTGTGGCGGGGTAACAGTGGATAACAGTGACTGAGGGGGTCTTGACTCTGTGGCGGGGTGACAGTGGATAACAGTGACTGAGGGGGTCTTGACTCTGTGGCGGGGTGACAGTGGATAACAGTGACTGAGGGGGTCTTGACTCTGTGGCGGGGTGACAGTGGATAACAGTGACTGAGGGGGTCTTGACTCTGTGGCGGGGTAACAGTGGATAACAGTGACTGAGGGGGTCTTGACTCTGTGGCGGGGTAACAGTGGATAACAGTGACTGAGGGGGTCTTGACTCTGTGGCGGGGTGACAGTGGATAACAGTGACTGGGGGGGTAACAGTGGACAACAGTGGTTTTATCTGGTTTAGGAGTACCTCAGGGATTTATACTAGTGGCCTTTCGTTTTTTTTGCTCTTCATTAAATATCTTTTTTTGCTGATCGACAAGCTCACGGCGCATCCCAGTGTGACACATTGTGAGTTTGTTGATCAGCTATTTCCCTACGTTAGTCCTCCCAGAATACGGATTCTGAGGTTCAAGCGGTTAACCTTAGTATTCTGGGGGTCGGACATTTTCTCAAAAAAACAATCTACACCATCTCTAAAACAAATGTTCACTGAAGACAGTTGCAGTGCGTATAGTTACACCTGCCGTTCATGCTGATTCTCCCCCGCCTTGCACAGCAGAGGTGTGTGCGTTAAACTGCGTTTTTGCTGGAAATATGCGGCACACTCTCGCAGCATTCCGCATTCCTGCAGTTGGCAGCTGCCCCATTGATCTGTTTCCTGATCAATTGCATGTGTGCGTTGCCGCGTGGAGAGCTTCCTCGCGGGACCATGAGCACATCGGAGTACAGAAGCATTTAAGAACAATGCACAATAACGCAGTTTCCCCAAAGGAGCCGGAGAAACAGACATGTTTGTTTTTGCGGTGACCCCCTCCTGCCCTCTTCCTTCCTCCGTTTCCCAGAATGCATTATGCGGCGTTCCCACCTACCGAGGTTTAGTGGCCTTGTCCCCCTCTCACTTTGTGAGTGATATAGTGACGTCGCCTGTCACTCGCAATCAAAACCAGTTGGGAGTGCGTGTGTGTGTGTGTGAGTGAGAAAATAATATCATGCATCTTGTGCTGGTACATGTGTGTATAAGGCCACGTGTAAATGCATGTGTGCGGTGGATAATGTGCTTTTGCTTTCCCCGAAATCAGAACTAAGTGATATTGGATGACGCCCCGCGCGGTGACTCATACTGGAGGAGAGAAGTCACTGATGTGATTGTGATGACAATGACACAAAAAAAGAAACAACGAAAGTCAGCTTTCTCTGTTTACGTGGCCTTTTACTGGGATACCCAATTGGTGCCTTTGATTGCCGAGCTGTCAGGCAAAGACACAGAGAGAGAGAGAGAGAGAGAGAGAGAGAGAGAGAGAGAGAGAGAGAGAGAGAGAGAGAGAGAGAGAGAGAGAGAGAGAAAGGGAGAGAGAGAGAGAACAAGTGCTCTCTCTGCAGACCAGCACTGCTTTGCAACCAAATTAGTGAACTAATAAACATTGGACCTACTGTATCAAGCCAAAGCTCAAAACAAACTTAATTGCTATATCTGGCCATAAAACATGAGTAGAAAGTTATCATCTGTTAACGGTCAAAGATAAAAAGCAGAGACCTGAGATCCTGCAAGCAGAAGCAGAGATCCTGACCAAATACAACATGAGAGACAGCAGTCTGGCCATAGAGAGAGGACGACACAAGAATCTACCTCCAGGACAAAGAGTGTGTGGTCACTCACTGTACCACGGCTGAGGTAGAGGCTGAGATGCACCGTCAAATACTGTATAATAACATAAGAGCAGAATACATACTCTGAGTTGTTCATTCCAAACTTTACAGACACTCACTACATTTCCATGGATTTCATAGATGTCTTTATTGATCAGTGTTCTTTTTTTTGGACACCATTTAAACCCTTAATAGTTTGTGAACTTGACCTTTGGCATGTTCTTGGTTTGCCCTGTTTTCCCACTACACCAAACATCTTTGCTGAAAATAGCAGATCTACCATTTTCGGCTAATGTTCGTCAGAATAGTGATGCTAGGGTTCAAGTGGTTAACATAAAAAATAAATGAACTGCTATCACACAAAGATTCTCTCTCTCTCTCTCTCTCTCTCTCTCTCCCCTCCGCCCCTGGGCGAGGAGAATAGCTGAACGGAATGCACTGATTCAGTTCAAATGTCTTGCTCACTCTTTTGGTAGTTTCCATCTTTGAGCTTGGCAGCAGCCTGGTCCTAACAGTGAGCTTGTCTCTAACCATGCACTGTGCTCTCAAATCTCTCCGTTTTATCTCTGTCTCTAGACTCTGGACAGAGACGCACAGTTACCATTTAACAGATCATTTACAAAACCATGCCAGTGAACAAAACCTATTCCATGCTGTCGGGCAGAAATCTCTCATCTCCATTTCTTAAATTAACTCTCTACTTGCGATGTGATTGGCAAGTGCACTTGTGCGAGGACACGAATCTAATCAGAACAGGGGGTGGGGGGTTGGGGGGGGGGGGTGTTGAGGGAGAGCCAGCCCCCATTACCTCCGATGGGATTGGGGCAAAATGATTTCCATTCCTCCATCAATTAAGTTGAATGGCAGAAGGCCCATGTGTTAGTGGTTAAAGTGCTTGGCTCCGAGAATGGATTTCACCTTCTTTCATTTTAATGCCCAACAACGGGCGTCATTAAGGTTGGAGGAATTTTTGCAATACCATGCTTAAGGAGTTAATATGTCACCACCAGAGTGTGGAGTGTGCGTGCGTGCGTGTGTGCACTATAAGCCTACACTTATGAGGCCCATAAGCATGATAGAATTGGAGGAATAGACATTCTGAGGACATTATTGTACTGGTCCTCACAGGAGAAATGGTTATTTAATTGTCAAAAAGGATTTTTAGATTTAGGTAGTACACAATATTGAGGTATAATAATTAGACATTTAGAGGTTAGGTTTAGTGGTTGTAGAGTTATGCCATGCTGGAAATGGGCGATCTACAAGCTCACAATGTGTCACAGAGCGTGACTTTCTGAGCTTGTGGATCGGCTATCTTCAGTGCTGTGTACGTCAGTGGTTCCAAAACTTTTTCGTGTCAAGGACAGTGATGAGCCCACGGACCCCCATTTGGAAATAGATATGCCAGGGACCCCCATAAGAGAAGATATGCCAGGGACCCCCATAAGAGAAGATTCTGACCAGGGACCCCCATAAGAGAAGATATGCCAGGGACCACTATAAGAGAAGATTCTGACCAGGGACCCCCATAAGAGAAGATATGCCAGGGACCCCCATAGAGAAGAGAAGATTCTGACGGCTCTAGCAGTGATTATCAACCCGTTTAATTTCAATGACCCCCAGTTTGACATGCATTAGTCTACAGACCCACATTCTATCTTTGGGACCCCCAATTTATATTGTAACGGGTCCATTTGGTTCCATGTGTACACTCTCAGAGTTACAGACCCATAAGGGTCCATTTGGACCCTAGGGGTCACTTTGGGAACCCATGGTGTACGTGATAGCGTGCGAGCGTGCGTGTGTGCGTGCATGTGTGTAATAGTAGACTCCCAGCTGTCAGATAGAAACAGAGAAACTGGCTCCTGTGATGTTGTCACTGCATGGCTCTCAGCAGTGATTATCATCTTCTCTATTCTCACACAGATCACCGTTCCTGTGATGATACAATACTATCTGTTTAATCAGAGATTATTATGGACCCCAGGATCACCAGAACGGTAATACCATCCGGCAAAAACAGGGGTTTGGTCACAGTCACACTAGTCACGTAGTCACATGGACCGGAACGAACAGAGCCGGTCAAGAGTTGTCCTTACAGGACAGTTCTGCTGATATACATTTCAACGACCACCGTATCGCTGTGAGAATGATATAGTGTTCATTCCGTCTAAAAAAAACTATGATGGGAAATATTCGTCCACTACATTTTTTCACTAACGAAAACCAGACAAAAATATCATATCAACAATTCCGTCGAACAAAACTAAACCGACTGGTGGAGAAGAGAAGAATAGGAACCTAGCAGAACGATGCCATATCAAGGCCCGCCACAAATGCATGTTAACTAAATCAACTTGATTTAGTCAACTAAAATCCTATTGTTTTAGTCAACTAAAACTACACAGAAACTTAAACATTTCATCTTTAAATTACAGCCTTAAGAGTTTTTGTGATTAAATAGTAACTACTAACAGGTTCTGTTTTCCATTTACCAAAAAATGTACGGTTTTGAACATACAAGGTTTCCACAACACAGCGGCGCCACGTAAGTAGCTCCGGATAGGAGCTAAAGTCTGTGCAAAATGCCAAAAACCGTAAATTGCAATTACAACGGGACTCACACAAACAAGTTAACGTTTCTTTCTGATTGTCTTTTACAGTTTCCTGTCATATCCCAGTGTGCGGGGCAGGGTAAGTGGGGTGAGCGAGTGCATGACGTCGAGTCAGCGTGCGACTCTCCGACTCGCTTTTGCATCGAAACATGTTTGGAATTCCTTGGCTGGCTTTCCTCCGAGAGAGAGAGTGATGGATTTCATTGTCACGTGGGTCGACAGGAGATTTGGACTCGCAGCATTTGGGAACAATTTGATGTTTTGGTTCTGGAGCCCTCAATCACAGCGAGGGGAGAATTCAGACAATGCCACTTTTATGGCCCTTCTCTCTCTCTCTCTCTCTTTCTCTCTCTCTCTCTCTCTCTCTCGCGCAGATTGCATGACGGCATGTTATAAGCGGCTGTGTGTATTTTGTTTTACTGCAGCGCGATAGAGCGAGAACGAGAACAATATTTCGGTATGAAGTCATTATGGAGCTCATTTGGAGGAAGGATATGGCTGTAAACCCACCCGCCACGTTGGGAAAGAATGTGCCTCTTGGGTGAATAACTCCAGAATCCGGCAGATATCAAACATGTGAATACGGTAACGCTTTGCACGCACAGTACGTCTCTCATGTGCTGACGGTTTTAATTTGGGCATACGGCAGCCATATTAGACTGCTGAGGCAGAGAGAGAGAGAGAGAGAGAGAGAGAGAGAGAGAGAGAGAGAGGATAGTGTTGGAGTTGTCAGGGCGTGTTTTGGCCAGTAGCTGCCCGTGCGAGGAGGAGGATGTGTGTGATATTTTGTGGAAGTGACCGGAGAGAAGAGAAGGTTTTCATTTCCATGGCTTTGCGTCTTTTCATGTGTCTCCAGCTTCTTATGCAACCGCCTGGCTGGCCGGTGGCTCTCTGTGACATCAGCACCAACGGGACAGCTGAGCACACAGCAGCCAGGGACATTTGGATACTTTAATAATAAGAATTATTATTATCCACTTCAAATGATCGAGTCGATCCCCGAGAGGTCTATTATAATTCTTCTTAATCTCGTCTGTGAATATAGCCGATCTACAAGCTCACACACACATGTTGCATAGCACAAACACTTTTTCAGGGGTGTGCCCGTTAGAATAATAGTCACACCCTAAGGGTTCGAAGGGCTCTCTACTTGGTATAAACAGGGGTTTTGCATGAGAATAGTCGTACCAAAAATGAAATCGTATACGCATATATGCTACATAGCACTATAGCATGCAGTGCTACAGCAGCTGTTTAACAGTTCAAATGACCATAATTCAGTGACCATATTATTGCTCTGATGAGCGCAATATGGGACTAGATTAAAAAATATTGTATATCGTCTCTGTCGGGTGGAAACTGTCCAAAACGAGCAAGATTAGCAGATCTACACAAGCTCAAAGCGTGTTGCTTTGCTACTTTTGATGCTTTTGTGTGACACTGTAATATGATAAAGTACGGCAAAGTTAAAATACAGCCAGAGGTTTCTGTGTGTGTGTGTGTGTGTGTGTGTGTGTGTGTGTGTGTGTGTGTGTATGTATATATATATATATATATAAAAAAAAGTTTGAATGAATGGAATTTACGCTTTGGACAAAACCTCTTAACTCCATTGGACCCGCAAACTGTCTGCTATAAAGCAACTACCTCCACCACCTCTCCGCCTCTCATGCAAGTAATTGACAATATATAAAGTCACTATACACCAACTTTGATGAGGCAGTATTGCTTTGTTTTCGAAATATAAGGTTGATTGTCTATTTGAAATGGGACATTCTGGCTCTGCACAATGAGTAAGTATAGTTTGATACCGATATTTATGTACATTTTGAATACGGGACTTCTACTTCATGTAACAAAGTCTAACATTGTAGCATTGAAACTTTTACTAAAGTATGTGAGCACTGAGTACTACTGCCATCAATGTCCAAACCTTGGCACCACAACACAGTGGTGGAACATCTCTAAAGTCGCTTGGCACACGGACCGTACCGGCTAATATGTCAAAGCCAGGAGAGCATGTGCCTCTTATTTGACCAGCGGAGTCACAGAGGCAGCCTGTATTCCACCGGTCAGCTTCTTTATTAGCCTCATAAATGGAGCAGCTGTGTCAATAATACCTGTGTGTTTTTGGTTGAGATGATGGCATCACTGCTCTCTCTACGCACAGTGGTTCTCAAACATTTACGTCCCGAGGACCCCCAAATTGCTATGGATCTGGCCATGGACTCCCATCTGAGAATATGCTTAAGACAATATTTGTGTTAAAAAAATCCACACTTTCTCAAGATTTTTCAAAGTATACAATACATTTTCCTGGCGTCCCCCTGCTGAAACCCCCTCAATTGACCCATCCATCCATCCATCTTCAACCGCTTATCCGTAGTCGTGTCGCAGGGGCAACAGCTCCACCAGAGTGCTCCAGACTTCCCTCTCCAGAGCAACATTAGTGAATTCCTCCTGGGGGATTCCGAGACGTTCCAAGGCCAGTGAGTCGATGTGTTTCCTCCAACTGCACCTTGGTCTGCCCCCCGGGGGTCTCCTCCCAGTGGGACGTGTGTCGAGGACCTCCCTAGGGAGGCGCCCGAGAGGCATCCTAACCAGATGCCCGAACCACCTCAGCTGACTCCGTTCCAGGCGAAGGAGCAGCGGTTCTACTCCGAGTCTCTCTCGTGTGACTGTGACTGTATCTCTAAGGGAGATGCCAGCCACCCGTCGGAGAAAACTCATTTCGGCCGCTTGTATTCGTGACCTTATTCTTTCGGTCATGACCCACACTTCATGACCATCGGCGAGCGTAGGAACAAAGATTGCTCGGTAGACAGAGAGCTCAATTGACCCAAGTGTGAGAATCACCACTCGTGGCACGTGGCACTGTCTGCACTTTGGCCAACGTTTGTCTGCCAATGAATGTCTAGACTGGGTACTGAAATAAACTGTCACAAACAAACCTTTTATCCTTCCCGTTCTGACATCTATAACTCAGCTCTGCAGTCCTCCTTGGATTGCAGTGAGTGGTATTGAGTTTATAAATATATTTTGTTGCACAATATAGTCTAAGGGGTACTTACTTGTATACCTGCATTGCTGATACTATAAAAGCACTACATAGTACAGTGAAAACCCAATGAATTCAAGGCTTCATGGCGTGGCTGACTGGTCATTTTGTGGGGTGAACTACCCCTTTGGGCCCAGAGAGCCCGTGGTCATTTTGGGGGGTGAACTACCCCTTTGGGCCCAGAGACCCCGGTTTGGGAACCACTGGGTACTACAACACAAGGAGTCATTTATGTACTGTAAGTGGATACTTACAGTAAATCTCCTGTCTCAATAGATGGAGGTACTGTAGAAAATTGGCATTGTTACATGCTGTACATCTGGTGTTTGTCCAGTTTGTTTCAATTTGTTTGTGTGTGTGTGTGTGTGTGTGTGTGTGTGTGTGTGTGTGTGTGTGTGTGTGTGTGTGTGTGTGTGTGTGTGTGTGTGTGTGTGTGTGTGTGTGTGTGTGTGTGTGTGTGTGTGTGTGTGTGCGCGCGCAAGTGTGCCTGTAAGGCCTCCATATACGGAGGGGTTGACAACACAGTTAAGATAGTAACTCTAAACAACACACACATGTTTGCACCACACACACACGTTCCTATTAATTACTATACTTGTGAGGACATCTACATTTTAGTACAGCAATCATTCATGCCATTAATTTTCTTTTCCTGTATACATCTGGTATCGCTGGACTCCTAAACATAATAACCTCTGAATGTCTAATCGTAACCGCATTTTAACAATGTATTTATGTCCACACAAATGAAAAATTGCATACAAATAATTATAAAATATTTCAGGTGCACCAAAGTTGCATCCACAAAATCAAGGTATGGCAGTGGCGTGCACAGACATTTAGAGGGGCAGGTGGTCAAGTGAAAAAAAGGGCACCTTGTGCAGCGCATTTTGGTGCGGGAACCCATTTTGGTGCTTTAGCTATTGAAAAATAGCAGATCTACAAGCTCATAGCGCGCCACCGAGTGGCGCGCTACGAGCTTGTAGGTCTGCTAGTTTCTTTTTAATCGAAGAACCACTGACATAGAAACATATAGCTTTAGATTGTGGGGGGCCTAAATAATATAGTAGAAGCGTTTTTTTTTAATCAAGATTTGATCAATGTCACCATGGTCCACACACTACAAATTAAAAAGAGAACTTTTTTCTTTTCTTTTTAAGAGCAAAATTGCCAAAAGGGCAGGGGGTGCTCTAGCACCCCCTAGTGTCTATCTGTGCACGCCACTGAGGTATGGGTAGCTCCGTCAGTAGAGCTCTCGCCTTTTTGGATCCCGGACAGGGAGCTGATGGTATACAGTAGGTGAGACAGGGAGCTGATAGTACAGTAGGTGAGACAGGGAGCTGATGGTACAGTAGGTGAGACAGGGAGCTGATGGTACAGTAGGTGAGACAGGGAGCTGATGGTACAGTAGGTGAGACAGGGAGCTGATGGTACAGTAGGTGAGACAGGGAGCTGATGGTACAGTAGGTGAGACAGGGAGCTGATAGTACAGTAGGTGAGACAGGGAGCTGATGGTACAGTAGGTGAGACAGGGAGCTGATGGTACAGTAGGTGAGACAGGGAGCTGATGGTACAGTAGGTGAGACAGGGAGCTGATGGTACAGTAGGTGAGACAGGGAGCTGATGGTACAGTAGGTGAGACAGGGAGCTGATGGTACAGTAGGTGAGACAGGGAGCTGATGGTACAGTAGGTGAGACAGGGAGCTGATGGTACAGTAGGTGAGACAGGGAGCTGATGGTAGAGTAGGTGAGACAGGGAGCTGATGGTACAGTAGGTGAGACAGGGAGCTGATGGTACAGTAGGTGAGACAGGGAGCTGATGGTACAGTAGGTGAGACAGGGAGCTGATGGTACAGTAGGTGTGGCGCTTCACCTCAGCAATCCATCTCCCATGTTTATAAACTCAATACAACTCACTGCAATCCAAGGAGGACTGCAGAGCTGAGTTATAGATGTCAGAACGGGAAGGATAAAAGGTTTGTTTGTGACAGTTTATTCCAGTACCCAGTCTAGACATTCATTGGCACACGCCACACATTAGTCTGGCCGACAAACGTTGGCCAAAGTGCAGGTCAGTGTGTAGAGCGGTGGTTCTCACACTGGGGGGTTCCAGCAGGGGGACCCCTGGACAATGAGGAACACCACTAACATTAGGGGGACCCCTGGACAATGAGGAACACCACTAACATTAGGGGGACCCCTGGACAATGAGGAACACCACTAACATTATCGTATACTTTGAGAAATGTTGAGAAAGTATGGATTTAAACTAAGAAATGAAATGTGGATTTGAACACAAATGTTGTCCATTTTGATCCGAGATCAGATTCTAAAAATGTCTTCTACATCCTGACAGTTTTCTGAAAAAGCTATGTTTCTATGTCAGTCGTTCTTCGAATTTTCAAAAATAGCAGACCTACAAGCTCGTAGCGCGCCATGAGCTTGTAGATCTGCTATTTTTCAATAGCTAAAGCATAACATAATGCTAACACCAAAAGGGGTTCCCACCCAAAATGGGTTAATATCACACACACACACACACACACACACACACACACACAACTTGGGATTACCTGTATGGAAAATTAGGCTGTTCCTCCGTGGTTGGAGGCCTGAGTAAATGTACTCAATTACAATGTTTGAGGTACTTTTACTTTACTGGAGTATTTCCATGTTTGACACTTTACAATTTAAGCATTTAGCATTTTAGGCCACGACAAAGAACGCCATGGTTACTGGAGGGAGCGCATGTCAACAAACATAACAGCACCCAGAGGGGGAGAGAGAGGCGCTCAGCTGTCTGTCAATGAGACCGTAGAAATGGACTACGTTTAACAACGCTTGTGAAGAGAGACAGAGAGAGAGAGAGAGAGAGAGAGAGAGCGAGAGCGAGAGCGAGAGAGAGAGAAATACGCTGATTATACATGAGATTTATAATTTGTCAAACAGCGGTGTTGTCACTCGCTGACAATCTGGTATTTAAAAGGGACGAGGAATGACAAATACAGAGATCTCCATATATGGGTCGGACTGGCAGTGCGACATGGGTGTGAAGTGGGACGAGTTCTGGAGATATGTGGGGGTTACACAGACATGCAGGAGCCCAACTAGTGGAAATAGCAGATCAACAAGCTCACAATGCCTTGCTTCGCTCTCCGCTGTGAGCTTGTAGATCAGCTACTTTCACTACTAATTGTGCTACTAAATGTGCTTTTTAAATGTGCTTTTTAATTTATGGAATTTCTTTTTCTTTTCTTTCTTCATGAAATGACTGAAAACATAAAAAAGGGACCCATAATTTTGTCCTGAGTCCCAGTGTTTGGGAACCAGTGGTCCTCAGTGGTCCACAATCAGGTCACAGGGTCCACATGCTCTGTGGTGGTCCTAAACAGCTCGCTATAGGTCACGAGGGGTCAATGCTATTTGTAGGGGAATCTGACATGTCACTCCCTGTCAGTGCATGACTCCGAAAAATGTGTTTTTGCATGTATACAGCGCTCTATTAACGGGGCGATGGGGGTCGTAGTAGTAGTAATAGAGAGGAGTGTCACGAGGTTGTTTGTGAGTCAGTCAGCTGTGTGACAGTGAACCTAACGGACACACTGCAGGAGACCACGTTTCACCTGTGACCCCGCGGCATCACAGACCAAGGAACTGCTCAGGTAAAAAGAATGAGGTCAGACGTGAAGTACAAGAGGTCCAGGCCGCTGCATAGAGAGAGGCCCACGCACCTACACTTTACACCGCCAAGCCCACAGAAATGACCATATATGGACATCTCTGTATGTGTCATTCCCTGCTGCTGGCCCTGATGTCATGGCCGTCCAGCAGGCCTCTATATCTGAGTCATAGTGACGGGAAAGCGTGTCCGAACCGGAAACTAGATGAAGTGCTCCTTTAACTGCAGAAGTTACACGGTATTGGTGCGTTCACACGGGCAGATGAAACGATGCAGAGACGCGTTGTGAGTTCATTTGGAGCACAGCTGCATGCATCGTTGCATCTTTGCAACGTCATGTCGCTGGCTTCCATTGACAATGAATGGTAGACTGCATCGTTTAATCTGCCCCGTGTGAATGCAACACATGACTTCAAAAGACTGAATAGAGCGCCAAAGTCAAGACGTAATTTTCCCCCATTCTGAATCCCCAAAGACAAATGATCCTGGCGGTTTGATTCATGACGTTTTCACATATTATTTCCCTCACAATATGGATATGATGCGTCATTGACGCTTCATGGATATGAAGCATCAATGACGTTACTAGCACTGAATTAGTTACATTTGCACCAGAAACAGATATGAGTGACTGACGTGACCATCGTAAATGACACAGAGACACCTCCCTGACAATATCGCCGGTACAGTTTGTTCATTTTTGGACCACAAGAGAAATGACTTGTGACCGAGCGTACGAACGAGAGAAACGGAAACATCTAACTACAATTATCTGAAAACTTTAGATAATAGTTACTTTTTAGATTTGGATTATTTTTACAAAAGCAAAAATGTGACACATTGTGAGCTTGTAGATCTGCTATTTAAGTGGTGAAATGGGACATTCTGCACAATGAGTACAGTACTTTTACTTTTGGTACTTTAAGTACATTTTGATGCCGATAATTTTACTCAAGTACAACACAGGACTTCTACTTTGCACTGCATTATTGATACTTTTATTTACTTTTAAGTAGAACACGTGAGTATACTTCTTCCGTCACAACAGAACACACACACACACACACACACACACACACACACACACACACACACACACACACACACACACACACACACACACACACACACACACACACACACACACACACACACACACACACACAGTGAGAGAAAGAGACTCCACAACAGTAAACAGAGAGGGAGAGAGAGAGAGAGAGACGCGCTGCCTGCCTGCACTCACTCAGCACGTGAAGCGGTAAACAGAGCTAACAGCCACTGAAGGACGGAAGGAGGTCAGTGAGTGTTTGTACATTTCTTTATCAGTCTGGCGTCTGGCATGTTTCACGGTGCAAAACAAACGTATTAAAACAAAATGGCCCATAATGATGAAATGCAGTGCTGTGGGATCTCTCTATAGCCGACAGCTGGATTGTGCTTATAGTACGTTATAGAGGGTATATGCGCATGCTTAAAGTGGCATATCGAGTGGCAAAGCAACATGCAAAGTGAGTTTAACATTGTTTAATGCAATCTGTGTGGATGTATGGGCTGTCAAGGCCAGAAGGTAGTTTTTTGCCACTCAGTAGGCCTTCCTGGTTTGATGATGATGTCGCATACCCTCTATTGGGATAGATTGTGTTTCTCAAACGTAACTTCAAGGATCACCTGTGACTCTTGAGAGTTTGGGACCCCCTTGAGGAACCCTGAGGGTCCCTGGTCCCCACTGAGGGTCCCTGGTCCCCACTGAGGGTCCCTGGTCCCCACTGAGGGTCCCTGGTCCCCACTGATGGGCCCTGGTCCCCACTGATGGTCCCTGGTCCCCACTGATGGTCCCTGGTCCCCACTGATGGGCCCTGGTCCCCACTGATGGGCCCTGGTCCCCACTGATGGGCCCTGGTCCCCACTGATGGGCCCTGGTCCCCACTGAGGGTCCCTGGTCCTCACTGATGGGCCCTGGTCCCCACTGATGGGCCCTGGTCCCCACTGATGGGCCCTGGTCCCCACTGATGGGCCCTGGTCCCCACTGATGGGCCCTGGTCCCCACTGAGGGTCCCTGGTCCCCACTGTGAGAACTACTGGGATGGATTGGTTCTCTATGTGGGGGTCGGTCCTCCAGACGTTACGAGGCTGTCACTCAGAGATTAAACAAGGGTTCATTGACTGGGGTTCCTTGAATTGAATAAGGTTGAATATATAGTAACTTATATAGTGGTTAGAGTGTCCGCCCTGAGACTGGGAGGTCGGGGTTCAATCCCCGGCCGGGTCATACCAAAGACTCTAAAAATGGGACCCAGTGCATGCCTGCTTGACACTTAGCATCAAGGGTTAGATTGGGGTGTAAGTCCCTGCTGCATACTAGCGTCATGTCCAGGGGGTGTACTTGTTCATCAAGCTGCCTCACGCTACAGAAACAGGAGATAGGCTCCTGCCCCTATGGGCCTCATGGCTCGGCAAGGCTACTTACTTACTTACTTATACAGTAACAGGTGTTAAGGGTAGTTGGTACAGTATGGAAACAGTCATGTCATTTGAAGGGAGAGACACCGTAAACCAGGCTAACCGCTATAGGGATGATAGAAAATGTGATGATTTGGGACAGAAAGGGGATTTCTTTCATTTAGCTATCCGTACGTTCTATGTCTCCCTCTCACAAAGGAGAGAGGTAACTGCATTAGTCTGAATTATAGTATAGGCTACTGTAAAGATGGTGCAGTGTATATAGAGTCAACTAGTCTGAGTGTATATGCATATACCTGTATACTGTAGCAGACATACTGTACATGTAAAGAGTCAACTAGTCTAGGCAGGGGATATACAGTAGCAGACCATATATAGAAACACAGACTCTGGGGCAAGTGAGAGACATCATTCAACAGGTTTGTGCACAGAGCGCCAGAGCAGCGTGCTCCCGGGAGCCGACCAACTGCATCATTAAGACCCTTATAGATCTGCATTACTTAATCACTGCACAATTAGAGAATGTAGAAGAATTGTTATTTTGATCGGTTTGCCTGTTATATCTCCTTGGTTGAATAACATCTTATCCAACGTCAAATGAAGGAGAGTTGGTAACCAAACGGACCATTTAACTCTAATCAATGGACCTTTATAGATCTGAGAGCATAAAATGAAAACAAATGGACCCTTACGGTATTACTTTTGGTCATGGTCAAGATAGCGTTTTATTCATTAAGATAATTTCCGGAGAATTGTAGCTTGTATATATTTTGCACCGGTCGGTGCGTATTCACAACAGTGCATTGTTCCTGAAACTCTCTCTCTCTCTCTCTCTCTCTCTCTCTCTCTCTCTCTCTCATCGTCTCTCGTCAGCTGTGGTGCACATGGCGGTCAAGCAGCCGTGGCGAGGAGAGATGAAATGCCTTTCATTAAAACATCAAAGAGCATGTTGTAATTCCCTCGACCTGCGCGCTGCGGCTCAGGCACTTTGGTGCGCCGCATGCCCCGCGCTGGACGAGCACGGAGCTAATCCAACTGTAACCAATTGTGTGTTATTGTTCACGCTAATTACTGCGTCCAGGATGCACGCTGCGGCTGCTGCTTCTCCTGGGCTTCAAGGTCGCAGTTAAACTTAAAGGTTCTGTTGTTTAGTTCAAACAAAAGGTTTTTTTTTTTTTTTTTAAGGTTAAACGTTAAGTTCTATATTCTGATAATACTCATATTGCTATAGACTCGAGTTTGTTCAGTGACAACATGGGAACTCTCGAGCTCTTTAATGAAAAACGGGCTCTCAAAAGGTCACCTACGGACGGCTGCAATTCGAAACTGGACCCCGAGAAAACTGAATCCCCCCCCCCCCCCCCCACTGCCCACCCCCTTTTTCCCCTCACTGTATGTTTCTGTTCCTTTTTTATCTCCCTTATGATGAATTCCTGTTCTGTTCTTTGACTATATAGAAGTGTCTATTTGTACGTCTCTAAATGTTTTGATGAATTGAACATGGTGGACCCTCTTGTAAACAAGTGTAATGCTTAATTGGGTCGTCCACTCACAGTTAACAGTCTTTGTATTGAGTTTGTTTCTGCAAACTGTTAATACGTAATTCAATCAATCAAAAACAGAAAATAAATTTTCAGAGCGGTTGCCAATTTCATCCAATCAGAACATCTATCAAGTTTTATAGTGTTACAGTTGTGTCTGCTCAGTGCGTCAGTGTCCTCAGTACCGTACTGAGTTCTCTCTCTTCACTGGATAGAATTGGTATCCTAACCTGAATGGTTAAAAAAATGTAAAATAAATCAGGCAAATGTACTTAGTTTACTGTCCACCACCGGTACACTGTGGGAACACTTTCCCAGAGCCTGGCGAAGATTAATCCTCAATAAACGGGAAATATGGCGGTTGTCGCAACGGCGGTTTGTGTTAATACCATACATCCGCTCCCTGCCGCGGCCCTGTGCACGTGGCCCCCCCAACCCCCCTCCGATCCGGGACAATTGAGGGGCAGAGGTATGCAGAGAATGCACCTTCTCCTCCTCCACAGAGTCAGAACGCATGTGGGGGGAAGAAGAAGTACTCATTATCTAGAAGTAGAAATACCACAATGTAGGAATACTCGCGACGAGTAAAAGGCCTGCATTACAAAGATTCTTCAAACGTTTTCCAAATCCGACAACCTCTTTTGAAAATAGCCCATCTATGAGCGAACACAACGAGACACATCGCAACGTGTTGTGAGCTTCTCTCAAAATTGTACTTGGTATACTTGGTATACGACTGTCGGGTAGAAACCTCATATGTCCAAATAATCATGGATGATTGATCTACAAGCTCAAAATGCACCGCAAATCTGACACTTTTGATGCTTTTGACACTGTAGTGTAGCATGATCAAGTAGCCTAGGGCGTTAATTCACAAAAAAGACAAGAGGGTTTCTGCCCGACAGCAATAAAATGTACTTCTTGGTCCCGTTCCAGCGCGGGTCACGTGGAGGCAGAGGTATGACTATGAGGGCCTGTGAGTCAAGACGGGAGAACTGCAGGTTAAGAGGTGAGGATCACACTTCACGCCCCGGTGGATGTTTGTTCAAGCTGGGATCATTTCTGGAAGCAGGCCTCCCAACCACACACACAAACACACACACACACACACGTTCACAGCACGCATGCATGCACACACACACGCACGCATACGCACGCACACACACACACACACACACACACACACACAGCTGGGATTATTTATTTTTTACTCAACGATACAGGACACACGCTTCTTTAAGTGGTGACTGAGCGTGCACTCGTCTTCATCAGAGCTTGTCTTGTTTGTTTTCTTTTTTTTTCTTTACAAAACAAATATACTGTACTGTATATACAGTAAGTATGTGGAGACATACTGTGTATTTATCTGCCAAAAAGGATAAAACAGAAAAAACATTGCGGGTCTTTGACTTGAATGCAAATGTGGGTGTAAACTGAAACTGTATATTGGTTTGGGGGATGGCAGAGACATACAGAAATGTTTCATCGCTGCTCCATATTTTACCTGCCGGTTTTTTTCCCCGAAAAGTAACACCCTACTTCAGGGGTACTCAACTGGCGGACCGCGGACCACCTCTCTGCGGACCCTAGGCCAGCAAAAAGAAATCTCTCCTAAGCTCAGGCCAGGCCAGCCACAGTCAATTTCAATTCAATTTTGGCAGTGTTGCTGCAGCACAACTACATTGTGTGTCTTATGTTAATGGAGGGAAGAAGTTAATAATATAAATAACATCAGATGGTACATTTCTCATGTGAAATTGCTGCAAAGGCCCCCAAAATGTCCCCCAAGGGCCCCCAAAATTCTGGCGCGCGCTATGCGCGCGCAGTGTGATTTGGATTTGGAGTTCCACTCCGGGCCTGCACTCTGCACCCCATTATTGGTTGGTTGGAAGGGGATCTGATTTGTATAAGCTTGGCTTGACCATACTAAACGGGCATAGAGCCCCGCTCTCCGATGGACGCCGCGCATGGGACCGGACCTCGGTCTTATTCAAAAAAGTATTTGTGGACCTTCATCATTTCTAGTTGAGGACCCCTGCCCTACTTGATCATATACTACGGCGTCACACAACAGCATCAAGAGGAGCAGATCCACAAGCTCAAAACGTGGCACAAAGCCACACACTTCGAGCTTGTCGATCTGCGAGTACTTTTTGCTTTTTATTAATTTTTTAAATAGCAAAACAACACGGTATAGTGTAAAAGGGAACCTGATACAAAATACAAATTAACTCTCAACTGATTGATGGTTTGGTCCAGCTGCCAAGATCAGCTGTTGTGCCGTTCTCTCACCTCGACAGCCTTGAGCGTAACGATGTGTCAGATGCGATGATGCATCAGTAGTTCAGTTGGCTGTTCTGGCCTCCTGTGGAGTTCTATCCTCCATTTGCCCCGTACGTACCAGTCCCCCTTTTTCTCACACAATCATCTCATTTCACAGCCTCGACTCTGAGGTCAGCACATGGAAGAGCAGGGGGAGGTCTTCAATCAAGACTGGACATACGAGTACTGTACATACAGTACAGCCTGACTGTATAGATGCATATGTTCAGTGGTAGAAAGTAAGTATACAATGTTGAGCTATTTTTAGCTGGTTTCAGCCCGAGACGCTTTAACTTTGTCATGGTAAGATGAAAGTAATGTGGAGTTACCGAGTTAGCCCACTAGCAGGAAGGCACACGAGATGTGGACGCTAGTCAGTCCAGCGCTTTACAAGAGTAGCTCCAGACACACGTAGTCAGATCCACACACACACACACACAGTCACACACACTCTGACCATTTTATAGCCCGCTAAATGTAGATCTAGTAGTTTGCATAAGAACAGGTCCAGCGATAATCTGGCTGCCCTCCACAGCGACAGCACACTGATTCACCTGCTGTATGCAAGAATGCCGTTTATCCACTTCAGCTCAATAAAATCATCCCCCAAGAAACTATCCACGCTGGGCCTAAACAGACACCTCTACAGTCTACACAACTGGACTTCCTAAAACAAGTAATGTAGGATGCTGTCATGGGGGTTGTGCAACACACACACACACACAGCTTGTGGATCTACAATTCTTCGGTGAATGACATCAGCGCCGACTAAGCATATATCAGGCATAACTTTACTCCTATCTCTAATCCCTAAACCTAGCCGCTAATAGCCTAACCCAGAGATCACAGAATCACACCATGACCTTCACGTGGCTCACAGTCAAATGGTATAGATTTCTAAATACGGGTACCATATACATGGAGGCTCACCAACCAGGCTCCCCGCTACCTCTCTGAGCTCCTTCACCGACGTGTGAATCTCGTTTGCGTCCGAGCATAGGCATGGTAGCGCCCCGCTAGCCTCTGATTGGCCTACCGACACAGCCCGTCTTGACTGTCCTCCGAGGATGATGCGAGCTTAGTCCGTGGTGGGAAATAAATAATACAAGTACGGTATGATACAAGAGAACTGTCTGTAACGTGTACGTTTTTATTTTTGTAGAAGAGGCAAACTAATATTGTTTATGCCGTTTGCTTTGATGGAATATTTGATTGAACACATGTGTGTACTATGATTTGGGTGTGTACTTCTAAATAAAGTGTTAGTCATGATAATCGTTTATTAATCTAATTATAGTAAATACTTTATTTAGAACACACCCAAATCAAATCATATTACGCGTACATGTTCAATCAATTATTCCATCAAAGCAAACGGCATAAACAATATTAGTTTGCCTCTTCTACAAAAATAAAAGTTAGTTACAAGGCTGCGTTCTGTTGTGCGTGCCAAGCTGTCATTCTCTTGTATTATTTCCCACCACGGAGTAACCTCGCGTCTCGGAGGACAGTCAAGACGGGCAGTGTCGGTAGGCCAATCAGAGGCAGGCGTGGCGTTACCATGCCCAGACCATGCCTATCTCTTCACCGACACACCCCTGCTGGCTCCCTGCAGGTCTGGGGATGACATACCCAAGACAAAGCGACGAGCATGGGGTGACAGGGCCTTCTCAGTTGCAGCGCCCTCCCTGTGGAACTCGGCCCCAGCTCACATCAAAGCTGCCCCCGCCCCAGCCTCTTGTTGAAACCACCCTCTTCAGACTTACATTCCCTACGTAATTCAATGGCATTTCTATCTCTGGTACCTCAATTTATATTGTAAAACCACTGTTAATTTAACTCTGAGAGTGTACAAATGGAACCAAATGGACCCGTTAGGGTCCATTTGTACACTCTGAGTTACAGACCTGTAACCGAGGCCCTAAGTCAAGGGCTTGATCTGGTCTGAGAATTACTGCCGAGAGATCCCACCTTAGCTCAGTAGGGATAGAAATGGGATATCTTAAGGCGGGCTATAAGTCAATAGTCGAAGTCACAACTGTTTCTTAATGCTTAATTCTAACTGGTAAACCCGCTAGGCATATATTTATAGTGTTGAGATGTCAGAGGTGATGTCGGAGCGGCACTTCGTTCCTTCGTAACAAGAACCATAAGGGTCCATTTTGTTTTTTATCTCAAATTGAGCTAGTAGGTACCCCCTGGAACTCCCTCAAGTACCTTTTTAGTGTTTAACCATATCGTTTTGTTTAAAAGAAGCGACTTTAAGTGCCTAGAAAAGCGCTATATCAGGGCTATCAGATTGCGATCTACCACTAGATCACGAAGGCTGTGCAGACCTGTATACTACATGACATGCCCACCCCAAAAATATAATTGAAATATTATAAGAATTAAGGAAGAATTAAGGTTACTTGATTGATTTGATTGATATCAAAAAGGGCCTCATTAATTTCCCCCCCTCTATTTCCCATTTCAAGTGTGTTTGTCTTATGTACTGTAACACCAGTGCCGCTCAGCTCAGCAATTGGATAAGCCAGTGGCTCTGGATCAGGAGAGATAACAGAGGACACAAATATTTACAAGGTGCTGTACAGAGTGCAATCAGCAAATCCCGGACAAATAGCCACACACCCTTCAGGGGTACAAGTAACAGCGTCTTCGCCATATTTGGCGGCTGCTACCGATAGTGGAAGAGATTGCACAGAATTTTGCACGCCGTTTGGCTGCTTTTTTTTGGCATCCCAAGTTGTTGGAAGCCTCTTACAACCAAACTGTGTACATGTCCTTAGATTGCACCGTTAGCCTAGTTCAATGATGGTCTGGAGGAGCGGCTGGTACTTTTAAAGGCTTCCTCTAAGCTAGAATCAAAGGAGCAGTCAGGCCATTTCAAGAATGAAAACTCATCTGTTCTCTTCATTGACCACAACAACATCTGGTGTGTCAGTGAGAGATGTGCAAAAATGTCTGTATATTCAGTACAGTACAGAGTACAGAGTGCCCGCGCGTGTGTACACACACATACACACACACACACACACACACACACACACACACACACACACACACACACACACACACACACACACACACACACACACACACACACACACAGCTATAGCCACCTGCAGAGCCATGCTGTAACAATGATACAGGTCAGCTATAGAGCATGAGAACACAGATCCCTGTGACCCTGCCTTTGAGGTGGTCATACCTACAGTAGTTCAAGGTTCAAGGTTATCTTTATTTGTCTCCCTTGGGAGAAATTTGTCACAGACAGAGACAGAGACAGAGTCACAGCTGCATACAAATAACAGACATTTGTTCACATACGAAAAAGAAAAAACACCATAAAGCACCCACCTACACAAAACAGAGATATTGCACACATTCCCTTGATAAAGTGCAACTATAGTCATTAAAGTGCATTCGGCAATCCCTGATTGAGCATTTTAGTTGACAGGGGAACAAAAGAGTGTTTAAATCTATTATATACACATCGTGGAGTTCTATACCTCCTACCGGATGGCATCAGCTCGTACTCTCGGTACAGTACATGCAAGGGGTCAGATACAATATTCCGAGCCTGTCTCACCACTGCTTGTTCAAAGATGGCCTGGGGAGTGATGGGTGGGGTGGACATGCCCATGATCTTCCTGGCGCTCTCATCTAGAGCAAAGATGGGCTTCCTCTCTGACTTCATATTAGTCAGGCTCATCTCCCTGATGGAGTCCCAGAGTCTTTTTGTGTTCGAGTTGGCCAAGTAGTAGAGTACATGGCTGGAATGCATATCCAGACTGTGACAAATGTATTGCTATCGTATACTGTACCATCAAAACAAAATAGGGAAAATTATGAATATATATTCAGGTCTGAACGCAGCTTTAGAAGGGGATAAGGCAGAGGGGAGCACACTTGGGACACCAGGTGTTGCTGTTGAACCCTCTTGAGGTGTCGTGGGCCTAGTCAATGAAACACAACACAAGATGGACAACCCCATGATGGAATGCATATCCAGACTGTGACAAATGTATTGCTATCGTATACTGTACCATCAGACCAAAATAGGGAAGATTATGAATATATATATATTCAGGTCTGAAAAAAGTGCTTTTTCTTATTATTTATTTTTTAAATAGCAAAAATGTACTAAAAGCTCTCAACGCATTGCATTGTGAATTGTGACGTGTTGTGAGCTTGTAGATCAGAATTCTTTCTACCACATTCTGTTTTTGTTTTGCCTGATTTTTCAGTCAAACTGGTTTCTTCAATATGAAACTAGTTCCTTTATAGGAGGAACTGAAGCCATCTTCCAAAGCACACGCAATTCTAAGCGGGGGAAAAAAGTTAACATTGTCGCAGTCGCGCCCCCTCGAGAGACCCGGAAAATAATTCCCCGTTCATTTTCCTCCTTTACTCTGCGGACAAAGCCAACTCCAGTTGTGACAAATCATGACAATAAACACAATGTTTTGGGCCAAACAAATAATTAGAAAGAAAAAAATTATTTGTTTGGTCCAAAATATTGTGTTTGTTGTCATGATTTGTCACACCTCGAGTTGGCTTTGTACGACGCTTATAAGGTCTTTAAATTAATTACTTTTTGAAATGTCTATGGGACGAACGTCCTTACAGCAGATGAGCCAGTAGGCTTATACAAAAACAATACCTGATTGACCCGTTCTGAATCTGGTTTGCAGAGACAGTAGATATTCTCACCCCTAGATAGACAGGCTGTGGTGTCATTGTGTTGAGGCCATAAATACTGCTGGAGTTGGACTGGAATGGAATAAAACAAATTTGGGATAGGCCTACAGCTTTCTTACGGTGATTTTGACAAACGTGATTTGGATGCACTCTGTTTCGACTCTGAGGAAGTGGAAATGTCAGTAACCCCTGCAAAATAATAAATATGTGCAGAGTAGACTAGTGGAGTTCTCCAGTGTTTTATTCGGCTCTCTCCTGAGATTCCCAGGTGTTTATTCTCTCCGATTCAGTCCCTGTTGAGCACCGACGAGCCGTTCTACAGAACCTTCAACCGGCTGAAGCGTGTTGGACTTCTCTTCGTACCATGATTTGGAAGCTTATTGTTCCCGTGTTTGCGACTGTTCTTGCCGTAGGAGTCGCTCGCCTGGCAGGCGGTTGGATGGACGCACCTATAGACTACCCAGGGGTTCAGGAGGCCTTGGACTTTGCTGTGGCCGAGCACCCCAACATAGGAATCAACAACAAAGTGATTCACGTTAAAATACAGGTAAATACAAGTATTATTTTGCATAGGCTATTCTCCTGTATGACTGACATTTTTAAGTGTTTGAGAATGTTTTTAATTAATTCTGCGTTGGTGCCCATAACTCTAGCGTTGGAAACGACAGTAGGATATCATGGGGTTCAATGTCCCCAATGGAAGCACACCAGGCTCGGCCAGAACCATTCCTGAGATTGAAAGAATGCATTGCAATGTCATGTGGCGCTGAATATATATTTTATTATTTTGTAGGCAGCCTTATATTTGCTTAGTCTTTCAATAAATGTATTTTTCACTGTCAGTTGATGCTTCGTAACCATAATGAGTAAAAGTAAAATCGACTTTATTTTTTAAACTTTTGGTGATATCACAAAAAAATTAAAAAAAGCTATGGAATTTTTGAATGGGAAAACATCTTCATGATCCAGGAGGCATTGTTTTTTACTTTGGTACTGTATTGGGTTTAGTTGCATCCCTGAACCCCAGCATCACATATGAATCCATAATCTCAGTACTGTATTGGGTTTAGTTGCATCCCTGAACCCCAGCATCACATATGAATCCATAATCTCAGTACTGTATTGGGTTTAGCTGCATCCCTGAACCCCAGCATCATTCACATATGAATCCATAATCTCAGCTCAGTCATCTGTTTCTCTCTTTCAGGTAGTGGCTGGCCTGAACTACAATATCACTGTGAGAATGCAAGAAGAGGTAATGATACAATCTTACAATATTAAAAAATATTCTTTATAGATTCTCATCACGTTGATCTATATTTATAGACTTACATTTTGTCGCATATATTCAATATTTGCCATGTCCACTGCAGTAGGAGACCAATGCAAAACGATATAAAAATAATAATATAAACTGGCTCTCAGTGTTAATCCCTGATGAGCCTATAGGCTCATATTGAATGATGAATCAGGTTCAAAGAATGTTTTAAATCTGGTTTGGCTCTCGTTAAGAATGGTCTCCTATTAAGTTCACTTAGTCAAATATTGGATAATTGGCTCAGGAATGTGATAAAAACACATTTAGCTTGTGACCTTGTTCTAACTACATACCTTTTGGTTAAAGATTTTAAATTCTAAAAATATACGTAAGTGTTTAACTGTCTATTCTATTATTCCTCCCCCAGCTTTGCCACTTTGTTGTGTTTAGACAAACATGGACAAATACTATGTTGCTGACAGAAACATCATGCACAGGGCCGGGGCGAGCAAGATTTATTATTATTATTTAGATCTATAGCCTCCACATTAAAGGAGCATTCAGTGATTTGGAAAAAACCCGGTACGCCCCGGTAACAAGATGTGCACATGCACGCACTCAACAGACCAACAGCACGTGCACCAAGGCCCACCCCACTCGATCATGATTGGAGGAAGGCCCCTCTCATCCTGATTGGATGAAGGCTTTGCCACCCAAAGCCCAAACCGAAACTAGGGTTGTTTGACCCCAGGGGCTCACTGGGGACAGGGAGGAACTCCTTATGTGGTCAGCACACTTTATAGTAGGGAGGATTATCCAAAAAATAAGTGATATTAGAATTAAGTGAAATCACTGAATATACCTTTAAGTATGCCTTCACATTTCCCTGTCATCTCATGTTACTTTACCATTTGCAAGACTCAATCACCAATGAATATGATAGCATTAGAAGAGAAAACTGTATGAGAGGATTTACTGTAATAAAGTATTTAAATATTTGTAATTTTGTCCTGCAATCTTCTGTATCGAGATTAGATAGACTCTTTCTAACTACAAGGATTAAGGAGTAAAATGTTGGTGGGACCTATTCCTCAGAAATGTGCTAGCATAACAATACAACAAGGTAAGAATAAAAATGAAAGGTATTAATATGTGATAGAAATAAAGCTTAGGATTAGGGTATTGTCTTAAAGACGGGTACAATATCTTTCATCTTTTAGCAGCGTCAGAAATGTGCAAGAGAAAATAGAGGCATAAAATATCTTTCCATCTTTAGCAGCAATATCAAATGTGGAAAAAAACGAAATCAGAAAAAAGATTATAGTGGATAAGTACATTTGCCTGAGATACAGTGGAGTGGAAGTATATAAAGTATTGAAAGTTGGACTCAATTAAACACCATGCAGGCGTTGACACTAAGGGCTGCCCAACTGCCCCTGGCAAGTAAATTAACCTTTGGGGCAAGTGGAGTTTGCTTTCAGTCAGGTTGCCCGACCGAGCAAGTGCTCGTTTAGATATCTGTCTAAACACCTGAATGTGGATCACATTCTTCTGGTCTGTGCAATGTAAAATAAGAGCACTGTTTACCTATAATGTGCTGTTCACTGTTGCTACACTTAAAAATATAAAAAGTGTGTACCATATATCCACAGTCATTCATATTTGCCATAAAAATGTAGGTATTTTTGTATCACACAGCCCCAGAACGTGTTACATTTAACGGTAATTCAAATTTTACATATCATTTTATAATGGCTTTTATAATGGCTTGACTTTCAGGCAAGTGAGCATGACCTGAGGGCAAGTATAGAAAACGACCTGTACTTGCCCAATGGGCAAGTGCCTCTGAGACCATATAGTGTCAACCCCTGACTGATGTTACTTATAGTTCCTGAGTAAAAGTACTTAAATTACTTTCCACCACTTGCTTCCGTGCAATGACGTGTCAAATGCGACGATGCGTTAGTATAATAGTTCAGTCGGCTGCTCTCCCTTCCCGTGGAGCGGTATCCTCGCTTTGCCCGAGACTAGAGGCCTTCCAGTCCCCCGTTTTCACACACAATCATCTCATTTCACAGCCTCCAGGAGGAGGTCAGATGAGTTTCTCAAGGGTGGACATACAGTACAGTACACATACTGATACATACAGTACAGTACATATACTGATAGGTACAAAGAGAAGTCCAACGCGCTTCGGCCAGCAGAAGGTAGAAGGGCTTGTCGGTGCTCAACAGGGACAACTTGAATCAGAGAGAATATTACACTTCAGAGTCAAACAGGGTTTGGGTAGTCCAAGGTATTATTCTCTCTGACTCACACACAAATGTTAGCCTGGTGTGTAGTGTGTGTGTGTGTGTGTGTGTGTGTGTGTGTGTGTGTGTGTGTGTGTGTGTGTGTGTGTGTGTGTGTGTGTGTGTGTGCATGAGAGAGAGAGAGCGTGCGATTATTGGGATGACAGTTCTGGGGGAAGTGAAGAGTTCTCAGGGTCAACTGTTGCACATAGAGGTCAGAGGAGCATCCGCATAGCCGTCTGGTGCACATAGTTAGAGCGCGCGCGCGCACACACACACACACACACACACACACACACACACACTCTCGCTCGGTGCAGAAAAAACCCGACAGGAGTATCAATACTGCCAATACAATTAAAAGTCCAGAATTAGGCCTGGGCCGTGGCTCAGTCAGTGGTCCAGGCACCTTGGCTGGTAATCCAGTCTGGCAGTGTGCCGCGGGTTCGACTCCCGATCCCGACGGCCTTTACTGCATGTCTTCCCCCCCCCCCCCCCCATCTCTCTCCCCATTTCCTGTCAGCCTACTGTCAGTCCCTCCATAAAAATGTACTTGAGTAAAAGTACTTATTGTGTCTCATTTTACAAGTTTAAAATGTATAAAAGGTATTTTGAAAATAGCCGATCTACAAGCTCACAATGCTCATAACACCATGCAAGCAAGACAGCAGGCGATCATATAAATTACACTCTTTTTTGGTCATTTCTAACCATAACACTTTTAAACCCGGTAACAGCAAGTAGTTGATATACACGCTCACACGTCACGCAACACTGTGGCGCGCACCTCTTCTATTGTGTCTGAACCAGGACAAAATATGATTACCTTTACTTCTGAGGGCATAAAGGGCCTCACTAGTATAGTAACACGCTCTCGCACGCACACAGACACACACACACACACACACGCACGCACTCACGCACACACGCACGCACGCACGCAGACACACAGCTTTCCATGGAGCCGCCAAGTCTGTCACGTTGCCTGTGTGTGCCAAACAGAATGTCACTGCAGTACAGTCAGTACTGTATGGAATGTAATCATGGGCTGATGGATGGATCAATTTCAATAAATCACTGGCATGCTGGTCTACAGGAGCACAGCTATACCCCCTGGGAGAGAGATATTTTTACCATTGATCTAATAGAGCCGCTGCAGCTCAGCGGATTGTATGTCATATTATTTAAACATACTCTACCATTACAGATTGGACATAATTTCATTATATAAATTGATAAATCACACCCGTGTGAAGTGAGGGGCGCTCTAATCACCGTACATCATCATCATCAATAATGGTGGTCCCTTATTGGCCAAGGGTGCCCACCGACATACATTTGCCGATTTTGTTCAGACACATAATGATGAAAATTCTCCGTTCATTGTCAATGGCAATTCATGTTTGTGTTCAGACAACACAAACATGAACCCATTTTGACCTGAGATCAGATTCTAAAAATGTTTTCTATATCCTGACAGTTTTCTGAAAAAGCTATGTTTTTATGTCAGTCGATTTTTCAGTCGATTTTTCAAAAATAGCAGATCTAAAAGCTCATAGCACGCCACCGGGTGGCGCGCTATTTTTCAATAGCTAAAGCATAACGTAATGCCAACACCAAAAGGGGTTCCTGCCCAGAATGGGTTAAACACTATAGCTGTTTATAGGATGGGCTAGCGCCCCTCAAACAATTACATACTTATGCTAAATCGAAATTTAGCTCGGGACCCCTTGGAACCCCCTCGAGGACCATTTAGGGGTCCCACTTTGGGAACCCTAGCCGTCCTGGGAGAGAGAGAGAGAGAGAGATTTAGACTCTAGTCTCTTTTGTCTGGCGCCGTAATCCTTCATATGACAATGTGCACTAGCCAAACAAATATCACATTAACACACAAATACCTCCCTGGAACGCAAGGAGAGCAGGCCCGGATTGGACGGGAACCTTAACCCATTCTGTACGGGAACCCGTTTTGGTGTTTTAAACATTGTTATAATTTAGCTATTGAAAAATAGCAGACCTACAAGCTCATAGCGCGCCACCGAGTGGCGCGCTACGAGCTTGTAGGTCTGCTATTTTAGAAAAATCAAAGAACGACTGACATAGAAACATAGCTTTTTCAGAAAGCTGTCAAGGATGTAGAAGACATTTTTAGAATCTGATCTCAGGTCAGAATGGAAAACTGTCTGGATGTAGAAGACATTTTTAGAATCTGATCTCAGGTCAGAATGGAAAACTGTCAAGGATGTAGAAGACATTCCTAGAATCTGATCTCAGGTCAGAATGGGTTAAGGGTGTAATAGACGAGCACGCCGTCGTTGAAGGCACGCATGACACCGATATACAGTACAGAATGGGTCTGTTATTAGACTTCTTGTCCCAGTGGTTCTCAAACGTTTTCATGCCAAGGACCCCCCACAATTATATACAGTATAATTGGCCACACACACAAAAACAAAGAGACAATTTGCACAATGACTAAAGTTCATGACTTCAGGCAACGGGAGCTTACACAGCACATGGAGCTCGACATTAATTCCGTGGGAATTAATTGACGTATTCCCTAGCATCTCGTTCAACCATATTACCCCCTAATATTACCCATAATCTCCAACTATTTGATCCCAGCGCTGCGCTATTGGTCACAGCCCCGGCTCCCATGACCTCAAGCCCTCCCCATCTAGGACCAAACCATCACGCTTTAACAGGGAGAATATCTCTCTGTTTATTCTATGGAGAGAGAATAAGCCTCCCTCTTAATTTCCAATTACGTCCAATTCAGTCAGATTTTCCTTGGTCAATTCCACATCCTATGCTCATTGCTCAGCTCTAGTGGCACCACGACCATGACTATCTGTACTGGACTATGGAGACAGTCATGCAGCTGCCTCCACACTCAAGCCACTGGACTCAGTTCTGAGGTTTATTACTGGTGGTGACAGCTACGATACTCATCACTGTATGATGATGTGGGCTGGTCTTCTCTGACTGGAAGACGCAATAATCACTGGCACCTCTTCATATAAGCCCTGGTCGGGAAATTACCATCATTATATTTCATCCATGTTACATCAGAAACCTAGTCAGTCGCATTGTAACTCGCTCCAGTGATTGGCTAGGCCAGCGTTCCCCAATACATTTTCCTCAAGGGCCATATTTTGACTAGGGTACCAGGCTGGGGTCCGAGTCCGCACGCGCGAGGTCGAGGTCTTGCCCTGAAAATTCATTTTCAGGGCAATTCATTTTCATGGAACCAACAACAGCAGTATCACAATGAATGAAAACTCACTCTTCAAGGTTTTACGGGAAAGAGATACGACGACATCTCTTGCATACACGCACGCACGCACGCACACACGCGCACACGCGCACGCACACACACTAATTTGGGGGGCCCATTTCCGACGGGCCACAGGTTAAGAACCACTGCTTTAAACCACACAAATAGACTATTAGTCCCAGTTTAGCCCCTGTACTGTACTGTACATAGCAGTCCTCTTTCCCACAATAATAAAGAAGTGTAATCCTGAAAGGATTGCCTGTCTTTCAGGCGGTAGCCATTCATTACAGAACACTAATGACTTCTTGGGGGAGCTGCATGTCCAGTAGACGAAGCGAATCATCTCATTCATTCTGGGTGAATGAGACGCATCTCCCATGCAGAGAACATCCTGTCTGAAGAATACTCTTTAACAACCAGGCCTGGTTGAGTCACAAGTCAACGGAGCAAATTGCACTACTCAATTTGTTAAACAAAGGATTAATTTGAAACGAGCAATTCCCTTCACAGATCATATCACCACTTAACTTGAGTACCATAAATTTGTTCATTTTTCATCAAGTTATTTGTGATTAAATGTATTCGGACAGTGGATAAGTGCAAGTGGATTATCATTATGAGTGCACAGCAGTTTTGGGCAGGTTATTCAGGAAGACTAATAAGACTAATACTAGTTTTGTATTACTCCTTAAAAATGTAATACTGGTAATAATTGCTCATTACTTGATATCAGTATGTAACTGGTTATATTATTAAGTTGTATTATCAGTACTTTTAGAGTGTTTCTACATTGCAGTATTGAATACACGACTTAAGTAAAACATTTGATACGTTTTTTCCACCACAGGTCTTTGGTGGGAACCCAGCCAAGGAATGGAATCCCGACCTCCCAATGCCAGGGCGGACACTCCAACCACAAGGCCACTGAGGTGGCGAGCTCAGGGACACTCTGACACACTGCCGGAGCTGAGAACGGTTCTGTTTCCTCTGGCGGCCTCTCAAACCATTCAGCTGTGGCCACCCAAAGTTCCCGAGGAAAGTAATATTAGATTACTAATATTACTTACTTAGTAGTTACTGCCCAAATTTCAAATCAAATCTAACCCCAACCATGCATTAAACTCTGAGAGTTCTACACATGGAACGAAAGGGACCATTTTGGTTCCATTTGCAGGCTCTTATAGAGTTAAATGAATAGTGAGAATTTCTACAGTGGCAGCTCATCTGGGGTTTCCCTGAAGGAGGCTCTGTGCTGCCAGGCAAACAGAGATGATATACAACCGTCAGACAAGCATCTGTCCCAGACAGTTACTAAGGAATCTGGATCTGGACCATTGTAAAAAAGAAGGCTAAGTACCAAACTGAAGAATTCAGACCGATATCGGTTTGTTGGCCGATATATATCGGCCAAGATGGCCATTACATATCAGCTTTCACATACGATACATCTGTATTTTCTCCATTTAACCTGTTTTCTATCTCTTTCCCTTTGCTCTCTCTCCTCACGGAATACTACAAAACGATGGAGTGCACCTGTAAAACTGAAATGTGACCGGAGACTTAAAATTATTAGCCAAACTACAAGCTCAAGAACAATGATGTGACCTTGCATATTTACTAGCCAATTTGGTATTTTCGATTTTTGGGAAACTTGTTTTTCAAATTGATTAAAGTGTTTTACTTTTGACAACATATTGGTAATTGGAAGTCTAGAATGCTCCTAAATCCATCCAAAGATCTGCCATCGGTTGGGCTCTCTCACCCCTGCTCTCTTTCACTCTGTTTCTTTCCTTTTTTCACACACACACAAACGCACGCACACAGCCACACACACGCACGCTCGCATGGGGGACAGTGTGACTGCATGTGTCTCTCTCTACATAGAGGGGCTTTGGGAAGGGTTTACCCCACCAGCCCGCGAGATGTTTTCTTTTAATAAAGAAAGAAGTCATTAGGGCCCCACAGTGCAGTCAGTGACAGTATGGATTTGCTCCCTTGCAGAGCCTGCGGAAAGACACGCAAATCTCCGCTTTGTACAGCGGCAGGATATGAAACATGTCTGCCATAGCAATCATACATGTGCCAGCCTTAAGTGCGTGTGTGCGTGTGTGTGTGTGTGTGTGTGTGTGTGTGTGTGTGTGTGTGTGTGTGTGTGTGTGGGCGTGCGTGCGTGCATGCGTGCGTGCATGTTCACTTGCACATGAAAGCATACTTCCCTGTGCATTTTGGAGTGGACCTAAGTAAAAGTATAGTTAGCAATACTATTGTGTTAGTGTTCTTATAAAGAAGGAAAGAAGAGGCCCAGGCCGTAGCGTAACGGTCTGGGCACCGGACTGGTAATCCAGTCGCAGTGTGCCGCGGGTTCGACTCCCGGACCCGACACGGCCTTTACTGCATGTCATCCCCCCATCTCTCTCCCGTTTCCTGTCAGCCTACTGTCTGTCCCTTCAAAAATCAATAAAAGGCGTAAGCCACAAAAAAAAATATCTAAAAAAAAAAAAAAAAGAAGGAAAGAAGAAAATACTTTTTAATGTAAATATATTTTGTCCTGCATTCAAAAGGATTACTCATTTGAGCCAGTACAAACCTATTAGCATCAGAATACTTAAATGCTCAGTTCATATTCAGAATTCCCCATATATCATGCATGACACTGTTATGTACTATCATATCATGGTCCATCATGTTTTATCATTAACCACATAATACCTTATTTAAAATGTGGTTAAATCGACAATTCAGAAAACATATTGCATTGTGACGCATCGTTAAGTAGATGTATGGTATTTTCAAAAGACCTTAAAAGTTTTTGGATTAATGATTTATTGTATTAATCATTTGTCTAAACCTGCAAATTAACCCATTCTGAACGGGCACCCATTTTGGTGTCAGCATCATGTTATGCTTTAGCTATTGAAAAATAGCAGATCTACAAGCTCATATCGCGCCACCGAGTGGCGCGATACGAGCTTGTAGGTCTGCTATTTTTGAATAATCGAAGAACGACTGACATTTTTAGAATCTGATCTCAGGTCAGAATGGGTTAATCAGACCAGTGTGTGTCCAGTGGAAACCTCGTATAGAATCTGATCTCAGGTCAGAATGGGTTAACAAACTAATGCCATCATATGAATGTAGTGAAGTATAACGTTCAAACATTTGCCTCAGAGTGAGGAGTAGTGGAGAACGAGCAAATGTAAAATCACGGTGAAATTGTATACTCAAGTGCAGCTCTTGAGTAAATGAGTTACGTTACAGCACATACAGTAGGTACATGTGCATGCGTGTGCGAACCTGTGCGCTCATGCACATTCACGTGCATGCGTGTGTGTGAGCCTGTGCGCTCATGCACATTCACGTGCATGCGCGTGCGAGCCTGTGCGCTCATGCACATTCATGCGTGTGCGAGCCTGTGCGCTCATGCACATTCATGCATGTGTGAGCCTGTGCGCTCATGCACATTCACGTGCATGCGTTGTGCGCGCTCATGCACATTCACATGCATGCGCTCATGCACATTCACGTGCGAGCCTGTGCGCTCATGCACATTCACGTGCGAGCCTGTGCGCTCATGCACATTCACGTGCGAGCCTGTGCGCTCATGCACATTCCGCGTGGCTTGAACAAAGTAAGACCCCCGACATGCTGCGGGCTCCGTGGGGCTAACATGTGTTTTCCCAGCCTATTGGTTATTAAGGTAAGGATTTGAGGCATGGGTGACCCCAGATGTGTATCTTAAAGCAAGGTGTATCCACTTAGCACCCGGCGCTGAAACTAGGGCACCCACAGAATGAAGTCAGGAATTCCTTCAGCTTCGCTTCTGAATCCATCCAAGGCGTCAGTAGTATTTCTGAATCCATCCAAGGCGTCAGTAGTATTTCTGAATCCCTCCAAGGCGTCAGTAGTACTTCTGAATCCATCCAAGGTGTCAGTAGTATTTCTGAATCCCTCCAAGGCGTCAGTAGTATTTCTGAATCCATCCAAGGCGTCAGTAGTATTTCTGAATCCCTCCAAGGCGTCAGTAGTATTTCTGAATCCATCCAAGGCGTCAGTAGTATCTCTGAATCCCTCCAAGGCGTCAGTAGTATTTCTGAATCCCTCCAAGGCGTCAGTAGTATTTCTGAATCCCTCCAAGGCGTCAGTAGCATTTCTGAATCCCTCCAAGGCGTCAGTAGTATTTCTGAATCCATCCAAGGTGTCAGTAGTATTTCTGAATCCCTCCAAGGCGTCAGTAGTATTTCTGAATCCATCCAAGGCGTCAGTAGTATTTCTGAATCCATCCAAGGCGTCAGTAGTATTTCTGAATCCATCCAAGGCGTCAGTAGTATTTCTGAATCCATCCAAGGCGTCAGTAGTATTTCTGAATCCCTCCAAGGCGTCAGTAGTATTTCTGAATCCACCCAAGGCGTCAGTAGTATTTCTGAATCCATCCAAGGCGTCAGTAGTATTTCTGAATCCATCCAAGGCGTCAGTAGTATTTCTGAATCCCTCCAAGGCGTCAGTAGTATTTCTGAATCCCTCCAAGGCGTCAGTAGTATTTCTGAATCCATCCAAGGTGTCAGTAGTATTTCTGAATCCATCCAAGGCGTCAGTAGTATTTCTGAATCTATCCAAGGCGTCAGTAGTATTTCTGAATCCCTCCAAGGCGTCAGTAGTATTTCTGAATCCATCCAAGGCGTCAGTAGTATTTCTGAATCCATCCAAGGCGTCAGTAGTATTTCTGAATCCATCCAAGGCGTCAGTAGTATTTCTGAATCCCTCCAAGGCGTCTGGGCGTCAGTAGTATTTCCCAACAGGAAAAAGGGGGGTCTAGGTTTTGATATATGGCTCCTCACTCCCCCCCCCCCCCCCCACCCCCCGCTATTTCTCAAATCAATCCACCCCCTTTAGACTTATAAGAAGGGGGAGGAGTGATTTCTGACACACAAACATATATAATGCTCTCGTGCGTCCTTTGCTTGGAGACAGGGGTCTCGTTCGGGCGTGTGAAGCAATTGTGTGAAAGGCCGGAGTCCAAATTGGGTGGGTGTGACGGCACCGCCGATTTGCCAATCACCCCCCCCCCCCCGCTTTTATGAGGCCTGACGGCACTGCCAAGAGAGAACAGAGGAGGAAGCATGTTGTCCGCAAAACAAAGACCACAAGAGAGTAGGAGAAACAACAATGATTAAAGTGGACAGAGGATATATATATTATAGCAGAGAGAGAGAGAGGGGGAGGGAGAGAGAGAGAGAGAGAGAGAGAGAGAGAGAGAGAGAGAAAGAGAGAGAGAGGGGGAGGGAGAGAGAGAGAGAGAGAGAGAAAAAATTGGAACGAAAGGAAAGAAAGAATGAACAAACCAAAGAGAGAAACACAACCACAGCTATGACAAACTACCAGACCATGTTGCATCAGTCTCTAGTCGATAATAAAAACCAATTAAATTTCCATTCCCTTATTATGCTGCTCTCCTCAAATTCAAAAGTGCAGCGGTGCATCCCCAGCTGTGCAATGCGCCGTGCGCGTTTCTGTTGACATGACATAAAGTGGAAAACTGTGGAAAAACCACATGCTTTGCAGTTTTATAACCAAACCAGAGTCTTCGGATAAATCTCAAGGAACGGCGGCGATGGGACTGCTTATCGCTTTCGTCGGAAGTGATCGCTCATCTTTTGATAAGACCCTTGTAAATATTCGCCGCGTCCGCCAGCGGGGCGGAAGGCAAGCGTTCAGCCATATGGGCCGAATCCCCTGCCGCTCCTTTGAGGATGAGATGAGAAGACACCCAGTTACCGGCTTACCGCTACCCTAACAGTCAGCAGCAGCACAGGATCTATAATACCAATACCAGTCAAGGGCTTTTTTTAAGACTGCTGGCACACACGTTTAAAAGCGGCCGAGTTCTATACAGCATGACCGGTGCAAGGTTTTTGGGGGTTTGATGATGCCGATCTTGATTTTGGATGACCGTGACCGATGTTCTTTTGCTCCATATTTTGTCAAAGTTTGATTTATAAGCCTAAAACGTCTTATATTATAAGAAATACACAAATAACATAAACTGAACTTGAACTGTAATTTATTCAACCAAGCCCTTCTTGTAACTTGCATCATCTCTCCCACTACCCCCCCACCCGTGCACACACACACACACACACACACACACACACACACACACACACACACACACACACACACACACACACACACACACACACACACACACACACACACACACACACACACATCCCATCTTTCCGTCTGTCACAACATCCGACATTTACAACTGTACAAAACAACTGTAAAATCATCGTGCCGTCAGACAAAACCCGCAGCACCAAATTGAGCGACATAAAGCACATTTTAAAAACAAAGTCTGCATGTGTGGATCACCCCCCCCCCCCCCACCCCTCAAACAACCCAGATGGGGGACATGACAGCCGGCATCAATCTGATGAACAACAACATCCCGCCCCATTCCGTTCCTTTCCGTTCCCCTCTCTGACCATTAAGTGAGAGCAGAACACCACGAGGTGTTTCCGTCTCAGCGCGGGGTCTTTGTTTGTCTGCCCACGGAGACGGAGCCTGGCCTCCCCGGGGCGGCGCGGGGTCTTTGTTTGTCTGCCCACGGAGACGGAGCCTGGCCTCCCCGGGGCGGCGCGGGGTCTTTGTTTGTCTGCCCACGGAGACGGAGGAAGGAATACAGACTTGAAGGTGTCTTGAAGAGGAGAATACCATTAAGCTCTCGATGAGGCTTAGATCTTCACCTTTCCATCTCAGCACTCAGCGGTGGTGCTGCTGGAAGAAGTATAGTCACCTAGTCGGATACAACAATGTGGAAACACTCCGTTACAAGTACTGTTGACGCGGGAACCCCAGGCGAGTTAACAGGCCTGTATTCAAACTTTTACTTGAGTAAATCGAAAGTTAAAAGTTAAAGTTAGCATGCTATAATGGAAGCCATTGTTCTTGCGTTAATACAAATCAAAATAAAGTATTTGAAATCTCGTTTGAATGAAATAAAAAGCCTAGCGATGATGTCATGAAGACATGACCTACACATCCGACACGATAGTGAGGTTTTGTGTGTTAAAGTGTTAAACATAATGCTATCAGGCGTTCGTTTGCAGGGCGTTCATTTCCTGCTGGTGCAGCGTCATGTAGACACAGACGGCCCAATCAAATCACCTACCAAGTAGCTTGAGAAAAATAAGGGACGGCCTTGTAAAGTGGCACAGAGTACACTACAGCCCCTACAGTACAAGCCCTGGCAGCGTTCCTGGGGGTCTGGATGTTCTGAGGACCCCTGGAAACGCCCACACAGTAACTCTGTCCTCTCTCGACCGTTTTGGACACAGGGCGGTTCGCCGGAACCGGGCCGGCACCCTGGGCGCATTCCCGGGGGGGTCTGGATGTTCCGGGGACCCCCCCGGGGACCCTCACACGCCGGTAACTATGTGATTTCTCGAAGATTCTTTCCAAAAATAATCAACGTAATTACAGAGCACAGTACACTATATACAATACAGCACAGAGCACAGTGCAGTATAGTAACTATAACAATAAATGTATAGTTGCACCGCTCAGTTCACACAGGTGTGATTTTTGTAAAATAACGCCCTACTTGATCACACTACAGTGTCACACAAAAGTATATCAAAAGTATCAGATCCACAAGCTCAAAACGCAGCTCGAAGCGACGCATTTCGAGCTTGTAGATCTTGTGAATCTTCAAAAGCAACAGTTTTGGACATAATTATGAGGTTTCCACCCGACAGAGACATACATAGAGCCACAGCTGCCCTACGACTGACTGAGCAAGTCTTCAGATCCACTGTTTGCTTTGGACAGGAACGTTCTTCCCTTAAAGAAATGATTATAGAACCGAGGCCGAAACCCCCAAAAATCTGGCAGAGGGGCGTTTTTTTAGCCCTGACAGTGTCCTGACACCCACCTGGCAAAACAAATGAAAATGCACTCCTGTGCGTGTGTGTGTGCGTGCGTGCGTGCATCCGTGTGTCCTGTGCGTGCGTACACACGGACACACGGACAGCCGTACACAAACACAGGAGAACGGCAACATGATCCGAGGGGTTGCAGCCATGTCTTCACGGCGACTATCAAACGGTTCCACTACTGCGATAAAGAACCACATTGTGAAGTGAACCCCGTGAGCCAATGGAAATACAATACAACTTCTGATGCTTTTGTATGCCATCCCGATTTAAACCACATGTACCCTTATATTCTAGGCATGTCATAATAAGCGAACATTTGGCAAAAAATGTCAAACATTTTGCTAAAACTATTTGGCGTGGATAGAAAAGGGTGGGCACCACGTAAAGAAGTTTGTTTATAGATGTCTTGTCTAATCACATTGCACGTGTCTTGGACATGTCTACAATGGGCAGATTTTCATCAACTATAGCTATGTTTTGACTATAATGGATATAGGGTAAAGTTCATGGCCACACAATTCCATTCGACCGCGGTGCTCGTCCGGGGCACGTGCTTTGAGATTATACGGTCTCCGTCGCTGCACTATAGGAACTCCTACAGGTTGGTTGTGGTGTCTGTTCTGTTCAGCTGGGAGTTAGCATTATGTTATGCTTTAGCTATTGAAAAATAGCAGATCTACAAGCTTATAGCGCGCCACCGAGTGGCGAGCTACGAGCTTTTAAGTCTGCTATTTTCTTTAAATCGAAGAACGACTGACATAGAAACATAGCTTTTTCAGAAAACTGTCAGGATGCAGAAGACATTTTTAGAATCTGATCTCAGGTCAGAATGGGATAATGTGAAGTGAGGGCACCTGAGGTGGCACAGTGGTAAAGTATCTCTCTGAGTCTGGGAGTTCCAATCCAACCGCGGTGCATCGGTCTTTGTGGAGCATCTATACGAACACGATAAACCCGAGGGACGCCGGGTTGTCCCTACATGTACCCCTACAGGGGAAGCATAGGGCCAAGGCTCTCTATAGTATGTCCTCCCGGCCGATGGGGGCTCCTCACTGGCAGGTGAGTCAGTATAGGATACAGCAGTACGTCCTCCCGGCCGATGGGGGCTCCTCACTGGCAGGTGAGTCAGTATAGGATACAACAGTATGTCCTCCCGGTGGGGGCTCCTCACTGGCAGGTGAGACAGTAGGATATACAACAGCAGTGACAAGGAGCCTTACACACAAATGTGTGTGTGGAGGAATGAATTGGCATATCGATTTAATTGGGGAGATTTTTCAGGACCATTCTGAGGCATAACATTTAGCTTTCCGGTTAAAAGCACTGTCTCTGGAGGGGAGCACGGTGGCAGTCTGTAGCACTGTGGCCTCACAGCTAGAAGGTCCCAGGTTCGATTCCTGCTGTCGGCACTGTTCTTTTCTTTCCTCTGCTTCATCAGCGCCCATACCCTACGTGGGGTTGCCGGAGTTTGCATGTTCTCCCCTGTGTCCGGGTATAGGTGCCCTCACAAAAAGCCTGCAGTATAATCCTATACTGCCTCACCCTGGTCAGCCTGATGGAGGGGAAACTGGTTGGAAGGATAGCAGAGGTCCAGCAGAGGGAGAATAGCTCCCAGCGTTACAATTTAGGCAATTGGCACCAGGTGAAAAATGGGTTATAAGAACACTGTCTGGCAGCTCGAAGGAGACATGTGTGAGGTCGTCTCTGTCTATAATTCCCTACGACAGTACCATTTCTTTCCTTCGCTGGCAGCGACAGGAATAATTAATCGCATGGGGGCAACAAATTCAACAATTCGGGGAACAAACGCCTAAAAAGCAGTGGATCAAAACTTAACACGACAGAAAAGGGAAGAGTGGAGAAACAGAGACAAGAGAGATGAGGGAGAGCGATCCATGTTGAGTTATGCTCCTTCTGGGTAAACTATAACACAGAGGAGGGGATGGAGTGGAGCTGGAGGGAGGATGCTGCTTTTTCTGGAGCGCCGCAGTCAGTCAAAACAGAGTCCAACCACCCTGCAGCGGAGTGACATCACTGTGGTGCATGAGAGCATTCTGTGAATTGTTCCGCAAAAGCTGACTTGATTATCCCTCATTGCTTACGAATGGAACCAAATGGACCCTCACGGGGTCCATTTGGTTCCATGTGTACACGCTGCGGAGGGTCCATTTGGTCCCATTTGTACACTCAGCGGTTTGTTATATTAACACGAGACGTTGCTGTGTATATTGCGTAACACTTACCCTGCCTGTGTTGACAAAACACTGTGATTAGACTTATAGTGTGCTACAAACATGTGTATATCGTTGTTATGACACTATTTAGAGCCTCGATTTAATGTGCCGTGGTTGGTGTAAACAGGCCCTATATGGGTTTGTAAGTCATAGTTGTAGCACAGATATGCATTAATTAACTGCATCTCCAACGTGTGCTGAGCTTGTAGATCGGCTATATTTGGCGAAGAGATTTAGAGGCGGGTGGGGGGGGGGGGGGGGGGGGGGGGGGGGGGGAGGAGGGGGCCTAAACTGGACCCCTGGGGGACTCCAGTCAATGAATTATAGGGTTTTAGCGGTTAAAAGGATAATTTGCTGAACCCAAGTTTTATTTGGTGGGATACTTTTTAAAGTTCTCAAACTCTGCCCGAACCCGACCAGGCCCGACCAAGCACGGCCCGACCCGACGCGACGTTTTTCAGCATGTAGCCTGCCCCGCAGTCCTGCACTGCGCGCAGGCAGTACAGTAGAGAGAACAGTGAACGGTGAGAGACTTGCTTGCTTGCCTTGCTACCGCTGGTTTCTCTCTGGTTTGCGCACCAAACGAGCTACTAACCACCAGTTAACTTGCCAAGTTGCCATATGATTAAATATGCTATAAACACGAATAAAAGCTAATTATTAATCAACGTCACCAAACGATCCATGGTGATATATAACTTAGAACGCTACACGTAAAGCAACTTCACTTCAGAGGAAACTAAGGGAGGGAGCTGCAGCAGCTATTCCTGTTTACTCACCAGTCACCACCACCACTGTATGGAATCCATTAGAATGATTGGAAATGGAAGTTATGGAACATTAATAGCCTATTCTAACGTGAGTTACATACATCCTTTATTTTGATAAATCCGTTGATCTCCGTTCTCACTTTCACACTGAAACACGGCACAGCTGCACCGCAATTTAGTGCTGCTTTTTTTTTATCTCTTTTTTTTCTGTCAGGCTTCGGGCTTAAAGGGATTGTGACATTAATTACATTAGTACATTAGTTTTGGAATTGTTCTTATTTTTTTTAGGTTTTCTAATCTCAATTGCACCCAAAAAACATGAACTTTTAACATTCAGTAGATTTTCTGTGATCTGGGGTTTTCTGGCTCAAACAGGTGCTCTGATTTGCCGGCAGTTTGTGATATAAGATCATGCAAATCCCATATATGTCAATGGGATTTGCCAGCAGATGTCACTGTTTTCACTGTTTTGCCTGTTTTCATTGTAGCTCAAAAGGCTTCCAAACCCCAAAGAAAACTTCAGACCACAGAAAATCCACTGAATGTTCAAAGTTCAGGTTTTTTGGGTGTAATTGAGGTCATAAAACCTAAAAGAAAAAATAAAAATAAATGAAAATGAATGTCATAAAACCTTTAACATTATGGTAATTTTTAGGGTCGGTCCGAGCCTCGGGCCGACCCAGTTAGGGTAGGGTCGGGCCACAATTTTTGGGCCCGTTGAGAACTTTAATACTTTTGGTTATCTGATCTCAGACTAGTTTTTATCTGAGTCATCCTTAATGTTTGACCCAGCTCTTCTAAACCACTCCCATGTTTTAAGATTTAAAAGCCCAGCCTACTCCTCGGAGGCCGTGTGAGTTCTGAGCGACGTCTTCTCTGAGACCTCAAAGCGCTTCGCTGTAACTTGGACTACGTAGTACGTACTGTAAGTATAGGTCAGGCTTATTGTCGGTATGGGCAGAGAACAAGGCTGTCTATCAACGTTTCAATGCTAGACCCATTGGAGGTGGAGTGCAACACCTACAGTACCATCAGCTCCCAATACTTATACTGTACCACATGACTTACTGTATTTACCCAAGTCGTGCTACTCACACACGCCGAGTTGGCGGGGCCAGCGATTGAACCCAGATGTGGTCCAAAGGCCTCTATGGACTACACTACCCACACAGAACACATTGATTGAGTGACATCTTTATTGACAAAACACACAACATGCATATTGCATAAACATCTATTCGTACAGATCTGTCAAAAGGCAGAGAGCTTGTTTTCATTGTCCTGTGAGTGTGTGTGTGTGTGTCTGTGTGTAAAATGAGTGCCACGTTTTGGTGAGTGGGGGGGATAACGGAGAGAATCATTGCAAAAATAAAACATTATAATCTAAAGTAAAGACCTCAGATCAGCGGTCAAACATTCTAAAAAGTTCCAACCATATCAGCAAACTTATTTGGCGTCCGCTCAAACCACTTCTTGGTCATATCTGCAAACTAGCACTGGCCGTGTTTCAAACCAACGGGGCCAAAGGTCCCGTCTCCTGGTTGTCCATCGCGTCGGCTGCCAAGTGGTTGGCAGTATAACAAACCTTGCATTAATTGTGTGCGCAGCACAAGCCTGTGTTTATTGCCTGTGGTTTACCATTGATAGAAAAATGACCTCCCATGAGCCAACACGTGGTCACCTGGCTCCAGTACTCCTGACCACAGCACACAGACGCGTGCACACGCACGCACACGCACTCTGAATTACTATATACTTGTGTGAATATCGGCAAGCAACACGCATTTATGCACACAAACTCCTTATTTTCCATTTTAACCACTTTTCACCAATTTTCAACCCGCTTCAGATAATTGGTTCTCACTAATGCTCGTGATAAAATTTGTTTCTATTTGGTCTGTGTCTCATATAGGAGCAGGTCTGTGTCTCTCATATAGGAGCAGGTCTGTGTCTCATATAGGAGCAGGTCTGTGTCTCATATAGGAGCAGGTCTGTGTCTCATATAGGCGCAGGTCTGTGTCTCATATAGGAGCAGGTCTGTGTCTCATATAGGAGCAGGTCTGTGTCTCATAGGAGCAGCTCTGTGTCTCATAGGAGCATGTATGTGTCTCATAGGAGCAGGTCTGTGTCTCATAGGAGCATGTATGTGTCTCATAGGAGCAGGTCTGTGTCTCATAGGAGCATGTATGTGTCTCATATAGGAGCAGGTCTGTGTCTCATATAGGAGCAGGTCTGTGTCTCATATAGGAGCAGGTCTGTGTCTCATATAGGAGCAGGTCTGTGTCTCATATAGGAGCAGGTCTGTGTCTCATATAGGAGCAGGTCTGTGTCTCATATAGGAGCAGGTCTGTGTCTCATATAGGAGCAGGTCTGTGTCTCATATAGGAGCAGGTCTGTGTCTCATATAGGAGCAGGTCTGTGTCTCATATAGGAGCAGGTCTGTGTCTCATATAGGAGCAGGTCTGTGTCTCATATAGGAGCAGGTCTGTGTCTCATATAGGAGCAGGTCTGTGTCTCATATAGGAGCAGGTCTGTGTCTCATATAGGAGCATGTATGTGTCTCATAGGAGCAGGTCTGTGTCTCATAGGAGCAGGTCTGTGTCTCATATAGGAGCAGGTCTGTGTCTCATAGGAGCAGGTCTGTGTCTCATATAGGAGCAGGTCTGTGTCTCATAGGAGCAGGTCTGTGTCTCATATAGGAGCATGTATGTGTCTCATAGGAGCAGGTCTGTGTCTCATAGGAGCATGTATGTGTCTCATAGGAGCAGGTCTGTGTCTCATAGGAGCATGTATGTGTCTCATATAGGAGCAGGTCTGTGTCTCATATAGGAGCAGGTCTGTGTCTCATAGGAGCAGGTCTGTGTCTCATATAGGAGCAGGTCTGTGTCTCATATAGGAGCAGGTCTGTGTCTCATATAGGAGCAGGTCTGTGTCTCATATAGGAGCAGGTCTGTGTCTCATATAGGAGCAGGTCTGTGTCTCATATAGGAGCAGGTCTGTGTCTCATATAGGAGCAGGTCTGTGTCTCATAGGAGCAGGTCTGTGTCTCATATAGGAGCAGGTCTGTGTCTCATATAGGAGCAGGTCTGTGTCTCATATAGGAGCAGGTCTGTGTCTCATATAGGAGCAGGTCTGTGTCTCATATAGGAGCAGGTCTGTGTCTCATAGGAGCAGGTCTGTGTCTCATATAGGAGCAGGTCTGTGTCTCATATAGGAGCAGGTCTGTGTCTCATATAGGAGCATGTATGTGTCTCATAGGAGCAGGTCTGTGTCTCATAGGAGCATGTATGTGTCTCATATAGGAGCAGGTCTGTGTCTCATATAGGAGCAGGTCTGTGTCTCATATAGGAGCAGGTCTGTGTCTCATATAGGAGCAGGTCTGTGTCTCATATAGGAGCAGGTCTGTGTCTCATATAGGAGCAGGTCTGTGTCTCATATAGGAGCAGGTCTGTGTCTCATATAGGAGCAGGTCTGTGTCTCATATAGGAGCATGTATGTGTCTCATAGGAGCAGGTCTGTGTCTCATAGGAGCATGTATGTGTCTCATAGGAGCAGGTCTGTGTCTCATAGGAGCAGGTCTGTGTCTCATATAGGAGCAGGTCTGTGTCTCATATAGGAGCAGGTCTGTGTCTCATATAGGAGCAGGTCTGTGTCTCATATAGGAGCAGGTCTGTGTCTCATATAGGAGCAGGTCTGTGTCTCATATAGGAGCAGGTCTGTGTCTCATATAGGAGCAGGTCTGTGTCTCATATAGGAGCATGTATGTGTCTCATAGGAGCAGGTCTGTGTCTCATAGGAGCAGGTCTGTGTCTCATAGGAGCAGGTCTGTGTCTCATATAGGAGCAGGTCTGTGTCTCATAGGAGCAGGTCTGTGTCTCATATAGGAGCAGGTCTGTGTCTCATATAGGAGCAGGTCTGTGTCTCATATAGGAGCAGGTCTGTGTCTCATATAGGAGCATGTATGTGTCTCATAGGAGCAGGTCTGTGTCTCATAGGACACATTTGACCACCTTTCACTTGGACGTCAGGAACAACTCTGTTTCACCTATGAAAGCCTATTGGCCCATTTAGGAATGATTGAACGGCGACTGTGCCATATTTGTCTAGCGTGTTGACAACATTGGGCACATATATTGTGTGAGGTTTGGCATTGGCACTATATTGTAATAGATTTTGCATAAAGAATTGATTGATTGAAGTATTTATTAACAGTTGGCATAATTACAGTGCATTACAGTTCAAGCTTTGGTCCTGGGAGGACCTCCCGGCGCTCCCGCAAAATTCACTGTCAAAATATGGGGGTAAACAGCTTGGTGAATCGGGCCCATTGACTTTTCACTATAGTGATACATGTATACACACACACACACACACACACACACACACTCACACACACACACACACATGTGCGCACACACAGACACACTGATACTGACAGAAGCCTCTCCAATTAGACAGCTTTAATTACAGTGGTGACAGCATACAGCCAGCACTCACATTGGATCTGATCAAGACTCAGAGGAGTCTGGGACTCTGGCCAGTCAAACAGACGAGGGGGAAAAACAGTGAGGGGAGGGAGGCCGAGGGATGGGACTAACAGAGATTCGTTTAGAGTTAGTGTTATTTACAAAACCAAAATATTCCCCAATAAACACGAGCCCGATGTTTCTGTTTGGGTCTGCTGTTGATTAGCCGTCCTGGGATCCATGTGTTGTTGATGCGAGCTGACAGGCCCACAAAATGAAGCCAGAGTGAGACACGGAGTCGTCTCCAACATGGATCTCAGGATGCACAGCATGGGTCAGAGTGGCTCCAACATGGATCTCAGGATGCACACTGGGACAGAGTGGCTCCAACATGGATCCCAGGATGCACACTGGGACAGAGTGGCTCCAACATGGATCCCAGGATGCACACTGGGACAGAGTGGCTCCAACATGGATCCCAGGATGCACACTGGGTCAGAGTGGCTCCAACATGGATCCCAGGATGCCCACTGGGACACAGTGGCTCCAACATGGATCCCAGGATGCACACTGGGACAGAGTGGCTCCAACATGGATCTCAGGATGCACAGCATGGGACAGAGTGGCTCCAACATGGATCCCAGGATTCACACTGGGACACAGTGGCTCCAGCATGGATCCCAGGATGCACACTGGGACAGATTGGCTCCAACATGGATCTTAGAGTTCACGTAGGCTATACTCTAAGCAGCCTGCTGTGGCGTCAGTCGGCTATCTATGACATGTCAGTGATGACAGAATCCAACTTTGAGCATGGTTTCAGGATTATTAAATTCAAAAACAGCAAAAATAGAAGATCAGCAAGCTCAAGCAAGTTCCTGCATAACGTTCGGGTAGATGACGACAACGTTAAACTCACTTTGCCACCCGATTTGCCACTCACTTTGTGCATGTGTAAACCCTCTATTGGTCCCACAGTTTAGATTAGCTCCGGACACACAGACAGATACATGCTACACAGTACAGCTCCGGACACACAGTACAGACAGACTGATCCTCTTACAAACTCTCTCCTGCAGGAAGGAAGGACGGAATGGAGCTGGTAATAATAATAAAAGACAAGTGAACTTGTTCATCTCAAGGTAGTTAACTTCCACAGATGTCGATAAAATATTTGAATATTTAATTATACTATATATCTCGGCTGTCTGGCAGAAACCAGCCAACTCCAAAAAAGAATCCATCAAATTATTCATTTTTATATCCGGTTACAAGATCAATGCAAACAAATCAGCTCTTCTATCGTTAAACAAGGCAATGATAGATACCCAAATACACACTACAATCCAACCATAGTACATTATTTTAGATATTTAGGCATTGACATATATGCAAATTTAGAAACAATAATATCAAAAAACTACAAACGACTGCATAACGCAATCAAAGACGACTATTATAAATGGGGTAAATAAAATCTTTCAATAGCAAGCCGTATCTCAATTGTGCGGATGAATACACTACCTAAAGTAAATTTCTATGTGAGTATGTTACACTTAGAAATACCCCACGGGTTTTGGGACAAGATAAAAACATCAGTATCAAAATTAATTTGGAACAAAAAGAAACCAAGAATAAAAACATCCATATTAGAACATAGTAAGGAGTGTGGAGGACAAAATTTACCCAATTTTGAACTGTATTACATATATTTTACACTTCGTCCTTTGCAGCATTGGTTTTCAGACGAAGGCCAGACGCCTTGGGTTCAAATAGAAAAAGATATTGTGTCACCATTTTAGCTGAAAGATATCTTGCTCTGTAACCTGACTGAAGAATACTGTATAGAAAGTTTTGGTCCTATTATTGCTCATGCCGTCCGAACATGGAAACGTACAGAAAACATACTTAAATGGGAAAACCCATGGCACAAGAATACGCCAATATTTAGGAACAATCATTTACTCATAGGCCAAAGACCCATTATATTCCATCAATGGCAAAGGTGTGGCATTAACATACTTCCGGACATGATGAGCAATGATGGATTTATGTCATTCCAAGAACTCAAATCCAAGTATAATCTGCCTGGCTCCTCCTTTTTCTTTTATCTACAGTTACGCACTGCAATGCGTACATATGGAGTGCCTTGGAACAATAACTTTCCCAAACAATCAGTTATCGAAATGATTACCTCAGATATTAGCAAAGGTTTTGTTTCTCACGTATATGGAGAATTACAAAAAGTGTCAAATAACTTTATGGGAATTACCACAATATGGAATATAGACCTGAAAGATCATGGACATGTGGACTGGAGGAGAGTGTGGAACAACATTACTATAACCTCTGGTAATTATAACCATCAGATGATGCACTATAAACTAATACACAGATTCTATTTAACTCCAAGAAAACTCTGTCAACTCCAATTAGTACCAAACCCTGTATGCACTTTGTGCCCATTGAGAACTGTGGGCAAATATATATGCATATGTTCTGGGAGTGTCCCAGGGTCAAGACATTCTGGTCTCGGGTAGCTAGGACCTTATCTGAAATATTTGCAATCGAGGTACTTGTCTTCCTCAGATTTTGTTATTAAATGATGACTCCACACTCTCACTACCAGTCATTCAAAAAAAAGTATTATTTGCTGGAACTACTGCTGCAAAAAATCTCCTTGTGTCTAGATGGAAACCTCCTCATAGTCTTTTTGTAAAAAAAAAAAAGGAAAATACCATTTCTGAATGTATTAGGGTTGGAAATATCAATTGCGAGAGCCAATGGAGCAAAAAGGCAGTCTATTGAAGCACTTACAGAGGCTGTAGAAAAGGTCAAAGCACAACTATAATGCCATATTTTACATGTATGTATGTATGTATGTATGTATGTATGTATGTCTACTTTTCAATCTTATTTGTAAGTCTACCAGCCAAATTTGACATTGTAAAATGTCAAACTAACTGATGAAATGTCTTTTCTTGTTGCAATGATAATTGGAACCTTGGGGAGGGTGGGGCGATGGGGGATTTGTAATGAAAATGAAAAATGCTTAATAAAAACTATATATATATATATATATATATATTCATTTTTCAGGAAATGAATAAAATAGAAAACCTTATATTTTTAAAACAAAGCAATACTGCCTCATCAAAGTTGGTATTGTGACTTTATATATTGTCAGATACTTGTATGAGGGGGGTAAAGGGGGGAGATGTTGAACTCCAGGCAGTACTACTGGTCAACCACTAGTGGTCCTACCAGACCAGACCACAAGATCCAAAATGTCTCAAAACTAAAAGTTAACATATTGGACCTTTAGGCCCTCATTTATCAATCGAGTGTAAAATCTGCCACAAATTCGAGTGCAGGTTTCGTAGTACACCCACGTCTCCACGGCATTTATAAAGTGATCGCAAACAGCTGATCCTTCCTTAATTTCGTTCTCACGTTAATAAATGTCACGGCTGAATTTGATCTGGCACGCCCTAAGAAATCAAGCCTTGCCCTCGTTTTTGCGACCTGAACCACTGCTATACGATCTGGAAACCATGGTTACCGTGCCTTTCTGCCCGCCTCACCCCCCTCTCTCATACACACACACACACACACACACACACACACACACAGACGCACACAAGCTGCACGCACACGCAACTTGCAAGCCCAACTAACTGGTGTGTTGTTAAATAAATAAACAACGAACACCTGCATGAATTAAATAAAGTTGTAGGCCTACCCTGTCTGTTCCCTCTCACCTCGCTTGCCTTGCTGTCATGTCCACGCACGCACGCACCTACATGACACATTAAATAAAGCTGTCTGTTTCTCCTCTCGCTTCGTTTCCCTTGCTGCCCGCCTCACCCCCCGCACACATATCGCAATTTTTCACTGTGTGTTGTTAGTTGTATATTAAATCATTAAAGTATTTTTAATTTAATATACAACAAGATATATTAGTGAACGAAAACCTGAACCTGTGAACCATAATTAAATAACAAATAGGCACACACACGCTGCTGTTTTGCAGGTGCTCCTCCTGTCCAGTGTGTCTGTCTGTCTGTCTGTCTGTCTGTCTGTCTCTCTCTATCACAGTGGTCCGTCCGTGACCAACTGACCATGCACGTTCCGACGTTCGACAGTCTACAGTATTTAGATTGCCTCGCAGACGTTAGTCACTGCAGTGGCCGCCGGCCGGGCTGTCAACTGTCATATGAATGTGCAGCAAAAACCGTATATAGCCTCATGTGGCTGGTGGTTGCTTGGCTGGGTAATATACCGATATCTCCGATGCAGTTCCCACTTGCGCTGGGAGCCTGGCACGGTACATTTGGCATTGAGCGACGCGTCGGGTTTATTATATTGCACATACCGTAAGAAAGACATCGGCCTTCATGCTGTAGATTAGGCTACAGTAGGCTATACCACGTTGGGACTGCTGCACTATACTCTCCAACGTCCCGTCATGGAAATATTTCAGCACAGACAGCCCAAATCCTCGCATGTATGCGCTCATGCAAAACACTGTTTAAATGGCTTAAGCATCTCTTGCAACATTGTTTTTAATTGCGCGATTTTATCTCCTACTAATTTCATATGACACATGTATTCCTTAACATTTTTATTTATTTATTTTTTACATGTAGCCCATATACATTATACATACCTTTTATATAAACATTTTAGGAGTGAATACATATATGTTTAGATGCCTGTGACAGCCTCTCAGCAGTTCAGACAAGGCTGCTCCGCTTGTGTAAAACAGAAAAACAGCGTAGGCCAGCTGAAGAGTAGACGTGACTATTTGTCCTACTCAAGTTCAATTTCAAGCTTTGCCGGAAATGTTAAATGCCGAAAATGTCGGTAATTTCGGCGTGCGCCCATATTTTGGCGTACGCACGGTTGATAAATGAGGGCCTTAAATCCTATACGTTTCTGACCTCTAGCTGTCTATTCTAGGTCCTTTTTCCCTCTACACTAAGATAGCAGAGCTACAAGCTACAAGGGTAGGGGAGCGGGTCATCTTCTTTCAGTGTTACAGAGACAGGGGGGTAGGGGAGGGGGTCATCTTCTTTCAGTGTTACAGAGACAGGGGGGTAGGGGAGGGGGTCATCTTCTTTCAGTGTTACAGAGACAGGGGGGGTAGGGGAGGGGGTCATCTTCTTTCAGTGTTACAGAGACAGGGGGGTAGGGGAGGGGGTCATCTTCTTTCAGTGTTACAGAGACAGGGGGTTAGGGGAGGGGGTCATCTTCTTTCAGTGTTACAGAGACAGGGGGGGTAGAGTAGGGGGTCATCTTCTTTCAGTGTTACAGAGACAGGGGGGTAGGGGAGGGGGTCATCTTCTTTCAGTGTTACAGAGACAGGGGGGGTAGGGGAGGGGGTCATCTTCTTTCAGTGTTACAGAGACAGGGGGGTAGGGGAGGGGGTCATCTTCTTTCAGTGTTACAGAGACAGGGGGTTAGGGGAGGGGGTCATCTTCTTTCAGTGTGACAGAGACAGGGGGGGTAGAGTAGGGGGTCATCTTCTTTCAGTGTTACAGAGACAGGGGGGGTAGGGGAGGGGGTCATCTTCTTTCAGTGTTACAGAGACAGGGGGGTAGGGGAGGGGGTCATCTTCTTTCAGTGTTACAGAGACAGGGGGGGTAGGGGAGGGGGTCATCTTCTTTCAGTGTTACAGAGACAGAGGGGGTAGGGGAGGGGGTCATCTTCTTTCAGTGTTACAGAGACAGGGGGTTAGGGGAGGGGGTCATCTTCTTTCAGTGTTACAGAGACAGGGGGTAGGGGAGGGGGTCATCTTCTTTCAGTGTTACAGAGACAGGGGGGTAGGGGAGGGGGTCATCTTCTTTCAGTGTTACAGAGACAGGGGGGGGTAGAGTAGGGGGTCATCTTCTTTCAGTGTTACAGAGACAGGGGGGTTATAGGGGAGGGGGTCATCTTCTTTCAGTGTTACAGAGACAGGGGGGGTAGGGGAGGGGGTCATCTTCTTTCAGTGTTACAGAGACAGGGGGGGGGTAGAGTAGGGGGTCATCTTCTTTCAGTGTTACAGAGACAGGGGGGGTAGGGGAGGGGGTCATCTTCTTTCAGTGTTACAGAGACAGGGGGGGTAGGGGAGGGGGTCATCTTCTTTCAGTGTTACAGAGACAGGGGGGGTAGGGGAGGGGGTCATCTTCTTTCAGTGTTACAGAGACAGGGGGGGTAGGGGAGGGGGTCATCTTCTTTCAGTGTTACAGAGACAGGGGGTTAGGGGAGGGGGTCATCTTCTTTCAGTGTTACAGAGACAGGGGTTAGGGGAGGGGGTCATCTTCTTTCAGTGTTACAAAGACAGGGGAGTAGGGGAGGGGGTCATCTTCTTTCAGTGTTACAGAGACAGGGGGGGGTAGGGGAGGGGGTCATCTTCTTTCAGTGTTACAGAGACAGGGGGGGTAGGGGAGGGGGTCATCTTCTTTCAGTGTTACAGAGACAGGGGGGTAGGGGAGGGGGTCATCTTCTTTCAGTGTTACAAAGACAGGGGGGTAGGGGAGGGGGTCATCTTCTTTCAGTGTTACAAAGACAGGGGAGTAGGGGAGGGGGTCATCTTCTTTCAGTGTTACAGAGACAGGGGGGGGTAGGGGAGGGGGTCATCTTCTTTCAGTGTTACAGAGACAGGGGGGGTAGGGGAGGGGGTCATCTTCTTTCAGTGTTACAGAGACAGGGGGGGTAGGGGAGGGGGTCATCTTCTTTCAGTGTTACAGAGACAGGGGGGGTAGAGTAGGGGGTCATCTTCTTTCAGTGTTACAGAGACAGGGGGGGTAGGGGAGGGGGTCATCTTCTTTCAGTGTTACAGAGACAGGGGGGGTAGGGGAGGGGGTCATCTTCTTTCAGTGTTACAGAGACAGGGGGGGTAGGGGAGGGGGTCATCTTCTTTCAGTGTTACAGAGACAGGGGGGGTAGAGGAGGGGGTCATCTTCTTTCAGTGTTACAGAGACAGGGGGGGTAGGGGAGGGGGTCATCTTCTTTCAGTGTTACAGAGACAGGGGGGGTAGGGGAGGGGGTCATCTTCTTTCAGTGTTACAGAGACAGGGGGGGTAGAGTAGGGGGTCATCTTCTTTCAGTGTTACAGAGACAGGGGGTTAGGGGAGGGGGTCATCTTCTTTCAGTGTTACAGAGACAGGGGGGGTAGGGGAGGGGGTCATCTTCTTTCAGTGTTACAGAGACAGGGGGTTAGGGGAGGGGGTCATCTTCTTTCAGTGTTACAGAGACAGGGGGGGGTAGAGTAGGGGGTCATCTTCTTTCAGTGTTACAGAGACAGGGGGGTTAGGGGAGGGGGTCATCTTCTTTCAGTGTTACAGAGACAGGGGGGGTAGAGGAGGGGGTCATCTTCTTTCAGTGTTACAGAGACAGGGTGGTAGGGGAGGGGGTCATCTTCTTTCAGTGTTACAGAGACAGGGGGGTAGGGGAGGGGGTCATCTTCTTTCAGTGTTACAGAGACAGGGGGGTAGGGGAGGGGGTCATCTTCTTTCAGTGTTACAGAGACAGGGGGGGTAGGGGAGGGGGTCATCTTCTTTCAGTGTTACAGAGACAGGGGGGTTAGGGGAGGGGGTCATCTTCTTTCAGTGTTACAGAGACAGGGGGGTTAGGGGAGGGGGTCATCTTCTTTCAGTGTTACAGAGACAGGGGGGGTAGGGGAGGGGGTCATCTTCTTTCAGTGTTACAGAGACAGGGGGGGTAGGGGAGGGGGTCATCTTCTTTCAGTGTTACAGAGACAGGGGGTTAGGGGAGGGGGTCATCTTCTTTCAGTGTTACAGAGACAGGGGGGGTAGGGGAGGGGGTCATCTTCTTTCAGTGTTACAGAGACAGGGGGGGTAGGGGAGGGGGTCATCTTCTTTCAGTGTTACAGAGACAGGGGGGGTAGGGGAGGGGGTCATCTTCTTTCAGTGTTACAGAGACAGGGGGGGCAGGGGAGGGGGTCATCTTCTTTCAGTGTTACAGAGACAGGGGGGTAGGGGAGGGGGTCATCTTCTTTCAGTGTTACAGAGACAGGGGGGGTAGGGGAGGGGGTCATCTTCTTTCAGTGTTACAGAGACAGGGGGGTAGGGGAGGGGGTCATCTTCTTTCAGTGTTACAGAGACAGGGGGGTAGGGGAGGGGGTCATCTTCTTTCAGTGTTACAGAGACAGGGGGGGTAGAGGAGGGGGTCATCTTCTTTCTTCCATGTTTTTTTACAGGCTCCATGTGTCCCAGAATAAATCCCACAAGCCTTCCCTAAAGAGCCACACCGTGATTAATGAGCCAGCGCTTCTACACACACCTGCACCGAACGAAGGCAGAGAGGATACTGGACTGTTCGTATGCATGTGTGTGTGTGTGTGTGTGTGTGTGTGTGTGTGTGTGTGTGTGTGTGTGTGTGTGTGTGTGTGTGTGTGTGTGTGTGTGTGTGTGTGCGTGCATAGGGGGGAAAGAAAGAAAGAAAGAAAGGCAGTGGTGTGGATATAGCAGAGAGTGACAGGTCCATTTGGTGGTTCTGGTTGGATGGGCATGGGGCCTGGCAGGCAGCGATATCCGTCCCGGAGCGCTCGTGTACGAACTAAGCAGCCAGTAAAGTGCTTCGCTTTGCTCTGCAGTACCTCTCCCAGAACCTCCAGAGGATGGGAGCTGCTGCAGGCTCCATTTCACACCCGCGCACGCACACGCACACACACAGTGTTCATTTAACTCAGAGAGTCTATACAAATGGAGCCAAATTAACCCTTTGATACAGGTTTGCAACATTGAGAGTGAGACTGTACAAAAATCTTGCAAAGGGAAATTAGGTAAAAGAATGGACGAATCAAAAATGAGGATTTTGCTGTGAACACAGACATGCATATATACTGTATGTGTGCATATATACTGTATACGTGGTATAGCAGAGTGTCTCAGAGCCTCTGTCAGAAGAGAAGCCAAATATCTTCCTGCAGCCAAGGGAGAATTCCCCTCTAGGCTAGCGGATGCCGGATATGATGTTGGCTTTCCACACGTGCACACAAATATGTATGTGAAGTATATGCTGCCACATTTCTTCTAATCATGCACCCGTACTCTACTCTATCAGCACTGTCTGGAATATCTGGAAATGTTTGTTCATGTTTTTCACTGTAGGCCTATACTGTTTCCCTTGTTCTTTCCATCTATCTCTAGTTCTCTACTCATCTTCCCTTTCCTGAAAAACACACAGATGATGATGACGCTTTGGATACAAAGAAAAGCCATTTCTCCCACTTCTACACCCTGTAAACATGTGATCATGTGTCATGTGACAATACAGTTGAAGTCAATTAAAGACAAAGTCGAAGCATCAACACAGCCCTGTGCCAGACGGAACACACCACAGCCAAGAGAAAGCAGGGAAAGGGAAAATGGGGTTTGTCCAAGTTGGCATACACGTGTGTGTGCGCGTGTGTGTGTGTGTGTGTGTGTGTGTGTGTGTGTGTGTGTGTGTGTGTGTGTGTGTGTGTGTGTGTGCGTGTGTTGCGCTGACCTTCCCAGCGTTCACATGGAAATAAAAACTCTTAAATGGCCATTTAACTCATAGGAAAATACCACAGTATATTCCTGTAATCACAGGTATTTCCTTCTCACTAAATCATTCGCTCAATGATGGAAATACAACTGCTTGACATCAAATCCACCTCTAGTGCATGCGTGTGTGTGTGTGTGTGTGTGTGTGTGTGTGTGTGTGTGTGTGTGTGTGTGTATTCTATGTACTCATAGATACAGAAAGAAGTGCTCTCCATTATGTTTCCTGCACCGAGCACAGAGAAAGAAAATCAGCGCGCAGTATTTTTTCATTTCGAACGCAGACAATGGTGGCTCACGCTCAGTCACCATGAGTAAAGTAAGAACTTATAAGACTGAATAAATAAATCATATAGCCCAGAAATCAGTCACGGGCAGGGCAAGGGTATAGGTGTGACAGGAAAAGAAGACATTTTGATAGAAAACAGCCAACATTCTGAGCGAGTGCTCGGCTGGCGCAGAGGTGAAGGACCTGCTGCCCACCACCAGTCTATAGGCCTAGGGTTCCAATCCACTGTGGTGCATGTGGCTTGGTTCTGGCGTAGCATTTACACCCCTGGTTCTCAAAGTGGAACCACTGGTTCCATCATAACACAATAGGCTCTGTGCACACAGAATAACTCTTCCTACTTCCTTCACAACAGGTGTTACCGATGATATAATTCCCAGAAGTCTTTTTTTTTCCCGCCACTACCGATGATACTAACACTGTGCTACACCAGTGGGTCTCAAAATGTCCTTGAGTGGGGTTCAAAATGGCCCCATATAGCCTAGGGGTGTGTAACTCTGAGTGTACAAATGGTACACTCTCAAAGACCTAGCAAGTGATTTTCACCCCCTTGCGGGTCCATTTGATTCATTTGTGAGTTTGTAGATCGCCTATTTTTTTATATTTTTGAATAGCACTGCATGGATGAAGATGATGGCACATATATTTAATGCCTGAGAAAAGAAGAGTGACGGATGAGGAATGTTTTTGATCTCTGTCCGAGATGGGGCCAAACACATCAGGGGACCCCCCCCCCCCCCCCCCCCAAACACCCCCCCCCCGCACGCCCCCTCCACCATCCTCCCCTCCCCTTCCTCTCTCCATCCTGTGACCGCTCGCTGGGACGTCCCCTGGGCACGGAGCTACCGGGAGAGGTCAGTTTACACACACACACACACACAATCTACAGACATCTACTTATCATACATCTGTGTGTGTGTGTGTGTGTGTGTGTGTGTGTGTGTGTGTGTGTGTGTCCAACTCCTTTCTACTGTGACAAGGTCTGCCAGAGTTCAGCACTGAGGCCGGCTGCCAGAGACAACACGCACGCACGCACGTGCGCACACACGCACGCACGCACGCACGCATGCATGCACGCACGCACGCACGCACGCATGCACGCATGCACGCACGCTAAATAAAGTTGTAGGACAGGTGGACCTTGGAGGAGAAACAGACAGAATGTGTAGCAGTTTGTTGCTACTAGGGAATGTTCACATCCACATCCATCCTATCTAGGGAATGTTCACATCCACATCCATCCTATCTAGGGAATGTTCACATCCACATCCATCCTAGAATTCTGGCCGTTGTGTCACTATTAGAAAGAGAATGTGACGTCACGCCATTGAAAGTTAACAGCTATAAAAGAATATATTAATCTGAAGACGGTGCCACCTGCCCATTGAACTCCATCCAATGGTTCCTCAAGCTATAATATGGAAGAAATATTTAAACTATTGCAAAAGTTTCAAAAATGTTCACAAATAGATAAACCAGGACCTTTTCATAGAGCTGGTATGATAAGAAGGCTTGGCTGACAGCATGCAGTCACTCCAAATAATTATTTTGCTATCAGACAGCAGGGTCAGAGCCAGCATGGATCAAGACTGGAGTGAATGATTTAAGGCACTTTCCCAAAAGAAAAAGCAGAAAAACACAGCCTCAATCCACATGGAAAATGCAGTGAAATTACCCATGTTTGGCAATGCCATGTTTATTTTTTTTATTTTTTGTAAAGCCTTCAATTGAATGTGATGATACCTATAGTGCATGTTTTCATTTTTATTTATATTATATTTTGATATTTTTAACCATTGAATGGTTCCTCAAGCTATAATATGGAAGACATATTGGGGAGTAAAACAACAAAACAGGACATTGTTTTGCCCAGAGATGGCCTGAGATGGTTTACTACTACACAACAGCTAGTGTCCCTACAGTGTCCCTACTGTCCAACAGCAGACAGACCAGTCCAGTCCAGTCAAGTCCAGTGCCCACATCATCTCTTTAATTCCAAAAGAAGATTTGGACTTGAACTTGAACTTAAAGACAGTATAGCAAACTCACACATATAGGCTAATTGAAATGACCAAGAGCCACATACAGTTACTATACTGGTCTTATCACAACTCACTACTTTCAACAACCACACACTGTAGATTCATGAATCATATCAGCCTTCAATTCCAAAGCAGTGCCACCCAGTCATTGGGTCCCAAAACGACAGCAATAGAGAAACAGTCTGAATCACAATGCAATACAAGCCGCAGTAGCAAAGAAAAACAAACAAGGTTCCTACCTTAAGCTGTCTTCTATACTTGACTTCCTGCGTCGTGCAAGACTGTAAGCGATGGCCCCATGGAACCCATGATGGAGCGATAGAGCCCCCGACCGACAACCCGTCCGCAGTAGTGTCTTCGGTCCTCCATCCATACATCTGGCGACGGCTAAACCAGTACATTCCTCCGCTGCTGGGAGCTCCCTCCCTCCCGGTGTCAATGGCAGTGACCAACCAGCATTGATGTTCTCACTCACCCTTGGTAGCCCACCATAGTACCGATGCTTGTTGGCAACATGTTCATCTTGGTTGATGTTTAGTACTGCACCAGGCAGCATTCAGGTGTACTACAGTGGCCTTGGACTTCTTTAGAGCAGGCATTAATAATAATAATATAGGCTGTGCTCTACAGCTTTGCTGCACTGTATATTTGCATATACAGTTCATTGTGATATCTGCATTTGATGCATCCTAAGTATCGGGAGCAGTGGGCCATACGGGGGCAGTTGGAGGTTGACCGGAGCCGGGCTGAGAACCAGGGAGGGCCCTTTTCTGTTTCCCAGCCAGGTGGCCTCCGCTATGGTCGCCACGCAGCAGTATATAGGAGAACGGACTTGAGTTGATATGGTGGGGGAGGTTGGACTTCCACACGCTGGTCATGCCATTCAGAGCCCTCCATGCAGGTGAATAAGGGCTCATTTCAAGGTTGTTTTAACCCATGGTGACCTGCCGCCTATAAGGACTATGATGAGAGGATGGGGTCGAGGCTTTCCCACTGCAAGGAAGGAAGAAAGAAAGTAAAAAAAAAAGGAAGCTGCATGGTCACTATGAGCTTGGTTGTTTCTAAACACTGGTCGGTCACTGCACACTTTGAGCTACTTGAAGGGGAAACAAATACATATAATAGTATGTTTCTCATCTCTATAGGCTGGCTACATCTGAGTAGACTATGAACATGTATTTTGTCCTCTTACTGGTGAATTTTTAACACTTTTATTAAAAAAACACATTTAAAGTAAACCACAACAGTCTTCACAGGCGCAGCCACGCGCATAAACACACAGCAACACGCGCGCGCGCGCGCACACACACACACACACAGTACACACACACAGCTCAATACGAGTTCACACAAAATAAAATAATGCTTCACAAAGTAAAATAATAAAACAACTCAGTCTCAGCTCTAAACTAAATGTTAGTGCTAAAGCAGCTAACTTATTTTAGGTTGCTAATCAATGCTAACTCGAACTCACCGGGGGAATAAACTCAGAAAATGCATTTTCTCTTTCACTTAATTGCTGCCACACGTCTTCATTTTTTGCCGTTTTCACTGGCCAGTGCGCACCCAACTTCCACGTGGTTTAACGTTGTAAATATTGTAAATTTCACTCTTTTACGTTCAAATATAGACCGTCACCACCGGAGGAATATGTATCAATCACCTCACCTGTCTGTTTATCTCGCGCAGTGCCAGCTGCCTGACTGTAGCCTCTGCAGGGCCGTGCAGAGAGCACTGAGGGGGAAGGGGCTCAAAGTAAACCCCAGAAAGGGGCACATGTGCGCGCACGCACGCACGCACACACACTCTCTCTCTCTCACACACACACACACACACACACACACACACACACACAGTGTGAAGGGTTTTTGCACGTGCCTGCCTTCACGTTTGGGTTTGGGTCATGATGTGAATCAGCCATGTATGTAATTGTGAACGCTCTCTGGTGGATTCTGGAGCAGAGGGGTAGGCCTACACAGAGGAGCAGCCTATATAGGCCTAGGCTACGGCAGTGGTTCTCAAACATTTTCATGTCATGTACCCCCAAATTGATATCATTACTGTCAGAAACCTCTTATCTCCATAGTTAACCTTATTTGTATGTTTTGTAAATGAATGAATGATCCCCTAGGCCTATACTTGATCATACAGTGTCACACAAGTATCAAACATTGCAGATCGGCAAGCTTGTTCTGAGCTTGTCGACAGTTTTGGATATGAGGTTTCCATCCTACAGAAACAACAAGATAGGCCTATTTGGCTGCATTTGTCAGGTTTTTTGAAAATGTTTCAATAATGATTTAGCTGTTTTTGTCCAAATCCTTTAACAGTTTTAAAGTGAATAGCCTACATTGCTCCGCATATTATTGCCAGGGAGATCCCCTGGGCCCCCAGAGAGTCCCCGGACCTCACGTGGAGAACCACTGAACTACACAGGCTGTGAGTCACATGTGAAGAGCTCTGGTTGGTTCTGGAGCTGAGAGGGAACACAGAGAGAACTGAACTATACATCACCAAGCATCAACACGCTGCCCTGTGCCAGACTGCACGCACCACAGCCAAGAGAAAGCAGGAAAAAGGAAAAGGAAAATGGGGTTTGTCCAAGTTGGCAAAATAAGCGTGTGTGTGTGTGTGTGTGTGTGTGTGTGTGTGTGTGTGTGTGTGTGTGTGTGTGTGTGTGCTGGGTCGCTGCATGGCGTGGAAAAATATTGAATAAAATACATAAACTTAACACACACACATTATAGGCTAAATTGTAAATATTGTAGTGGCTTGCTATGGCTTCAGCCAATAGGAGTGACTGTGGGGTGGGACTTCCGGGGCTGGGAAGGGAAGTGACGTGTTGTTATTTGCATAGACATATAAAGGTACAGAAGCCTCTTCCGGCTCTGGGGCGTCTGTAGTATCTGAACAGATGGCAACTACGAGCAACATAAGGAAAAAACAGCCCGGCGGTCCACCGAGAGGCGGGATGGAAGATGGACCAAACAGGACGGATAACACGGAAACGACTGACATGACAATCACGAATGATATGAAGATCCTCAGAGAATGTGGCTGTGGGTGGGCCAAAGTAACAACCTACCGGGGCCTGCGAACTCATCAGGGGAAGATGAAATGCGGCGGCGGCCGCAACCAGATGCAAGCTTGCACTGCAGAAGCAGATCAGACAAGGAGGAATCATAGCCAGGTTGAGCACCACAGTGCTATTGATCCAACCATTGCAACTGGTGAGAGAGAGGAGGTCCAGCCTTCCCAGCATGAGGTGCAGCAACAACCGCACAGCCCACAGCACAACGAAACGCCAAGCAGCGAACCCACAAGAGTCGCACCAGAGAAGCTAATCCGGAAAGCCAAAGTCAAGTGGCCAAAAGCCAATGACAAAGAATCCTGGAGCAGCTTCGATGATAATCTATGCACCACCCTCCAAAGTACGCTAAGAGGCAGCGTAACCTCCAAACTGAACATCATGGGACACATCATCTACGAGGAAGGCAAAGAGCGATTTGGAGAAATGCCCCAGAGGAGGATTATTCCCAAACAGATCGGGAGACGGGAGAGGGAAATCCTCCAGCTCGTAAAGGAACGACGCCTCCTACGGAAACAATGGAGAAAAGCCAATGACCAGGATAAAGACGGCTTGAAGAACCTGTGGAACCAGATCAAAGTAAAACTCGCACACCTGAGGAGAGCTGAAAGGATCAGGAAACGCAGAAGCCGCAAGGAGAAAGCAAGGGCTAGCTTCTCCCGGGACCCCTTCAAGTATGCCCGAGGCCTGCTGGAGGAAAAGAAGAATGGGACACTGCAGACCAGTGAACAGGAGTTGGAGGAATACATCACAGTTCAGCTCAGCGACAGCCAAAAGAACAACCCCCTCGGATCACCAGGCCATGTACCTCAGCCACCTGAGCCTTCCTTGCAGTTTGACACCACTCCCCCGAAATGGGCTGAGGTCAAGCAGGTGGTTGAGCGAGCGAGAGCTGCATCAGCACCCGGCCCGAATGGAGTACCATACAGGGTGTTCAAAAGCTGTCCTGGACTCCTGAAACTGTTATGGAAGCTGATGGGTGTTGCCTGGAAAACCCAAGCCATGCCATCAGCGTGGAGCAGGGCAATCACGACCTTTATCCCAAAGGAGAAAGACTCTCATAACATCAGCCAGTTCAGAGGCATAGCCCTGCTCAACGTGGAAGGGAAGATTTTCTTCACTGTGGTGGCAAAGCGCATGACCAACTACCTTCTGGCAAACAATTACATCGACACTAGTTGTCAGAAGGCAGGCGTCCCAGGTTTCCCTGGCTGCGTGGAGCACTCTGCTATGATCTGGGAGCAAATCCAGACAGCCAAGCGCAACAAAGCAGACCTACACGTGGTTTGGTTGGATCTTGCAAACGCCTATGGGTCGGTTCCCCACCAACTCATCAGCTTTGCACTGAACTTCTTCCATGTTCCACCCTGCATCCAGAGCCTCGTAGTGAACTACTTTAACAACTTCCAAGTCTGCTACACAACTCAGGAGGTCTCAACTGGTTGGCACCAGCTAGAGAAGGGGATAGCTATGGGTTGCTCCATTTCTCCAATCCTTTTCACAATAGCCTTTGAGATCATCCTGATTGGTGGAAGACAGATGGTCCGAGGAGTCCGTTCCCAATCAGGTCAGCGACTCCCGGCCCTACGGAGCTACATGGATGACGTCACCACTCTCCTCCAGACAGCAGTGTGCACCTCCAGACTCCTGAAAAGACTCGGGGAGCTTCTAGCATGGGCCCGGATGAAAATAAAACCTACCAAGTCACGCAGCCTCTCCATCCGGAAAGGAGTCAGGAATGACAACATCACATTCTCAGTGGATGGTGAGGAAATCCCACGTGTGGTTGATGAACCTGTGCGGAGCCTTGGAAGGCTTTACACTGCAGACCTGTCTGACAAGCACATGGCTGCCTCAGTCACATCTCAGCTCTTGGACGGCCTGAACAAAATTGACCAAAGCTTTCTCCCAGGGAAACTCAAGGTCTGGTGTTACCAGTTCACCCTATTCCATCGTTTGATGTGGCCCCTGAAGTTGTGTGATATCACCTCCACAACTGTCCTCACGCTGGATTCAAAAGCCAACAATTACATCCGTAAGTGGCTGGGCCTTCCCAGATGCCTTTCCAACACAGCTCTGTTTGGAAGAACCACCCTGAAGCTGCCACTGAAATCCATCAGCCTGGGCTACAAACAGGAGAAGGTGAGGCTTGTGTTCGAGCTGAGAGACTCACCTGATCCAACTGTCCGCAATGCCCAGGTCCAAGTCCGCACTGGACGTAAATGGAATGCTATGCAGACAGTAGACCAGGCCATTGGCCGACTGAAACATCAGGAAATGGTAGGACAAGTGCAGTCTGGCAGGGCTGGTTTTGGCTGGGGAACAGCACCCACAAAGTGGTCCAAAGCCTCAAAGAAGGAAAGGAAAGACCTTGTGGTTTCAGAAGTGGTGAAAATGGAAGAGGAGAGCTATATGATCAAGGCTGTGGGCCAACAGCAACAAGGGAGATGGACCAATTGGGAGGCCGTAGTCAACAGGGTCATTACATGGGCAGACATGTGGAGAATACCCCAAGCGAGGCTGAGTTTCCTCATCAGGGCCACATACGACACCCTTCCCAGTCCCTGGAATCTGCATGTGTGGTACGGGACAGAGGTGACCTGCAAGCTCTGTGACACCCAGAACGCAAGCTTGCATCACATCCTTTCTGGCTGTAAGGTGGCTTTGACGCAGGGCCGATATGGATGGCGCCACGATCGTGTTCTGCGGAAGCTAGCTGAAATCCTGGAAGTACGCAGAATAGAAGCAAATGGCGCCAGTTCACGAACAGCAGAGCGGTCGATCCAGTTTGTCCAGCAAGGCGGCAAGCCGCGGAGCATCACCAAGAGCCCACAGTCCCTCCTGTCAGCTGGAAGCGAGTGGAACATGAGGGCTGACCTAGACCGGCAGTTGAAGTTCCCGCAAGAGATCACCACAACCGCTCTACGACCAGACATCGTGTTGTGGTCCACCTCTACTAAGACAGTCATCATGGTAGAGCTGACAGTTCCTTGGGAGGAGGGAATGGAGGCTGCCTTTGAAAGAAAAAGGGACAAATATTCAGAGCTGGCAAGTGAGTGCTCACAAGCAGGGTGGAGAGCCTTCACATACCCAGTGGAAGTCGGGTGTAGAGGCTACACTGGAGCATCCACCCAGAGGCTACTAAAGTCCCTTGGGATCAAAGGCTCCAAGCTGAAGAATGCCCTGAAAGTCCTGGCAGAGGAGGCAGAACAAGGAAGTTTCTGGTTATGGCTCAGGAGAAACGACAAATCGTGGGGAAAACAAGGAGCGTAGACAGGGGGCAGTAGGGAACCTTTCCTGCTGCTATATTCCACCACCTTGAGATGCTGTGGTATGCGGTCAGCCCACGCCTGACTCAGGGAGATGGACGTCCCTGCCATGCATAGTCCCTTGGGTCTCATTCCACAACCACAAAAGCAATAACACTGGGACAGAGTGTGGGGAGAACAAGGATCCTTCCGCTGGCTGCAGGGGGCGGCAGGGAGACGTCCCTGTCGCTGCTCCACCACCCAGAGATGTTCCGGGATTAATGGAGCGAAACATCTGTGAAGGGTGGCTCCCGGCTGATGACCCTGCAGCCAGCACCATGGCACCGTCGGAGGTGCGTCAGGCAGAAATGCCCAGCAAGTCTAATCACTTGTGCTTACATCTGGGGCGTCTTATAGTATCTGAACAGAAGGCTCTGGGGCGTCTGTAGTATCTGGCTGATGTATGATGGCGTTTTGGTTGGTTTTCTCCAACAGGCTGGCATTTGATATTTTATCAGGCCACCTGATGTTCAGAATGCGCCTTAGGCACCTGTTGACAACTAGAGTAAATTATGATGTGATGAGTTTTACGATTCTCTGATTAATGGTATGCAATTCGTCTGTCAGGTGTCATACGTCCAAAACGTACTTTTCAGGATTAAAATTCCAAAACATCAACATCAGTAGCAGATCTACAAGCTCAAAGCGCGTTGCTTCTCGTCATGTTTCAAGCTTGAAGTTCTGCTACTTTTGATGCTTTTGTGTGACGCTGTAGTATGATCAAGTAGTAGGGTATTAATAACAGAACAAAAGTTAGAATATGGAGATAGGCGCTTTCTTCCCGGCCACAGCGAATTGTGCTAAGGCCTCACTCGGGGCTCAAGTCTACTTGTGCAGTGTTCTGACAGTGTGCAGTGTTCTGACAGTGTGCAGTGTTCTAGTGTGCAGTGTTCTGACAGTGTGCAGTGTTCTGACAGTGTGCAGTGTGCAGTGTTCTGACAGTGTGCAGTGTTCTGACAGTGTGCAGTGTTCTGACAGTGTGCAGTGTTCTAGTGTGCAGTGTTCTGACAGTGTGCAGTGTTCTGACAGTGTGCAGTGTGCAGTGTTCTGACAGTGTGCAGTGTTCTGACAGTGTGCAGTGTTCTGACAGTGTGCAGTGTGCAGTGTTCTGACAGTGTGCAGTGTTCTGACAGTGTGCAGTGTTCTGACAGTGTGCAGTGTGCAGTGTTCTGACAGTGTGCAGTGTTCTGACAGTGTGCAGTGTTCTGACAGTGTGCAGTGTTCTGACAGTGTGCATTGTTCTGACAGTGCAGTGTTCTAGTGTGCAGTGTTCTGACAGTGTGCAGTGTTCTGACAGTGTGCAGTGTTCTGACAGTGTGCAGTGTGCAGTGTTCTGACAGTGTGCAGTGTTCTGACAGTGTGCAGTGTTCTGACAGTGTGCAGTGTTCTGACAGTGTGCATTGTTCTGACAGTGCAGTGTTCTAGTGTGCAGTGTTCTGACAGTGTGCAGTGTTCTGACAGTGTGCAGTGTTCTGACAGTGTGCAGTGTGCAGTGTTCTGACAGTGTGCAGTGTTCTGACAGTGTGCAGTGTTCTGACAGTGTGCAGTGTGCAGTGTTCTGACAGTGTGCAGTGTTCTAGTGTGCAGTGTTCTGACAGTGTGCAGTGTTCTGACAGTGTGCAGTGTTCTGACAGTGTGCAGTGTTCTGACAGTGTGCAGTGTTCTAGTGTGCTGTGTTCTGACAGTGTGCAGTGTTCTGACAGTGTGCAGTGTTCTGACAGTGTGCAGTGTGCAGTGTTCTGACAGTGTGCAGTGTTCTAGTGTGCAGTGTTCTGACAGTGTGCAGTGTTCTGACAGTGTGCAGTGTTCTGACAGTGTGCAGTGTTCTAGTGTGCAGTGTTCTGACAGTGTGCAGTGTTCTGACAGTGTGCAGTGTGCAGTGTTCTGACAGTGTGCAGTGTTCTGACAGTGTGCAGTGTTCTGACAGTGTGCAGTGTGCAGTGTTCTGACAGTGTGCAGTGTTCTAGTGTGCAGTGTTCTGACAGTGTGCAGTGTTCTGACAGTGTGCAGTGTTCTGACAGTGTGCAGTGTTCTAGTGTGCAGTGTTCTGACAGTGTGCAGTGTTCTAGTGTGCAGTGTTCTGACAGTGTGCAGTGTTCTGACAGTGTGCAGTGTTCTGACAGTGTGCAGTGTTCTAGTGTGCAGTGTTCTGACAGTGTGCAGTGTTCTGACAATGTGCAGTGTGCACCTGTCTTGTTGTAAATGTTTTCAATGGACGCGTCAACCTATTACGAGTTGGGAGTGAGAACAGAACTTCTGCATTCCAGTGTGGGTGGGACTGGGAGGGAGCTTTGAAAAATGATGTGTCAGGGAATCACATCACATCAAAAGGGTGAAGCATGGTCAGATTCTAGCCCCAACTCATCACTATAGATTGACTTGAGAGTTAGAATGTTGCCTTTATCCAAAGAGCTTTATAATGTGCAATACCATCATTCACATACAGTATACACTACAGATGGTGGAGGGAAGCATGCAACCAACCTGCTTATCGGTTAAAAGAAGCTGGACAACCAACCATGTCTCTCTGAAACTCATACCAACATTATAATCACACTGACATGGTCAATTACCCAAAAGCACCCTTTCATTTTAATGATGCATCTTACTTTACTATAAAGTGGCAACAGATGGGAACAGATGTGCATTCAATCAACTCTGAGAGGGTGCAAATGTAACCACTTTTTTGGTGTAGGCTACTGTACATCTGTACACTCTCAGAGTTAGAAATGGATAACATGTACATTGAAGACAAAGGGGAAGAAAGTAGCTGATAAAAAAAGACTTCATAGAGCACTCTAAAGCTGTGTTTTCGCTACAGTGCCAGTATTTTACTTGCTGTATTTCACATGCCCTCCTTTGCAGAAAAAGTGCTGATAAGCGGCCGTGTTTTTTAGATGTTTGTTGAAGTCTGGGACTTCTACTCAGTGTATAAAACGATATACAATACAATTATATTCTATTTCTTGCAGTCCAGAAGAGTGCACACAGGGCTGCTGACCGGCACACTTCTTCTCTTTGGGCGCGGAGCAAAACGTTAAATGCACATTTTCCACTGGAGTGGACAATAAAGTCGATGCACTCTTCTCTTCCTTATTATCCAATAATATTCACTCATTCAGCTCTCACGGCCGGCAGGCAGGCTGGCTCATCATCGAGAAAACAAATTAAATCGATGAATAATTGAAGAATGGACTCTTGTACCGCATAGTGGAACATCTGACTTCTCCAATCAATAAAGATAATTCACATTAACAACCAAGTCAGTGCTCGGTCAGGGGAGTCTCCTCTCCACACGTGTAAGCACACGCACATGCACGCACATGCACGCACAGTCGCACACACACGCACACACACACACACACACACACACACACACACACACACACACACACACACAGGCGGTGGGAGTGAGTCAGTTTTGGAGACAGAGGGGCCTTGTGTTTACACTGGCTGGTGTGTGAGCAGCGTGTGTGTGTGTGTGTGTGTGTGTGTGTGTGTGTGTGTGTGTGTGTGTGTGTGTGTGCGCGTGTGTGTGTGTGGTTTAAACGTATCGTGGCTCCACAAAATAGCCGATCTACAAGTTCCCGATCTAAAAGTACGGGGGGAGGGGGTCATTTATTTTGGCAAGCCATAGAATAAGTCCATTTGCACATTTTTGCTCTTTTGTGGCAGTTTTGAAGGAGGGTAGGGAGTCACATGTTTGATGGCTGCTGGTAGGGCAATCCACATTTTGGTGGCATACCTAATAGTAATGGATGCATCCCGAATCAGGGGGGGAATGAGCATAATGAACATGGCACAAGCCCCAGTGTGACTGACAGGAGGGGCCTGGCTTGGCCTTTGAGGAGGGGGCGACGCTCGGCAACGCACAATCAGTGTTTCCCAACAACGCCGGCCTCTCAAAGCCCCTAGGATGGACACACCAAAGCAAACAAATCATGGTGAGATGAAAAGGAAATGGTTGCCATACCGTAACCAATGCCCAGGAGGATTTCTTTTTAACAAGATTGGTGTGGTGTGTCAGTGTGCGTGTGTGCGTGGCTGCATGCTGCATAAAAGTAGTAAGTAAAGTGTTGATTTAAAGGCCCACTGTGTAACATCCATTTTTGTAGTCTTTGTGGTAGCTCTGTTTACTATTAAAATGGTGATAAAGTTATATTATGGTGACATAAATAACTTTAATACATAAACAACAATATTTCCTGGTACATTTCTGGTGCTTGCGTCATTTTGGCCACGAGAGTTTCGGAGGCAGACATTCACAAAACATTGTGAGTTGTTTAAACACAAAATTACATTGTCTCTGTCGGGTGGAAATGTCATTTGTCCAAAACTTACATTTCAGGATTAAAATTCAAAAACAGCAAAAGTAGCAGAACTAAGCTCAAAACGTGTCGCTTCAGGCTTCTGGATCTGCTATTCTTGATGCTTTTGTGTGACGGTGTCAAGTAAGGCGTTATTTTATGAAAAAACTGTATGGAGATAGGAGGTTTGTGCCTGACAGAAACTATATAAAAATTGCTTTTGTTTAATAGAACCTGTTAGGCTATTTACTTAAAAAGACACAGATGGACCCGTTAAACTCTCTCCGAATTAAATCAAATACCGAGTCCACTCACTGTGTGCCAGTGAGCGGACATGATATTTACCACAGTTCCTGCACTAATGGAACATCTCAGGATGCGGAGGAAATCCCAGCGGTGTCATTTGGGGAAACTCTCCTCATTGACAGTGTACCATATTTCAGCTCCATGGAGAGAGTTAAATTAATCTACAAATAATCACTAGCTCTCTCTTTCCATGCCGCGCGGCAGTATGTTTCCACTGTGTGCAGTCCAAGTCATTTGTTTCAATCTGTGGGGGCAGTGTGTGTGTGTGTGTGTGTGTGTGTGTGTGTGTGTGTTGTGGTGCATGCATTCATTCAGAAGAATGATATCAACCCCTACAGTCTAGCCATGGTCCTGCAGATGACAGAATCCAGCTTGTTTTAAGATGTGTGCAAGAATTAATTGAACGGTGGAACTGGAATAACTTCTCGATATACTGTTGTCTCCCAGTGCTCTGTACTTTCCCTGAGTCTACACCAAGGGTTCCAAAATGTAATCATATTTGGACTGATGGGGATCCCCCCACCCTGACAAGCACTTGGAATTGTTGTGAGCTTGTAGATAGACAATTTTCACAAAGTTTGCCTCTTTCCTACGTAATATTTGGTCCTAAAGAGGCCTTAAAAGTCATTACATTTTAACTTTATAATTGTGCAGATAATCTGTATACACTTGAACGGTATGTTGCTTTGTTTACTGTTGAGTGAGAAAACAATGTTGCACATTAGGCTAATCATCTGGGGACCCCCCCAAAATAATTTGGGGAACCCCAGTTTGGGAACCATCTAGTATACACCAAATCTTTAAGCTAAATATGTTTGCCTCCAGAATACGGACACTAGTAAGGTCTAGTAAGGTTAAAACTTGTTCCACTCTGCAACGCCATCTTTTTCCAGGAAACAGAAAGAACTCTCTCTCTCTGTGTCTGTGTTTGGCATTTGAATGTCCATTTAAAAGGTCCAGACAGACTCTATTGATTCAGATCATTAGACATGAGGTGGCTTTAGGCCCTTTCACAGCAGCTTCAGGCCTTTAGAGCTGGTTTCATGGCGCTTGGACTTATCAAAGAAGAACTCAAAAAGAGGGAGGGGCAGCTGGGGAAGACGTAATGGAAGTGGAGACCGGATGAAAGGGTGAATGGGTGGGTGGATGGACGGATGGATGGGTGGACCAACAGGCAAACACAAGATCTGTCCCCATCCATCAATCAAGACGAGAGGGACAAGCCAACTATGTTTCTTTGAAACGCACACACAAGCACACACACATACACACACAGCTAATGAATGGCCATGTAATTAGGTTATCCAGTTAGCCCGACCACTGCACTTTTGTGTGACTCTCCAGTCTCCACAAATCTAGTTAATATACTGGGACCAGCTGTATTGCGACTTGTCTGCTACACTCACAATAGCATTTCACAAATAGATCCGTCTCGCTTTTCAACTCGGTGGAGTGATGCCAGAGAGCACCTATCTTTGCACACTTTGACACTCAGGACACACATAGTTTTAAAACCAATGGTTCTAAAACATGTTCATGTAAAGGAGCCATCAAAATGTATTTGGCTGTTATGTAGGCTATTCCGAAAATATTTTGTTCCAGGGACGCCCGTATGGGAAGATTTTTTGGTATGGGAAGATTTGTTGTTCAAACGTGTTCTACATTTTTCAAAAATAGCAGATCTACAAGCTCACGGGTGCAGTACTTAGTTTAGACAGTATTTGGTTTAGACTAGTCATTGGTTAGTCATTAGTCCTACAACTACAATCAAACCCTCACCCTAACCTCCCACAGGGCAGCACACCTAAACCTAACCTAAACCCATGTCTAACCAATGACTAGTCGAAACTAAGTATGCACCCCCAAGCTCACAATGTTCTGTGATGCTGTGTGTGAGCTTGTAAATTGGATATTTTCGATTAGCTTGACTCTTAAATAAATAAAAAACCCTTGAACCAGTGGCTGTGTGCAGGTCTCCCTCCTTCAAACAAATAGCCAAAGTATAAAATAGGGTTAAAGTAGTTAAACTGATGTTTGATGTTATATTAAATAATTGTGCTGGGGACCCCCTGGAATCCTCTCAAGGACCCCTCTCGAGGGTCCCCGGACCTCACTTTGAAAACCACCATTTCAAAATAACCACTGAATGTTCTCATCTTCATCTGATAACTTCCCAGCATTGAGAGGGTAGCGAGCGAGCGCACACACACACACACACACACACACACACACACACACAGTAGTACGCTTAAGTACATGGGTAGAGGAGTTTTATAATGTATTACATGAGGAAATGGCCTCATTGCCTGAATAATTATCAGTTGACATTATTTGAGTCACTGAGAAACATAAAGTCATCACTTCAGTACAACAAACCCGTGGTTGCCATCTAGTGGTTGAATAAAGGTAAATAAAAGAAAGAAAGAAAATAACTAAAAATACAGAACACTAAACCCATCATACTGTATTATTCTTTGAAAGGTTTTTATTAAAGGGAATGTTTGGGTTCACGCCATCACATCTACAGCGACGTATGAAACAAGGGCTTAACCCATTTAGACCTGGGGACGATTCTACAAATGCCTTCTAAATCCTGACAGTTTTCTAAAAAAGAATCATGTTTCTATGTCAGTCGGTCTCAAACATTTTCATGTCAACTAAGGACCCCCAGAATGATCTCTATTGGGCCACGGACCCCCATCTCAAAATATGTAGTTCCAGGGACCCCCCAGAAGCCAATATTTTAGTTAAGAATGTTCGCTCTGAAATATATATTCAAAGATTTGCGGCCCCTTTTTCACGACTTTTCAAAAATAGCAACAATACAAGTGCCACTCGGTGGCGCGCTATGAGCTTGTAGATCTGCTATTTTTCAATAGCTATAGCATAACATAATGCTTAGTTAAAACACCAAAAAGGGGTCCCCGCCCAGAATGGGTTAAGTAGTTTAATAGCAGCTGTGCTGACGATGATGCATGGCCTTACCGTTATTTATTTTTATGTTTGCCTGTAACGACATACCCAGAAGTGGGACAACCAGGGTTCAAGTGTTAACATCTGTGTTGACAACGTTGCATGATGATTGCATATTGTGTTAACAGCTGCGTTGATGAGGCCTGTCTTAACAGCTGTTCACTTAACTGATATTAAAAAAAGAGGAGTGTAAGAGATTTGTTTTTGTTAGAATAAGTGTTAGATAGCTGTATATTCCACGGTCTCCCCAGTCTCTCCAGTTCTTTAGCAAACAGAAGATACATTTTCCAGCTTTCGGGGATACCAATTTGATCTACTCAGAAGGAGAAAGAACTTCATAGGATACACAGGCTAAATTATTTGGAATTGGAACACAACAAAATTGAAGATAAATGTCCTGTCCTGTTTGGATGAAATTGGTGAAGGTAACCACCCTGAACATGTATTTTCTGTGGTGGAGAGACCCCCGTTACTAAACAAACACTAGGGCGATCATAGCCCTAGCATGGCTGTGACATTACACATACATTTCATGTATTCCATCATATACACAGCCCTAGATCACCCCTATGAACCTCCTGTGTCGGTGAGTCACCGCTACGGCATTACAGTAGTAGCACTGCGTGTGTAGTACTGTACTCACCTAATAATTCATTGCTGCGACCTGGGGGTAATCTACTGTCCTCTAGTTTCATGTCCATTTGAAGGTTCTGGCCAGAAATGTGGCGTTTGGTAAAACATCTCACAACGCACCTGCATTCTCCTACCCAACAGGGACCAAATTGATTCATAAATATTCTATTCTTGGGGGTCACTTTCACAAAACATTTTCAGATGGGGGTCTGTGGCCAAATTAATATCAGTTTGGGGGGCCTTGTTAGGAAAATGTTTACCAACTACTGACCTGGAGGACGATAGATCAGAGGAATTAATTATTGAGTACACACACACACACACACAGCACTACTACTGTACTGTCATTGTGATGACTCGTGAAGTTCAGACACATGAAAGAGACTCGGAGTAGAACCGCTGCTCCTTCGCCTGGAAAGGAGCCAGCTGAGGTGGTTCGGGCATCTGGTTAGGATGCCTCTCGGGCGCCTCCCTAGGGAGGTCCTCGAAGCACGTTCCACTGGGAGGAGACCCCGGGGCAGACCAAGGCGCAGTTGGAGGAAATACATCGACTCACTGGCCTTGGAACGTCTCAGAATCCCCCAGGAGGAAGTCACTAATGAGAGGGAAGTCTGGAGCACTCTGGTGGAGCTGTTGCCCCCGCGACCCGACGGATGGATGGTGACGACTCACCGACACAGAAGGGCATAGGGGTAATCTATGGCTGTGTATATGGAATACATAAAATGTATGCAATATCACAGCCATTCTAAGGCTATTAGCAATCATTACTATAAGAATATAGCACTTTTTAACAAAACATATTTTATATAATTAAAAACAATGTCTTACATCTCATCAAGGATGTAAAAAAGATATAATAATCCAGTGAAAGTAGTAGATCTTCAATGAAGCCATACATTTTAGGTCATTTGGGGAGCTTGCAAAGAACTACCACCAGAGGGCGTCATTGACACACACACACACACACACACACACACACACACACACACACAGACAGACACTGAGGTGCAATGACTTGTTCCTGGGTTCTAATGAACAGAACATGGAAGAATATTGAACCATAATGTTTACACCGTCCAAACAGAGTGCTGGAGAAGAGCTTGTCATGTCTCTGAATGATGAAAGGCCGCTCGTTCATTAGAGGAGTTTTGCACCGCAATACAGATGGTTTTCCACATTTCCTTAAGCCTGGCAACTTGGCAAGGAAGGTAATGGACACTGGCGTCATTTTCTCTATCGAGCAATTCCAACTGGCAGATTCGTCGCACTGGGTGGCAAACGGCAGCTGGGAGTTTGATGGAATGCATTGCAGTCAGTGACGGTCAGGTGGGCCAGCTTATAAAGAATCATTGTTTCTGAATGATTAAGAGACCATTGTAATGTAAAATATGACATATCACAGTCACACATCATTTTCTACTGTATTGCTTTTCGATGTCTGCACCATAATTGTATAGAGGTAACTAAAGAGCACAAAATATCGCGAGACTGTACATCAGTCAGTCTGACAACCTTCAGCTGTTTAGATCGACACGATCACAAAACAAGATGTGATATGTCTTCTCTTATATTCCTGAACCAATTCAATGACAACGGTTGCAATTGTTCAGAAATAAGTGTTTGTTCATAAGCTGGTCCAGCGGGCTCTCATTCACTGCAATGTATAGTTTGATAGAACTTCCAGAGCGCGTATCACGCATCCCTTTCCGTTTCCTTCTTACCGACCGTCGCATGTAAAGGGGTTAGGTGATGGACGAGGACCCCAGGCAGGCGGTTTCCTGTCCCTTGGCACGTGGTGACAGAGCCACCGTGATGGGTTCAGTCACGGTGGCCTTGGCACGTGGTGACAGAGCCACCGTGATGGGGGCTCATTCCAGCATGACTCCTTCGGGTAGTTCCACCACAACGGGAGCACAGTCCTCTAGGTCCGCCTCAAAGTCCCAGTGGAACTTCTTGGTCAGGTGGACTTTGAACTTCTCCGCTCTCTTGCGGAGCATGCCGTCCATCCCGGGCCCACTGGCAAACTGAAAGAAGTCCTGTCAGGGAATAAAAAGAAGCATCGTAAACCTCTTAAGCCCCATATATAATTTTGCATTTGATTGGCAAACATAGCCGATATTATGCATTGCAGAGATTTATGTCATTTATAAATTATAGTGTAATTTATGTGTGTGCATCTCTCTCCCACATAACTCGAGAACCGTTCTGACCGGTCGACTTAAACCTTTGCTTATGAATCACAGGCTTATCAAGGCCTTTGACCTTCTCTGGCAAAACCTGTACATACCGACAGGAATTGATGACACACAAGACTGAAATGAGACTAGCTACAGAATAACTTGCTGATTCCTTATCAACAGCTGTGTACCTGTGTGGTCTTCTGTATCAGATGTAGGACTAACTATGGAATAACTTGGTGATGCCTCATAATCAGCTGTGTATCTGACTGTGTGGTCTTCTTCATCAGATTAAGAACCTCATGTACACACTTGCTGACTTGTGATTCAGATCCTGGACTTGATGACGCGATGGAACAACTTGGCCATGAACCTATACTGCACTCTTCTGTAACAACTTGATACTGTCAATGGGATGCGGCTGTGCTTCAGTATAGATGCATGAGCACAAGCATCATCCATCTGTCTATTCGTCTATAAATGTGCCACAGACAGAGAGTGTGTGCGTGTGTGTGTGTCTGTAATCCACGTAACTCGAGAACCGTTCGCCCCACCAACTTCTAATTCAACACAGGTGTTCCACACCACCACAGGGAGTGCTGTGCTCGGTGTTGAGTCGGTCGGATACACCGTTGTCCAGAACAAGGCCAAAATATATATATATATTCAAAGATTTGCGCCACATTTTCACGAATTTTCAAAAATAGCAGACCTACAAGCTTGTAGTACGGCACTCGGTGGCACGCTAAGAGCTTGTAGATTTGCTATTTTTCAATAGCTAAAGTATAACATAATGAAACACCAAAAGGGGTTCCCGCCCAAAAGGGGTTAAGGCATATTGCTCAGAGCCTGACAATAGTCACATTTTCTAATGTTATCGTCACTAGCCAGCGCCTCACCTGCAGTGTGGATGTGAGGAAGTTGTTCTGGGACACGATGTCCACGAAGTAGTCGGGTGGGATTTCTCCCAGCTGGTGGAAGAGCACACTGATGAGGCCCAGGTAGAGGTCCTTTCGGCTGCGCATGGCCTCCTCGGAGCGGCACAGCAGAGCCAGCAGGCTCTTCCAGTGCTCGAAAGCCTCGTACGCGTTTCCCACCACGAAGCACACAAAGGCAAACTGGAGCTCTCCTGGACAGAGAACACATACAGTTGGATGGATTAGAGCACCGTTACCCAAAAACAGTGGCTCAGTCAGTCAGGAGCCATTTGTGGGCCGGAGAACCCGTTTGTGTTTTTAATTAGAAATTCCCGAAAGAAATTCACACATTTTTCAATGAATTCAAAAAACGAATTCAAACCGTTTCAAGAGAATTTCATAACAAATTCCAATTAACTAAGAAAAACAAGAAAAAGATTAGTGAAAATAACAGATCCATAAGCTCACAAAAGTGTCACTTTGTGACGTTTTGTGAGCTTGAAGATGGCTATTTTCAATAGTTTGGGTGACTTGCTGGGTCCCAGGGAGACAAATTTCTCTTTTGGGCCTCGAGCTAAAACGTTTGGGAACCACTAGCTTAGTGACGAGGAGTGTACAGAGGAGAGATTAAATCTGGGGAGAGCGTGAAACAGACTGCGTTGTCTGCTCGGATGGCCGTTTTCAGACGTGGTGTGCAGAGAAAATAGCTACATATTGATTTTTAATGACTACTAAAACTAAAGCCCAAACCACACCAAAGGGCAAGTCATTGCAACTCAATGAGTTTCATTGGTTTGGTTTACCTTAAGAACCGTTTTGTCCCAACTCCCAACCCAACATTTGGTATGGTTTGTGCTCAAGACTAAATTGAAATATTGAATATTTCAACAAATAAAACCTATACTAAAACATTAGGGAGGGACTAGTAGAGAAGAGATCCAGTAGAACTAAAAGACAAGTAATTTAAGATTTTTAAAATAGCAGATCTACAAGCTCGCAATGCTTTGATGACTAAAATATGACTAAAACTAAATTAAATGTTATTCAAAACTATCACTATGACTAAATCAAAAATTGCTGTCAAAATCAACACTCAACTCACCCAACACGTTGAGCGGCTGCGTCTTGTAGTGTTTGTCCAGCAGCGTCTCCAGGGCGTAGCTGGTGTCCATGCTGCACTGAGTGATCTGGGCCGGCGTGGCGCCCTCGGGGTACGTCTGCTTGGGGATGTGGGAGAAGCGCAGCTCCGTGCCCTCCCTCGGTTTCATCCGGGGCAGCCTCTCCAGGCCCTCCTTCATGCTCTGGCACTCCGTGTCGTTCCGGGGCAGGTTCTGCTCCGCTCTGTCCTTCGTGTGCTTGAGCTGGAGCTCGGGAATGACGTCGCAGAAGGCACACACTCTCCCCGACAGCGGCTGCAGGCCGTCGGCCACCTCCTGGGTCAGCCGGTCGGTCAGGGAGACCCACTTCCGCATCACCTCGTACGGGTAGGGGCCCAGGAAAGGGTCCAAGTCGTGGAGCTTGGCCCGCACCCGGCCCACCTCCTCCTCGTTGCGGGAGGCTGAGAAGTCCAGGTCTTCCTCTTTGGGGTCCCAGTTGGCCAGCAGGATTTCTCTGGGTTTGAGTACGAGGAAGAGGCCCGTCTTCGGGCCGATCTCGCCCCCACAGTGAGGCGGGTTGGCGGAGGAGAAGTGGAGGAAGTGTAAACCCGGAGGGATCATCTTCACACCGCGGAAGCGCGGACCGACCTGCAGTTGGTGGAAGAAGTAGTTGCATGTTTGTTTTTTTTACTTCGGTAAAAGTAGCAATACCACATTGTAGAAAAACATGGTTGCTTTAAAGTAAAGTAAGTTCCTGCATTAAAAATGTTACTTGAGTAAAAGACAGAAAAAAGTATTGGCATTAAAATATACTTCAAGTACTAAAAGTAAAAGTACACAATTATATAGAATTGTCCCATTATAAAACATTTTCTAAATGTGTCAAATACAGGAGTGGCAAATTGAGTGGCAAAGTGAGTTTAACGTCGTTTAATGCAATCAGATAGGACTTTTCTGTTTGGATGTATGGGCTGTCAACTTCCGGGTAATGATGATGATGTCACATCATACCCTCTATCGTACAGTAGTTGAGTATATATTATGTACTTAAGTTTGTTTGTTCCACCACCACCAACCTGCCAGCTCTTGTAGTCGATGCCCAGCTCTGTGCCCTCAGGGACCCCCAGCAGCACCAGGGTGGCCCCCTCCTCAAACAGCCTACGGGCCACGTCGGGGTCCATGTCCACCACACTGCTGCTGGCCATGTCTGCAAGGACTGCTACGTGGCCGTCACTTAATTCTAAAGCATTGGATTAGGAATGGGATGATAATCGCTATCGTTTAGCGTGATGATAAAAAAAAAACATTCACAATAATTGTATCGCAGTGCGCGCACACACACACACACACACACACACACACACACACACACACACACACACACACAGATACATTTTCTGATTCCTCCAGCTTCGTTATCGGTAAAACTATCTATATTCTAGATTTTAGAAATGTGTGTTTAGCATTATTAGCCATTAGGAGAACAACCAGCCCTGAGAAAATTAACGAACTGAAGTGATCTGATGGCATCTTGTATTGACACCGCTAGTGTGAAAAATAAAGTAATATATACGTCAATAAAACACACACAGCTTAACAAAGGCGACAGTAGCATGATTAAAATCGCGATTCAAAGTATTGTTTCGTAGATACAAGGTAGTAATAGTAATGTTTACCTGAATGTGTTGATATAATTCAACTCAATACAAGTCGATTGCAAAACGGTGTGTGCACCATCATTATTGTTCCGTACGGGAACACTACTCTGTAAGACAGTTCCGGAACATGCACCGCAATGAACACACGCTTTAAAAGCTTAAACATGGATTTAATACAATTAAATGAATAACATGTGAATTGCAGACTTGAAAAGAAAAGAATCCAAGGCACAACGTCTTTAGGTGAAAAATTTAATAGTTTATTTGATGATGAGCAAGGCAAATAAATAACAGGACCTACGCGTTTCGACCAAAAGGTCTTCGCCAGGGTCTATCAGGGCCTAGCCCTCCAAGCAGAACCCAATGCAGGGTCCCGAAAGGGGCTAATCAGGGCCTTGCTCATCATCAAATAAACTATTTAAATGTTCACCTAAAGAATGAAACAAGAATTGATAATTACCAGCTGCTTTATATTTGCGGCGGTTGTGGAAGATTTAGCCTTGATCACAATACTTTTTTTTTTACTTAAAAATATTGTTTCCTAGAACTGTAGGTCTGAAAAAATCATTAACATTGTCAATCACATTCACAATGTTATTCCCCCCTGTACCACACCCTCTACTTGTAAAGTAGCATGTGGCGTCAATCGCTCAATTAACCTGGTAATCAGACCCATTACCTCTCACATGAACTGGAAATGTTCATATTGACAGCAAAAGGAAAACTATCTGACACATTGGAAAGTACAATGTGCAAACACAGCAGGAAGATGTGTGAGCTGCTGTGATAGGATATCACCCGGCCTAGTGGGAATGTGCGTGCACAATTTCACGGAAATCACACGATGTGTTCATGATTTGCAGCATTTTGTTTGAAACTGAGCACTCCTGCAAACTTTAATTGGAAGCCAATCTTAGCCAATCAGGATGGAGTTAGAGAAATCTGAAAGACCCGTTTCGTTGTATGGCTCTAGAGAGACTGTGTACCAATTTGCGTGATGTTTGGACAATCTGTAGGTGTACTGGCCAAAAAATTGTTTTGCACAAAGCGGCCTCCTGGTGGCGCTATAACATACACATTTTGGGGCAGATGTTCATCGTTGGCATCCAGGGAGTGTGTGTGCAAAATGTGGCATCGACGGGTTAACGGTGCCGGAGATTAGCTGTTCACAGACGGAAGGACGGATGGACACACGGACGGACGGACTGACGGAGTGCAAAACATACTCTCTCCCCATGCCTTTGGCCTGGTGGAGACAACAAAACATACTCTCTCCCCATGCCTTCGGCCTGGTGGAGACAACAAAACATACTCTCTCCCCATGCCTTCGGCCTGGTGGAGACAAAAAGAAAGAAAAGGGCTCAAGCAGGAATCCTTTAGTTTATTGGGTATACCATCACAGATGTTTTGATACAACACCAAATCAAAGCCGGTTAGAAAAAGCTTCACATCACTAGAATCATCACATAAGAATAAAGAACAGTTCTGACAGACTGTCTATATACAACACCGCCAAGACTTTGCTGCAAAGACGTAATGGCTAAAAACAACTGTTTGACATTCCATTTCCAGGTGAAGAAAACGAACAGCAATAATTCTATTAAAAAAAAAAGGGAAAAAAAATAGAAAAAATAAAACATACTCAATTGTTTTTGCCATATTTTCTACAGCACAAATCTTAATTAAATGCCTGGATCACACAATTAGAGTAGTTCACCCAAAAATGACTATTCTCAATTACACACCCCATGAAGCCTTGAATTTCATGGAGATTCTTTCGTTTTTGTCATAACAGAGGAGACTCGGACGGTCATCAAATTTTGATGACCGTCCGAGTCTCCTCTGGTACATTGTTATAATTTGATGACCGTCCAAGTCTCCTCTGGTACATTGTTGAGTGAACTAATCAAAGGAAACATTGACAGGGGGTTTGCATCAGTGTATAAAATGAGTTTACTGTACATCAACACAAACAGGGGTTGTGCGGAGGAAGAAAAAAAAAGGAAGAGAGGGTGATAACTGTTACAGAATGCAGGATTTGACCTATCAGCGCAACGTGTCTTCACTCTTCACTTTGATCACCTATTGCCTAAATTATACTTTGCAGTACGACGATGTGGCCCGGGCGGAAACCAGATCAGTTCTGGGGCATATCAAACTCTCATCAGGCCCTTGTTTATCAGAACGTGTTCCTTATCTTGCTGGCCACTTGTGTGAGGATCTCTCCGATCTTCTTCTGCCAGTAGAGGACGTGTTTGGACTCGGCACACCAAAGCTCTCCATGGCGCGGCTCGGCATTCTCACAGCGCTTACGCACCTCCTCCTGCTGCTCCTGAAGGTGAACAAGAACAAAGGATGGACTGTTAAAACACAGTGAAGCTGTCAGGTCACTCAGAAGTGATCCACGCGTCCCAGACTCCTCAACCTCCTGGCCCCCCAAGCTGTGGAACAAATGCCCCATTGCAGTTAGAACTGCAGACTCACTCCCGATCTTCCGCAGTAATCGGAAGACTCACCTCTTCAGACCTTAGCCCGTAGCAGTTAACCTAGCTTTGACGACAGGAGGGCATCCCCGGCTTGGCGTCATTTAAATGAACACTCAGTACACCGACACGTAGATGGCAAGATACATTTGATGCCACCACGCGATGCCAACCCCATAATAACAGTTCCATCCTTGCATACCTCTGTGCCATGCTGCAGTTCAAACTTAACCCCATAATAACAGTTCCATAACTTCCATCCTTGCATACCTCTGTGCCATGCTGCAGTTCAAACTTGTAGAAGAGAGCCCATGCGTCTCCCAGGTCTGGCTCGATCTTCACCGTCCTCAGAAACCACTCCCTTGCTTTGGTGATCTTACGTTCGCTCCAGAACAACCTGACGACAGCAAAAAAATAATAATAATAAGAGGGGCACAATTTAAACGCTGCAAGCTACAGTATGCTCCCACCAGAGGATGTTTAACACTGCACAGAGTGACTAATCACAGATAATGAGTCGACAGTTATGGATGCGAGGCATCTAATCGGGTATTTGTTTTGTAGAAGCACTTTGGTATTCTTTCGACAGGGGTGGGACTCAGTATGAAGCTGTAATTTTACGTAGAGCTGAAAACGAATTACTCTCAAATAAATAATAACAGGGCTGTCATTGAAAATGAAGAGAAATCAAGGTTGATTTGGCGTTCTTTTTTTTGGCATTGGCTTCTTTGTGCAGTTTACAAAGCAAAGCGGCTTGCAATGCATTCCGTCTGATGTTGCCAGGCAACCAGATAATAATATGCACCCGTCACTCACTTTCTGGCCAACCCGCCCCGATCATACAACAGTTTGTCTGAAGAGCAATGACTTTGCCTGATCACCGTCATTGGCTCAGCTATTGTACCAAAATCATACACCTGGCTCTGGTAACAAAGCCACAACCAACCTTTCCACCATGTTCAATACCAATTTGAATCTCTGTTTTATTTGTATTTATTTATTTCTCATCCGACTCATCCGATTAATCAAATGGGAAAAAGCAGCAACGGTCTTGAGCATTTATCTGCTTTGAGTTGATTTTCTCTACTGGAGGCACCCTGGTGCAGAGCACATGATCGCAAGGCATAACACAAGGCATTCCCATTGAAAACAATTGTAAAGACCCCCTCACATAGTCAGAAACATAGTCCAGTGTGATCATAGCCGAATATAACAGGCTCAAATATCCATACATATATGAAATAATAGGACTTATAAGATCAAGATGTAGAAACCTTTTCGTAAATGTATTATACTATATACTATATATTTTCAAAATGTTGCCCCTATTCCGGATTTTCTAAATATATATCGTCTCTGTCGGGTGGAAACCTCATGTGCAAAACTGTTCATTTTCAGGATTCGAATTAAAAAATAGCAAAAGAGCAGATCTACAAGCTCAAATTGTGTGACCAAACAAAAAGTTAGAATATGGAGATAGGAGGGTTTCTGCCTGACAGCAACGATATACCATATATACGTAAACTTTTTTTTCTTCTTTTTTTTACATTTTGTCTATAGTCTACATGCCCAAAATATTATTAACACAGCTGCCAACAAAAGAGAGGGGAGTGAGGGAAGGGAGGAAGGGTTAGGAGAAGAGCAGAGAATAGGAAGTAAGGGAGGGGTCAGTACTTGGCCACTGCCAGCAGGACATGGGGGTCATGTTCACACTTCTTCAGAGCGTCCACACTCTTGGTCTTCCTCTGAGGCCTGGCCTCCAGAAACACTGCCTCGGCCCACAGGATGCCTTCAGGAGGAAAACAAACACAAACACATTCCAGGGATACTTTCTAGCCATTTGTTCCTTATTTCCCTGAGTCACTTGAGTGAACAAATGCGACCAAATGAACCCATAAGGGTCCATTTGGTTGCATTTGTAAACTCAGAGTTAAAAGGTAATATGATGTGTTCGGTTAAAAAAAATTAAAAAAAAATTAAAAGGGTTACAATTATTATAATAATTAATGCCTTCTAAATCAGCAGTTTTCACATGTTCAAGATTTTTCAAACACTAAAATAGAAGATACTACTTTTGAATAGCCAACGCAAAAATCCATAATGAGACAGATGCTATCAGCTTCAATTTTATAGTGTTCCAAATTCCCAATTCTGTCTGTTCATTTCTTTGGTCACTAAAGTAGTGAAAAGAGCAGATCCACAAGCTCTGCATCGGTTATTCTCACTATTTAAAAATAAATCACACCCGTGTGAAGTGAGGGGCGCTAAAAAAAAGGGACCGTTTTGGACATGCAAGGTTTCATTAACCCTTTTACTGCTGCCATTTATTGAGAAATTAGGACCTAATTCATGCCAGCATTTTTTTAATTTGAGCTCTTATTTTGAAAAGCCACATTTTGCCTCAACCGGAAGTGAGCTTATCCCTGCCAGCTTTACGTTGCCAAGACAACCTTTGTTTACATGATCGAATCATGCCGGTACATTTTAGCACTCCACAACGTCGGCTCGTGCCGTCAAAGAAACGCTGTTTTGACCAAAAATGCCATCTGGGACAAGGAATAGGAGATACAGGCGATTGAAAGAAACGGATAGAATGGATTCTTATGGCGACGGTGAATTAATATGAACGATCCACTGCAGTGCTAACAACACTGCTAGCTAACCGGCTAACGTGAGTAGCATTATGGCTTGATCAATCATAAGCACTATAAAAGAGCAATTGCCGAAGGGCTTCGGCAATGGCAGCAAGCGTTAATATCAAATTAATGCTTCAATTGCCGAAGGGCTTCGGCAATGGCAGGAAGACGGTTAAGTAATAATAATCCAGTAATAATGTCACTCTTTTATAACCTGTAGGTGTGTCGTGATCATTGTGATTCTGACCTGAGTTGGAGCACTCCTGGAGGGCTTTGGCCATCAACGTACTAGCAATGTTCTTCAGTCCTGCACGGAACTCCAGTCTGACTGACTCCAACCTGGAATACACACATTTATCCAACCTGCTCGTGAGTGCCTCCATGTGCATCTCCATATCATTGACAGTACTTATTGGGACATTAGATCCAGTTATATACATAATTCACGTGAACCCCAGTGCCCCTGTTCTGTGGCGAACGTCCAGCTACAATTGCAGATCTCTAGGCTCAAAGCACCATTAACGGTGACAGATGGGTCGACTGACACGAGGACGGGATGGTCTGGTTGCCTATGAGTTCAAGAATTCTATTTAACCACATAACACCCTAGGATCCCTACTCTGGGGTGAACATTCAGTGTAAATAACAGATCTAAATACAAGCTCACAACAAGTCGCAATGTGACGTGTTGTTAGCTTGTAGATATTTATTTTTGACTACCAAGACATTTTATGTTGACTCTTGTTGAGGGACAAAAGGAGGTATAGAGCCTTGGGGGACGGCTCTGCTTGCTTGTCTTTTACAGAGAGAGTTTTCCTCACCATAGCTCTGGACTCTGGGGGTTCTTGAGCCGGGACTTCTCCAGGATGGCCCTGGCTCTGGTCAGCTGGCCAATCCTCTCCTCCAGGCGCGACAGCAGCAACCACAGCGACATGGAGTGGGGACACTTCTTCAGCTACAACACAACACAACACAAGATGAGACAATGCTTCTTTTTGACATTCTCTACACCAGTGATTCCCAAACATATTGGCTCGAGACCCAGTAGCGATGTGCTACTTGGAATATCGTCATGGTTCACATGAATCACTGTTTTATCACTGATTTAGTTCACACCAAAGAGTATTCTACCAGCTCAGTGGCCTTGTGGTTAGAGTGTCTGCCCTGAGACTGGGAGGTCGGGGTTCAATCCCCTGGCGGGTCATACCAAAGACGGGACATACCAAAAATGGGACCCAGATTGGGGGTCCCTGCGACATACTAGCGTCATGTCCAGGGGGTGTACTTGTACATTAAGCTGCCTCACGCTACAGAAACAGGAGATAGGGCCTCATGGCTCGGCAAGGCTACTTATTCTGATTAGGGTTGGGATTCTGAACTGTGGGATTCGGATCCAACATTGGGCTGAACCATCACATTTGGAACAGTTTATCACACTGTCAGAGCTGGATATGTGGAACCGATAAGGAATCAGACCGTTAAGAGGGAATCGTTAAGCAAACGGAATCGTGATTGCTTTACAAACACATGTCGAGCGGGCGTGTAAGCACCACCCGGCTCATACGACTGTGAATGTGCGGCTCCAGGCAGCCCCGTAAAGACATCAAGCGCTATTCTCGCGTCACATAGGCTACTTGCCTAGCAAAACAAGGAAGTGATGTGGCTCACTCTAGTGGAGCAAAGCGTAGCTACTTTTGTGAATTTAATAGTTTTATTAGGTTAATATTGCTATATGTTTGTAACCGTTTTAGAAAAGCAATAAGCCACTCGAGGCCCCAGCTTACCGGGTATTTTACACTGGCTGGGGGGTAGCCATTGTAAAAATACCCGGTAACCTGAGACCTCTCGTGGCTTATTGCTTAATTTTATCAGCTCCCTCCCTGAGACCTTTCCACATCCTGCTCACCCCCTGGTTGTAGGCCTCCCTGGCCTTGTCCATGTGCTCACACTGCTCCTCAATCTGTCCCCTCATCATCCACAGCTTCGGGAAGTCCTCGTAATGTTCCAGAGCCTCGGTGCACAGCGCATGGGCCGCCTCGATGTTCCCCAGAACCCACTCCAGCTTCACAGACTTCATGAACACCTGCACAACACAACGTAGGGAGGTCAACATCACAACACATGTAGGGAGGTCACCATCACGTGATCTTGGAATTAATCTCTCAAGACAGATTCAGATTAGAGGGTAGCACAGGTCCAAAAAACTTGGAACCGAACAAGAAACGGACCTGTGGCTTTTATGGTCCAGGCGTCAAAGCTTTGAAACAACCTGCCTGTGGATCTTAAGGCTAGCAATGCCCATGTCATCTTTTAAATCCCCTATGAAAGGGCCTTGATATAAATGTATGTTTTCAGATTTGTATCTTCTCATTCATGCCTCTTGTGTCCTTGCTTATCTTCTTGAAACAGGCCATATCGATCCTGGTAAACCTTTCCATGTGTTGTTATGCTAGCAGCACGATAGCAGCAACGTTGACCTTATGAGAAATCTCAAGTACCAGTTTGAACTGCGGAATGTTGTCCTGCACAGACACACATACTGACACACACACACACACACACACACACACACACACACACACACACAGGAAGCCCTCACTGACCCTGGCAGTGGGCGCGCTGCTCCGGGCTTTGGCCAGCAACCTACGAGCTCTCTCGTATTCGTTGTTCTCAGACTCCAGCTTCACAGCGGCCAGCCAGATCTCCTCACTGTTTGGGTTAGCCTGGGAGAGAGAGAGAGAGAGACAGAAAGGGACTAACAAATGAAAAACTATATAAACACTGAAAATAAAGAAGCACGACCCCCAAGTACATTCACTTGAAACTTGAAGAGGTCCTAAGTGCAAAAGTTGAAACTTGAAGAGGTTCCTAAGTGCATAAGTGGAATCATTTAGCGATCCTTCTTCGTTTAACAAGCTGGACCTGCAGTACCGCACAGCAATAAATCAGGTAGGAAACAGTGGACGGTCAAACCTGGAAGGCCAGAGCGAGGATGCTCCTGGCTGCAGGCACGTCCTCGGCCAGCCACTTGGACTTGGCCCCCATCAGCCACAGGACCTCTGCCTTGGGACAGTGAGCCACGGCCCTCTGGAGCAGAGCCTCCAGGGACTCCCTGGAGAGCAAAGGGGACATGGAAGAGAGAGAGGACATGAGACGCAGGTCTTATAACCACTGAGTGTTAAACCTGAGTGACCCGACGTCACATTACCTGGTGCCGTGATTCTTCTCAAAGTAGGCAGCTCTCAACCACACACTCTTCTTACTGGGGAACACCTGCAGGGCATGGGCGTAGATGGCCCTGGCACACTCTAACGCACCATGTGACACACACTAGCACACACCACACACACACACACACACACACACACACACACACACACACACACACACACACACACACACAGACAGTTACATCCTTCATGCCAAACTAAATGTTTCTTAGTGGTCGTTGTAGAATTCACTAGAGCCTAAACGATACATCAGTTTGGCTGATATATATCGGTCATTATTTAAATTATTTTTAGGAAGTTGGTATCAGCAATTATGCAGGCGATGTGTCCCGATTGATTTAAATGGTTGGGCCCGGGGGCGGGGCTCTGGCAATCAAAACTGCTACTTTTCAGGAGTACATTTATTGCAAAAGTAACAAATCTACAAGGAAAGCTCTAAACACATCGCTGAGCTTTTGTGTAGTACGATCAAGTGGGCCTTCACAAAAAACAAAAGGTTAAAATAGGGAGATAAGAGGTTTCTCCTCGACAGCAACGACAAGATGGGGAGGGTTGGATGCAATAACGTTGTACAATCCATCCATTGGCTGGATGTAATAGCTTTTCATTGTAGAGGACTCCCGAGTTCACTTGTTTTGTGGGTTGTGCATGTGAGTTTGGTTTCTACTCCCTTCTGTCATGACTGAATGTGTGACTGAGTTCTTGTCTTGGTCTAGTCTTCTTTGTCTAGTCCTATGTTTTCCTCTAGTCTTTCTCTTCAGAAGCCAGTTACGTGTACTAACTGGATGGTGAGCACACTACTCACACTCTCTGCATCCTCCATCCAGGTGTGTTTGCAGTCCTCCTCCTCTATGCCGATCCCGATGACCGCCCTGATGACCGCCTGGCAGGTGGCCACGCTGCCCGCCTTGTCACACTCCTCTGCATCCTGTCACCACAGCCAGGAAGTAACACACTACTGTCAGCTAGGGCCGGCACAACCGGGACATTTTAGTTGACCATTAATTGTCATAATTAACAGCCATTAATGATTGTTGGCGTTGGACATTGTAACTCAATGTAAATCATTTCAGTTTGCGTTTTATTTTTGCTATGTAATCAGACATTGCAAATGGCAGATATGACAAATAACTTCAAGCTGCACAATGTAACTACTCTTCTACTCCAGATTTTAACCCTGTTTCCTACGTTAGTGCTGCCATCTTTACCATTGAGCTAATAGAGCCTGCTTGCTCTGGGGAACATTTTAATCTTGACCATCAGGTCGAAATTCGTGTTGCCTAGTTGAGACATGACCTTTGACATGATCTAAACCCCTCAATGGAACCCCCCACCCCATTGTATAGGTTATATTGTATTTACATACCATTGTATTAATTAAAAAAAGTTAGATAGTGTCACTTTAAATACGGTATACAAAGATGTGGACCCCAATCCTTGGCTAGCAAACCTAGAGGAATGCTGCCTGGCTGGAGCCACTTAAAAATGCATATATCTAAATGACGGAGCGGTTGCGCAAAGACCCGCCCGAGAGCACTGTTAAATGCAATTTATTTGTGAGAGTATTACTTTCTAATGTTTTGATAATTCGCGCGACCGATATGCATATGACGGTATAGAGTTGCATGTGACAAGCTTAAACTAGTGTATTTAAGAAGAAGATGATCTGGTAATATAATTGTGAAAATAATAATAACATGATTGAAACAAAGAACGAGTGAAGTGTTTGCTAGCGTTCTGCTTGTTTGTGTTTTGGATATACATACTCTACAACTTTGTCATGAATAATGCAACAAAAAATACTTATAGCACACACAAATAAATTGCATTAAACAGTGCTGCCGGTCGAGTCTTTGCACAACCACTCCGTCATTTAGATATATGCCTTAAAAATACATCTCCACAGCAATTTGTGTGGGGAAAAAGGTTCTTCCCTGTCTCTCTATGGCTATACATCCCAAATAAACCTTATTTATAGATGGATATTGAGGTTCCCCTGGTGGAAATGTAACCTTGTAATAATTGAGACGGAGCAGCCAGCACAGCCTTTTTGGTCGTCACATCAAAGGACATCTTTTTTTGGCACTACAAAAATATCTGCCGTTAGCCCTTTGATTAACCTACCCCACCGTGGCCAATCGCATTACCCGTGCCAAAAAAGCACTGGAGAGAAGAGGAACAACAGAGCGAACAACAATAGCAGCGGCTGCAGTGAGAGGTTCCAATTACACAGCACTATGTAAGTGGAAGAAAGAAGTGCACCAATGCTAAACGCACAACCAATTGGCAGCGCTTGGCGTGCTGCGCTCAGTGCGTTGTGCCCAAATGAAACATGACACTTTGCCAGACAATGCTGGCACCCAAATCAAGGATGGAAACTGATACAGTCCCTCCCCCTCCCTCTTTAAACATGAATAGCAGCTCTTTCACAAGTGATGTTGAAGGTGAAAGTCCCACATTTATTCATCATTATGTACAAATGTATCTAATGTCCATTATTTTTGTTTTAACGATTATTCTATCTTTTTCAATCAAATAATCGAGAAGCAGGCTTTAAATTAACCCATTTAGACCTGAGACCGAGAAAAACACCTTCTAAATCCTAACCTAACCTATAGTCCTGGTTCAGGACACTCCAAATTCAACGGCGTGTGGATGAGTTTGTACCTGAATCCACTGCTCCCTGTTGATCTCCACGCCGTTGGGTTAGTGTGGATGAGTTTGTACCTGAATCCACTGCTCCCTGTTGATCTCCATGCCGTTGGGTTAGTGTGGATGAGTTTGTACCTGAATCCACTGCTCCCTGTTGATCTCCACGCCGTTGGGTTAGTGTGGATGAGTTTGTACCTGAATCCACTGCTCCCTGTTGATCTCCACGCCGTTGGGTTAGTGTGGATGAGTTTGTACCTGAATCCACTGCTCCCTGTTGATCTCCACGCCGTTGGCGCGCAGCGAGGAGATGGCTCTGTCGATGATCTTCTCCACCATCTGCGTGTTGCCGTTGGCCTCCTCCAGCTTGGCGGCGGTGATCCAGATGTGGCGGTCCGTGGGGATGTTCTCCCGGGCTTTGTTCAGCACGCGCCGGGCATTCTCGTACGTCTCCAACCGGGCCAGGGCCAGCCAAAGCTTTGGATTGATTGATTGATTGATTGAAACATTTATTAACAGGTTGCAGAATTACAGTACATTTCAAGCACAAGCTCAATACAAAGACTGTTAACTGTGAGTGGACGACCCAATTAAGCATTACACTTGTTTACAACAGGGTCCACCATGTTCAATTCATCAAAACATTTAGAGACGTACAAATATATATGTGAATAATTGCTTTGAAATTACTATGTTGTAAAGAAAAATCAAAAATGTCTGGGATTAAAAATGTACTTGAGTAAGAGTACTGGTATCAAAACTATCCCATTTTACAAGTTTTCAAATGTATACAAATATTTTGAAAATAGATCTACATTGATCGGCTATTTTATGTCATGTTATAATATACAAATGTACAAAGTAAATAGTAACTAAGTTTTAAAATAAGTACTCCAGTAAATTGTACTTAAGTACAGTATAAAGTACAGTATAGTACCGCCCCAGCTCGTAAGGCATCATCATATTGTGTGTGTATGGGGTCTATACTATTACGACCGCGCCACCCGAGCACCTCAAAGTTCCATAACCCATTCAGGCCTGACTAAAAAAAGTTTTCTAAATCATGACAATTTTCGGAAAGATTTGAGGCACATTTTAACGATTTTTCAAAAATAGCAGACCTACAAGCTCGTAGCGCGTCACTCGGGTGGCGCGCTATGAGCTTGTAGATCTGCTATTTTCCAATAGCTAAATTATAACATAATGTTTGAAACACCAAAATGGGTGTGTGTTACTGTACGTGCACGTACCTCCACACTGGTGGGACAGCACTCCACTGCTCTGCTCAGCATGATCCTGGCATCCTCCGGCTCCTCCAGTTCCACCGCGGTCTTCCACAGACGCACAGACTTGGACACGTTCTCCAGGGCTAGGGGTGAGATCTCCAGATGATTAGCTTAACCCATTCTGACCTGAGATCAGATTCTAAAAATGTCTTCTACATCCTGATAGTTTTCTGAAAACGCTATGTTTCTATGTCAGTCGTTCTTCGATTTTTCAAAAATAGCAGACCTACTAGCTTGTAGATCTGCTATTTTTCAATAGCTAAAGCATAACATAATGCTAACACCAAAAGGGGTTCCCGCCCAGAATGGGTTCATGTGCAACATTGTAAACAAACCAACATACAGTATAAAAAGGTCCTTGCACTTGACCGATGCGTTTCTCTGCAATTGTCCTGATGTTTATCCGGGAAAAAAACGCATGAAAGGACCTTTAGTGTCTGCAGGGTTATCTGCACATTTCTAATTCTAGTTACAATTTAAGGACTTTTAACATCTTTTTAATTCCAAATTGGCCAAATAGTCAAATATGACGTAAGAAAGAGATGAACATTTTGTGATCTTAAAACATAAAAATATTGGAGGAAAAAAAAAAAGAAATTCCAATACATTATTTTACAATATGCCCAAAATAATAATGGTAGTGTGTGTGCTGGCAAGGGGCATACTGTAGCAGACAGAATTTGAGAACGCTATCTCGGCCGGCGGGTGCAGACCTTAGTTTAGACTGAGAGTTTTTGGTTTAGACTAGTCATTGGTTAGACCAGTCATTACTTGCGCAAGCAGAGCGCGCAAGTAATGTTTTCGCCCGGTCTCTTCCGCCGTGACAGCTGTCCCGCCATTCGATGTTTATGCAGAAAAACATCAAATCTGTGCCTGTTTTGCTGGGACCAAATGACCACAAATGACCATATTTCTTACGTCATCATTTAGAGCTAGTCATACGTATACTATATACATAATCAGTAAAAAATAAAATAGCAAATTGTGCCTGATCTGCTGGGACCAGAGTACGTGGTGTGTATATGTATGACTAGCTCTTAATGATGACGTAAGAAATATGGTCATTTGTGGTCATTTGGTCCCAGCAAACCAGGCACAGATTTGCTGTTTTCTTGCATAAACATCAAATGGCGGGACAGCTGTCACGGTTTTTGGCGCAAAGTAACCACAGTATACCGCTAATCAACTTACAACTACACACTTTATACAGTATAGAGTATAGAGTATATATGTATACGTATATAGTATATGCCTATATACTATATATATACTATATATATTTCTTACGTCATCATTTAGAGCTAGTCATACGTATACTATATACATAATCAGTAAAAAATAAAATAGCAAATTGTGCCTGATCTGCTGGGACCAGAGTACGTGGTGTGTGTATATGTATGACTAGCTCTTAATGATGACGTAAGAAATATGGTCATTTGTGGTCGTTTGGTCCCAGCAAACCAGGCACAGATTAGCTGTTTTCTTGCATAAACATCAAATGGCGGGACAGCTGTCACGGTTTTTGGCGCAAAGTAACCACAGTATACCGCTAATCAACTTACAACTATGTATATGTATACGTATATAGTATATGCCTATATACTATATATAGTATATGCCTATATAGTATATGCCTGCTTTGCTGGGACAAAACGACCACAAATGACCATATCTCTTACGTCATCATTTAGAGCTAGTCATACGTATACTATATGTACTGTCCAATTATGAATGGACGAGATTATGATCAAGATTGGGGATGTATTAGGTGATCTGGACATGTGCTCTCATCAGGGGAGAGAGAAGAACTGTCCACATTCCGTGGGGCAATAAATAGGCTGCCAGCAACTCTTGGGGGGTTGGGTGGTAAGCTACCTTCCTGTAGAGTGTGGGGTGTTTTACAATTCTACAGAGGAAGGGGGGCTGACTCACTGATTACACACATGTTGATAGCAGGGGAGCAATGTATGAAGTAGCCTACCATTTCAATTCCTGTAATGTGTATCGATACGTGTTCTAGGGTCCACACTTAGATATTGGGTTAGCAAAACACCTGTATAATATCTAAGAGTCGACCAGTTTATGCTAGTCTGAAATAGCAGCTAGCCTTACACGACAGGAAGTGTGGTGGAAACATAACCACCTCTCTCAGGCAGATAAGGAGCAGTCTGGGCTTTCGATTGGCTGAAAACTTTGCCAGGGAGGTGGAACCTGCAGTCAGGGCCATGTGTGTAAACCAGTAGTGGGTTAGATTCAAGGAGAAGATCGTGAGGGCAACAGGCGAGAGGCCAATGATTTAAAACCATAGAGGTAAACATAGGTTACATAGAGAAAACATAGGTAAACATGAGCATAGGTGATGCAAAGGTGGTAGTGTTGAACTAATCTAATACCAACAGCTAAGTTGTACCAGATCGAGAGAGCGAAGAATGGCTCTCAAGTGGCCGGTCTGGGCCAGCTTAGAATGTTTCAATGAGAGCTGAACTCCCAGCGACAGATAGGTTAGGGGCAGACTATTAGCCAAAGTTCCGGAGTACTGTATCCATCCTGTGTCGGGGGAGGGGGAAGCAAACAGTGTGTATGTGTGTGTGTTTATGTGTAATAACGAGTGAATAAAACCATATAAAAAGCATGCGTTTGTAAAGAGAAGCGATTATTGGAACATTTTAGTTCAGTCTATGCGTGTTGAATCTTAGTTAAAGTCTTGCCGGTTGCTGAGTCCGTTGGCTTATGTATTAAAATCAGTTGCAGCTAATCACACTTATGTGTCTAATGGTGTGATGCTGGGAGCGACACCAGAGCCCCTTTTTATGACACCTCCACTCCTGGTGGAGGTGCTCCATGTCATGTCAGCCAGGATTGAACCCTGGACGACATGCTCTGTCCACCTATGTCCGTTTGTTTTATGGCCTTTTGCCCGGACAAAGGTTTGCTTTAATATGTCTTAAACATCCACCTCCTAGATTGAGGAATAAGACACAGACCCCCCAGAGTGGCAGTTTTACTCCTTATCTTAAAAAACATACCCTTCCTGTTCACCCCCTCTGCACCCACTTTTTATGTTACTGTGTTTAAAACTCTGCACGTCTGTGTAAACGGTCGGTTTGTCCGGCCACGTCCGTCCACACAGAACTCTGTTCTAAACTAGGCACTTTAGTGCACCAACGATTTAAGACTGCACGTCTGTTTGAACGGTCGGTTTTTTCAACCGGCCACGTCCGTTCAAACAGAACTCTATTTTAAACTATAGGCACTTTAGTGCTCTATGATTTAAAACCGTTCGGATTTCAGGAGATTAACCGAGTATCCGACGGACTCAGCAACCGGCAAGACTTTAACTAAGATTCAACACGCATAGACTGAACTAAAATGTTCCAATAATCGCTTCTCATATAAAAAGCATGCGTTTGTAAAGAGAAGCGATTATTGGAACATTTTAGTTCAGTCTATGCGTGTTGAATCTTAGTTAAAGTCTTGCCGGTTGCTGAGTCCGTCGGATACTCGGTTAATCTCCCGAAATCCGAACACAATATAAATAATCAGTAAAAATAAAATAGCAAGTTTTGCCTGATCTGCTGGGACCAGAGTACGTGGTGTGTGTATATGTATGACTAGCTCTTCACCCAAACTTATATAGATAGAAACTTGAATCATACTTAATAATACTAGGTGTTTATATGCATAAAGTAGGTAGGGTGCAAATAGTTACATCTAAAAAATTATACATTTCAAACGTTCCTTCACAGAGATACTGAGATTTGACAGTTTACAGCGGTCGAAAGGACTTGCGCGCTCTGCTTGCTCACTAGTTGGCCATTTATGGCCTACTAGTGTGCAACAAGCAAGTATGCACTCGACAGAGTGCAGTTATAGTTAGTCCTACAATTACAACCTATCTCAAACCCTCACCCTAAACCTAACCTCCCACGGGGCAGCACACCTAAACCTAACCTTAACCCATGTCTAATCAATGACTGTAGTCTAAACTAAGTATGCACCCCCCGGAAATTGGGGACAACAGTGTCATCTCATGGAATCTTCATGAAACATTTTGGATTTGTTTTGAGTCAGTCGGTGCCGTACGGTACGACCCATACACACGTACCTTTCCTCAGGACCCGTTTCTTGGCCCGGATGTCGGTCTCCAGCTCGGCGGCTCTGATGTAGATGCGGACGGAGCCGGGCAGGTGGCGTACGGCCTGGGCCACCACCGCCTTGGCCGTGTCCCCGGGCTGGAGCCGCGCCGCCTCCAGCCACACGTCTTCACTCTGAAACCATTCAATATCACAAACATCAATATCCATATTGTGACAATATGACGTTCAATACAAAAAGTGTTTGTATTCATATCATTGATTAACCGATTTTGACCTGAGATCAGATTCTAAAAATGTCTTCTACATCCTGACAGTTTTCTGAAAAAGCAGTCGTTAAAAAAAATAGCAGACCTAAATGGTAAATGGTGCATTTATATAGCGCCTTTATCCAAGGCGCTTTACAGAGATTGTGCATTACATTCACCCATTCATACACCGATGGCAGCGGAAACCATGCAAGGCACCAACTAGCACATCGGGAGCAATTAGGGGTTCAGTGTCTTGCTCAAGGACACTTCGACAGTAACTCTGGGGGAGACCGGGTTCGAACTGGCAACCTTACGGTTACCATCCAGGCACTCTACCCCTGAGCCACAGCCGCCCCCCACAAGCTTGTAGATCTGCTATTTTTCAATAGCTAAAGCATAACATAATGCTAACACCAAAAAGGGTTCCTGCCCAAAACGGGTTAACCTGTGAAGTTTCGTGGACATTTTAAGATTTTGCCCTATTCACCCCCAATTATATCTAATGGGGGCTAATTTTGTGGCGGCCATATTGGGTTTCCAGCAAAATATTAGGTTATATAGGTTGTGATCCTACTGGCTCATTATATTATTTCTGGTGGACAACCTTATATGTTATGGCAAATGCAGGTATCCAAAAAGGGGTGTTTTTCTCCCTGGGTATAATGCACGAAATATGGTTTCACCAGGTTGAAAGTGGCCAAGTTATTGACTTATTCCTAAGCATTCACCTTGAGAACAGGTTGCCCACCCCCCTGCCTTCTAGGCATTCACCTTGACAACAGGTTGCCCACCCCCTGCCTCCTAAGCATTCATCTTGACAACAGGTTGCCCACCCCCTGCCTTCTAGGCATTCACCATGGGAACAGGTTGCCCACCCCCCTGCCTCCTAAGCATTCACCTTGGGAACAGGTTGCCCACCCCCCTGCCTCCTAAGCATTCACCTTGGTTACAGGTTGCCCACCCCCTGCCTCCTAAGCATTCACCTTGGTTACAGGTTGCCCACCCCCCTGCCTCCTAAGCATTCACCTTGGGAACAGGTTGCCCACCCCCCTGCCTCCTAAGCATTCACCTTGGGAACAGGTTGCCCACCCCCCTGCCTCCTAAGCATTCACCTTGACAACAGGTTGCCCACCCCCCTGCCTCCTAAGCATTCACCTTGACAACAGGTTGCCCACCCCCCTGCCTTCTAAGCATTCACCTTGATAACAGGTTGCCCACCCCCTGCCTCCTAAGCATTCATCTTGGGAACAGGTTGCCCACCCCCTGCCTCCTAAGCATTCATCTTGGGAACAGGTTGCCCACCCCCCTGCCTTCTAAGCATTCACCATGGGAACAGGTTGCCCACCCCCCTGCCTTCTAAGCATTCACCTTGGTTACAGGTTGCCCACCCCCCTGCCTCCTAAGCATTCACCTTGGGACACATTTCCGTGCCCTTCATGATGAGGTTCCTGGCCACCTGGAGCTTGCCAGTGACCTCCTCCAGCCTGGCGGAGGCGATCCAGGCCGGGGGGTGATGGGGGTTGGTCTCCCTCACTGACTTCAGCAGCAAGCGAGCCTTCTTGATGTCACTGTGCTCGAAAATTCACAGAGAGAGACTCGTTTAGAGACATGCCGATGTAAATTACATTTTAAAAGTGGCACTATGGGCCTGGGCCATGGCTCCGATACCGACAGCCTTTACTATACAGTATATACTATAGTATATATATAGTAATATAATTATATACTATACTATAAATAAAGGCAAAAGACATAAAAAAGTGGCACTATGTAAATTATATATTTTTTGTGTGTTAATACAATTCTTGGGGTAGTTGTATTATGTACTGAACATATTGCTAGTTGTTTGACCACTTCAAATGCTCGAATCTTAAAAACATCACACTCGTGTGAATTGAGGGGCACTCTTATCATCATACATCACATTTCGTGATCAGCCAATCAAATCATCACAAATGTCATTCCGGGCCAATCACTTTTGGTGTCTTCACTTTTCTGCCCTCACTTCACACAAATCTTCAATATGTAGTACTTTGCTTAATCAAATCATCTCTATGGGGTGATCAGCCAATCATCAGCCAATGTTGGTGTTCACACAAAAACCTCAAAGCTGGGCATAGGAGGGGCTAGTGCAACTAAAAAAATAACACAAAGTAACTGAAAAGTAGCCGATCTACAAGCTTGTGCAACATGCTTCTATAGAAGACTTGTTAGCCTCATATGGTTGCGCCGACTGAGAACTTTAATCTGTGTGCGTGTGTGTGTGTGTCCGGTCGTGCGTGTGCGTGCGTGTTTGTGTGTGCGCGCGTCCGTCCGTGTGTGTGTGCGCGCGTCCGTCCGTCCGTGTGTGTGTGTGTGTGTGTGTGTGTGTGTGTGTGTGTGTGTGTGGGGGTCAACACCTGATGTCTCCACCATGGGTAGGGATCATGGAGTTGAGGTCAGTCAGATAGCCCTTAGGGTCCACCACTGTCTGGCCACTCACCGAGTCAGACACCTGGAGGGAGGGACAAAGCATTTTCGCTGTTCAATGACCTTCCCATAGATCTAGTCAAGTCTATCCCATTCTGACCTGAGATCAGATTCATACGAGGTTTCCGCCGGACACACACTGGTCTGATGAACCCATTCTGACCTGAGATCAGATTCTAGAAATGTCAGTCGTTCTTCGATTTTTCAAAAATGGCAGACCTACAAGCTCGTATCGCGCCACTCGGTGGCGCGATATGAGCTTGTAGATCTGCTATTTTTCAATAGATAAAGCATAACATGATGCTAACACCAAAATGGGTGCCCGGTCAGAATGGGCTATAGATCAAATCTAACAAGTTAGGATTATCACTTAAAAGTCATACACTGCATAACATTAGTAGTCGTTTCAATTAACTTAATAGAATAAGTTACACAGTGTCACTTTAATTCACACTAATTCTAATTCACACTGACTGAATGTGCAGTGTGACTTTCTTTAAAACAGGTGGCATAAATTGGGGTGAACCATGGCGTTACCTGACTCAGTCTCATGTCCATCAGAGTGTTCCTGGCCTGGCCGATCTTCCTCATGTCCAGGTCTCCTGCCCCTGGGGTGGACAGGCCAGGGGTCATGCCTCCTGGGAAGGGTGTGTTCAAACCACCCAGCTAGAAAGATGGAATCAAAACAAATACCTGCTTAGACCATTGGTTCTTGACTCAAAACATTTTAATTTCAAGGGCCTCCATAACTCTGAGAGCTTCTAAACGGAATCAAACGGAACCTAGCCTGGCATGGCCAGACTAAGAACACTGCGTAGATGTTAGTCTGGAACAAAGTCTCACTTCTGATTGGTCACCCACAACTCTGGGGTGAGGGATATGTAATTCAAATTAGGGATGCACCGATCCGGCTTTTTGGCATTCGATACCGATTTCGATACATGGGGGTCCAGTATCTGCCGATACAGAGTACCGATCCGATACCCCCCACAAAGAAACGTAATAACCTATTAAGCTGTATGCCTCACTGTGTGGAGTCTGGAATCATTATTTTGTGTAAGGCAACATCAAGGCTTGACTTAAACATTACTTTCCAAACTTTGTAAAACAAAATGTAACAAACACAGATATAAATGCACTGAATTATTTATTAAATAACTGTGCAACAATTAGACCAGGTTAATGTGTGCGCAGGCTAGCCTGGCTGCATTCCACATGTTATACTGTCAATACTACACTGCTGTGTCACAGAGGAGGTAGAGTTGTTTTCATACTGTAATTACACATAATTATCGGATCGGATCGGATAATGGATCGGCCACCGATCCGATACCCAATCTAGAATTTTAGCCTGGATCGGCGCCGATCTCCGATACGAGTATCGGATCGGTGCATCCCTAATTCAAATAGAGGAGTTCCAGACAAATCTCCCCAGAGATCTTTTTTTTCCTGTAACAGATTGGTCTGGATTCCAGAACCTGGCAGCAGCAAGGGTCCATTTGGTCCCCCCTCAAGGAACCCCGAGGGTCTCTGGACCACTGAGATCCCTTAACCCTGTAACACCCAGCGTTGCAATAATACAACATATTTTTATTAATTAATTAATTAATATTATTTTATGATCTTCTTCACCTAAACGTCATCATTGATGTTCATTGCAATGCCATTGGTCATGATATTTGCATATAAATACCCCCCACAGAAGCTGACATTTTGAACCTATGACCTTTAACCCTGATAAAAGTAAGTAAAATAACTGTAATATATGTTTTCTTGTGATCATTAGAATGTCTAGAACATGTTTTATTTATTATTGAGAAAGATATCCCCCAAATGTAAATTATTAATTTATTTTAATTATTTTAATAATTATTATAAATGTGCATAACATTTTTACATCATTTCCTCTGTTAAGTGCTAGTAGTAAAAAGTAGTAGTAAGGTTGAAATCTCTTTTTTGCAAGTAGAAATTCATCCGGGTTTTACATGGTTAAGCCCTAAGCACAACAGAGGGTCGCCATGCAACTCCTTGCAACATGCAACCCTTGCAACATAACATGCAACTCTTTGCAACATGCAAGTCCTTGCAACCATTATTTCCAATGGCAGTTGCAAGGAGTTGCATTGGTTGACTGACAACGGATAGGGGAACTAAAAGTGTATTAAACTGCTAGGAACAAAAAACTGTGACATTTCCATTCAAACACTCAGAGCAGACAGCAGAGGCACCATCCGTTGTCCTATAGAAACATGGATCAGTGCAAAAGCGTCCTGGTTAGCATTGCTGCTAATAAACAGATAAATCTTGTATTCGTTGCAGTGTTTACTGCAGGAGGAGAGCAAATATTCTCATGGGCAGTGTTCAGGTGTCCCTGCAATGACTGGAACATTCTCTACGGTATGGTGTTTCTTCTCGTGCCTGCACTGGCACTGTTCGTGTTAGGCTTCATCTTAAGCAAAGATACATGGAAACTGTTTACGGGGCTATGTATTCGCAAATCTAAATGCAGCCTGAAATCCGTTCTCATGTTCTTGGAGATAAGCACAACCGCAGTTGTGGCACCTTGGATTTGGATTGCTGTGGCCCTACTCGATGGTCATTACGTTACGTGTGCTTTAACTGGTGTTAATTTATCAGTCTATAAAGATCACCTTTGTGGCAGTACGATCAACAATACACAATCAACGTGCCAGGAAGAGCTATACAAGTTTCCATGCCCTGGAAAAAGCACTGCGCCGGACAAAGATGACGTCCTCACAACACTTCGTGCAGAATCCCAGGTGAGCAAGTGAAGTGGCATTGTTTCGACTGTAAACATAAAGGTGGTTTTGTTTATAGTCTCTGTCAGTGGCTTTTGCCCATGATGTTGTTTATTTAATGAATATGTTATGCATGAGTTAAGAGTTATCATCTAAAATATCTCAACCTTCCTTGGTGGACGGTGGTAATTACAGATCATGGGTTGGCTGGTGATTGCATCCATCATCGTGTCCTACCTGTTCCTGACCTGTGTGGCAAGGTGCAAATCCCCCATCAACTACCTGCAGGTGACGTTCTGGAGGGCCTATGCCCAGGAAGAGAGCGTCATGCTGGAGTCTTGCATTGAAAAACAGGCCAAGGAACTTGCCGAAAGGAACCTTACGAGCTTATTCCAGAAGATGCCACCTGCGACAATCACCTCCCTTTCTAACGAAGACTGGCAGAACATCTCAGAATTCTACAGGTTCAACCCCAACGACAACTACTATAGCATAATACACCAGCATGTGGAGTCAGATTGTCATAGTACTGACCATGGCAATGGTCCCACCAACCTTTAAATCTTGGGTTAATGATGTTTTACATCATCTGACATTGGAGAAGATTCGCTACTCCACAAGAGGGTACGCTGGTGCTTTAAAATTTTACACCATTTGGCAACCTTTTTTAACACATATTGAGAGGATGAACGCGGCTGACATCAACAATCCTTAACTCATTACACTGACCCTACTGTAATTGTTTTTATTTTACTTTATTTTTTATTATTATTATTATTAGTTTGCATATTGTGTCCAATATTTGATTAATTTATTCTATTATGTATATTTGTATGTGCCTTTTATTTCATTGTGAATGGTACAAGATACCGGGCTTGTGGTTCTTTCAGAGCGGGAACTCTGGGGGGAGGGATAAAATAAAAATAGTTCAAAAGATGTTGTATGCTATTTTCATATGTGACTTGAAAAATTAATAAAGAAACTTTGATAAAAAAAAGCTCTATATTAGTTATGCATTTATTTAAAGCAGTGGCTCTCAAAAGGTGTGATCCAGGGACCCTCATGGTTCCTTGAGGGGGTTCCAAATGTAACTCTGAGAGTGTACAAATGGAACCAAATGGACCCTTACAGGTCTGTAACTCTGAGAGTGTACAAATGGAACCAAATGGACCCTTACATGTCTGTAACTCTGAGAGTGTACAAATGGAACCAAATGGACCCTTACAGGTCTGTAACTCTGAGAGTGTACAAATGGAACCAAATGGACCCTTACAGGTCTGTAACTCTGAGAGTGTACAAATGGAACCAAATGGACCCTTTTGTAACTTTTAACTCTGATACTGTACAAATGGAATCAAATGGGACTCTTATGGGTCCATTTGGTTTTACTCTCAGAGTTATGGGGGTCCTTGGAATTAAAAGGTTTGAGAACCTGTATGCAATGGCTTATAAAAAGAGAGACCAGCTTATTCTCCAAACCATCATATCTTATGCTTTGCTTGGTTGTACAAAATACTATTCGGTCAATTTAATTTGCAAGACTCACCTCGCGCACAACTGCCTTGTCTGTGTTGTTGACATGACATGGGCTTGCAGAACTTTTATTTGTGACAGACACATAGTTCCTTTGCAGACAATACAATCTGCTTCTCATTGGTCAGCTAAGAAAACAGTAGCCTACTTTTGAGAACAAGAGGAGTCAGCAGTGAAGTCTATCTGCAAACAGCGGAGCGACTGCTGTCGGGACCAGTGCTGTCAGCTGAGCGCATGCAGAGTTATGAATAATACATATTCCGGCGTTCGGGCTGAAAGTACGCCTCTCACAGTGTTTTTCCACTACGAACCATTGAACGTGCATTGTAATACACATTTGTCTGAATGGTCTGTGAGCGTACAGATACGTGTAAAACCCCGGACATTTGAAGGAATTTATAACCCCCCCCCCCCCCCCCCCCCGGACTGCCCGGACAGCCCCCCAAAAGAGGACGTATGGTAAGCCTAGGTCAATAATACTGCACTCCATCCAGCACAATCCAGCTGTACTTTCTCTTTTGGATGAGGCTAAAATGCTGTTGATGCAGCTGCCTAATTTATACTTAGCATGGCAGTGTCTTGCACAGTAAATAACACGCTCACAACTCACAACGTATCGCAAGTGACTGCAAGGCGTTGTGAGCTTGTATATATATATATATATATATATACATACTCTAAGGTTGTGAGCTTGTAGACTTGCTATTATTTGGAGCGAGACTACGTCACTGTTTCTGTATCTGTTGTAGAAGCAGTGGTTCTCAAATGCTTTATTGTCATTGCCATCTGAAAATAACTTGTTCCAAGGACCCCCGTACAAGAAAATGTTTGAATTGCTTCAAATGTAGGACTGGCTACTTAATTAATTTCCACCAAGTCTTAAAAATTAAAAGACAAACAACAAGGCTATGTTTCAAAACATTTACATTACTAGGCTATTTTCTAACTTGCTTTGGGGGCTTTTAGGCCATCTGTACAATTCATCGCATTATCATCTTATGAGAAATGTCAAGATACAAGTGTCTTACTAAATTAAATTATAATAATTCCATCAACCATATGTATTAAAATTTCTTAGGGCCGGCCGGCCTAGTCTTTGACCTTTTACAAACACAGGTGGGATGTGTGTGCACAGGGCCGAGCTGCAACGAATAATCGAAAAGCATTTTTCTGTTTTGAGAAAAAGGAGTACCAAGGGAGAGGAAATGATCACTTCTCCCTTAGCCTCGGTACCCAGCGACCTGCCCCTCTAGACCAGGAACCTAATACGTTAGCTCAGGCTACTTCTCCCTTAAACTGATCAACCCCTTCCTTTTTTCAAAACTCTGTACACAGTTGTTACAAAAAAACAATTCTCTCTCTCTCTCTCTCTCTCTCCCCCCTCTCTCTCCCCTCTCTCTCGTCTCTCTATCGCTCTCTCGTCTCTCTATAGCGACCACAAACTGTCAATCATCATTAAAAACAATCACAGAACAATAAATGTCACAGAACCCATTATGTCCACAGACCTCACACTACTATCAATTCAAGAAAATAGAAAATGTAGATGAATCACAACAGTTTTTAAATATTTTAGCTTGTAGCACTTTGAGATTAGTTTCAAATTTGTAAAGTGTGTTATAAATGAAATGTATTATTATTATTACTTGCGCAAGCAGAGCGTGCAAGTAATGTATTTCGTCAGGTGCTACGATGCGTATGTCCCGTATCAGCATATGACGTGATATGTACCAATGCCAGCGTTATGCCAGGGTATAATTGGTTTTCAATGGTGACGTAATGATATGTGTCAGTGTCGGGTGGATTAAAGTTAATGCCCCTATGTATACATGTATGTAATACGACACCACTGCCCTATCAAGCACAAGTAATCATTACGTCATACGCTGCCACGAGACATACGCGAGCAGACCGTGCAAGTAATGTTTTTCATCATGCTACGATGCCTATCAGCATTCGGCCGAAACCGAATACCGAAAACAGTTGGCCGAAAACCAAATATCTGAATATGATTAATATTATATATCTTTTTCTTACCATTGCTGTCATGGCCGTACCTTACAGCTACCTGATTTATGCTTTTTTAGACATTTTCTGCCGAATATTTTCTGAGGCCGAATATTCGGTGCATCACTAGTGTATATCCATATATGAGGTTTCTACACTAGTCTGATGTCAGGACTGGATATCGCTGTTGTCTCCATACATGGAGCTATAGGTTGTCTCCATATATGGAGCTCTAGGTGAAATAACGAAGGCCTTCACCTTGAGCTCCATATATGGAGACAACCTATAGCTATAGCCCATGCCAAAGCGCCAGCCCAGCAGTCTGCCGTCAACAAGGCGGATGCCTACACGCCCCCCTGGCGTCTTCTTGGTTATGTCTAATAAACTATTCAATCAATCAAAGTCCCGACGTCACCCGCTCACACTCAGGGGGGGATGGGGGTACAGATAACGCATCCATAGACTGTCACGCACAAAAAACAGACGTTGCGCCCCTAAAAGGTCTATGGGAGACCGGTTTGATTCCCCCTTGTGTGAACTGAGCGGTGCAGGCTGCTCAACAACACAGCTGGCTGGTGGTCAGTGGTATTGCAGCTGTTTGTACTTCAAACAGACAGACAGACCTCCAAAATGCGACCCAGGTAGGATGTGTCGTGGATGTGACTTCGGTGCTCTATTGACTAAATCAATTTGTTTGATTAAGTGATGCACCCCCTAGTATCTTTATCCATTTGTCGTAACAATGACAGGAAGGTGTATCCAATTCTGAATAAGCTACTGGACAGTTCACTTTGTGAACGGCAGGGCTTTCTGAGCATTGAGGACCTGGATGTCAGAGTTGCAGTCATATCAGAGCACTTGATGAGGACGATGATGACACAGCTGGAGGAGGGAGGCTCGCAGCTGTGTCATTCTCTCGATTCATTCTCTGCCTGGCCGTGCACCAATGAGGAAAGCCCGTCAGGCCATCTCTGGGCTCAGAGGTTTGCTGAAAAGCAGGGGAAGACGGTCAAAGACAGAGCTGCTACTGTTGTTGTCGTCCGGTGGGTAAGCAGTAACATCTTCGTCCGCCTGTACAGCCAACAGCAGGCCGAGCACAGCGAGCAGTATGGTAAGGATGATGACGTTCCGGGTGGCCGACGACAGCACGGCTACGAAGTGCATTATCGTTCACTGTCTGTGCGTTGTTCCTGTCAACACCGTGCGTGCACATACATTTATAACTCCAAAAGCTATTGGACACGGTATTAGTATGATGCGACGCACGGTTGCCATGGTAGCAGTGTCTGTGCTTGCCGTGACATCAAATGCAATGTCCAAATATGGAGTTACCGTATTCGACTTTCAGGATAATATTAAAGTTATCAGCAAAAAAATGCAAATCACTTTACATCTTTTAAAACAGGCCTGAATAAACACCTTTCAGCCGGCCCAAGGGAGAGGAAATGATCAATTCTCCCTTAAACAGATGATCACCCCCCCCCTCTTCCTTTTTTCAAATTCTTTATTTTTATTTTTTTCACCTTAGAAATATTGCACGAATCAGAGCCTATTTGTCCTTGGAGATGCAAAAACTCTAATCCACGCCTTTGTTTTTTCTTGGCTTGATTACTGCAATGCACTTTTTTCAGGACTGCCTAAGAAAACAACTGACAGATTACAACTTGTCCAAAATGCAGCAGTCAGAGTTTTAACTAGAACTAAGATGAGAGAACATATTACTCCAGTTTTGGCATCACTGCACTGGCTTCCGGTTGTTTTTAGGATTGATTTAAAAATTATTTTACTTGTCTATAAAGCTCTCAATGGTCTCGCACCTTCCTACCTACATGACTGCCTGCCTAAATATGTCCCAAACCGCCCGCTAAGGTCTTCCACTGCTGGCCTGCTCGCTTTGCCTAAAAAAATGGCAACTAAAAAATACGAGGAAGCAGCTTTTTGCTTTTACGGGCCATCGGCATGGAACAAGCTCCCACTGTACCTTCGTCAGGCAGCCTCTGTAGACATTTTTAAAGCTCAGCTCAAGACCCACTTCTACAACATTGCTTTTAATTGATCTTTTATTTTTTTGTTATTCATGTCCTCACTGTATTGCATTACTGCTTGTTTTTTAATGTCGTTGCCTTGCTTTTCTTTTATTCTCCATTGTTCTGTAAAGCACTTTGAGCTGTATTTCATGTCATGAAAGGTGCTATACAAAAAAGTTTTATTATTATTTGATGTGATATTGATTTTGTTGTTTTTTCCTGTGATATTGAATTGTCTTATTATTCTTCATGTAATTTCTGTCTAACTACTGAATCAATCAAGAAAGGTTAAAGCGGCACCATGTAACTTTTATTATGAATAAAATGTAACTTTGTCCAATCCTTAACCGCACCCCAGAAATATTAATTACATTCATTTTAACTTGTATAATATATTTGTGTTATTTTATGAATAAAAACAGTACTATAACATGAGCCACACACACACGTGCGTTGCGAAAGTAGCTACACACACACACGTGCGTTGCGAAAGTACACACACACACACACACACACACACACACACGTGCGTTGAGAAAGTACACACACACACACACACACACACACACACACACACGTGCGTTGCGAAAGTACACACACACACACACGCCAAATTGCATAGGGCACTCTTTGTTGTGTTGCGGCGGTAGCTAGAGGAAGCATGCCAGTGGGGTAACAGTGAGAACGGTGACCTGTGATGCAGGTGTCGCTAAGGGTCGGAGGTGTGTGAGGGTGCGAGGTTGCTTGTTTTAAGTCGACGTTTTAATTCACTAATAAAGTAATTATTAATTTGTAATTTGTTAAATGGGAAAAGGGCTTCGTTAAGACCACCATATTATTATGGTCAATTAGGTGTGAAAAGTGGGAGTGATTTGGTGCAGGCAGGCAGTGTGGAGCTATGAGAGTGTTTCTGACACTCAGACACACATTCAGACATTGGCTTAATTATAGTTTGATGATGATAGAATATAACTTAGCGGTATACAATTGGGGTGTTTGTATTTTGTCTCCCAAGCTTCTGAGCAAGCAGGCATGAAGGCACTGGCCGCTGTTCCTCCTCAGCTTTGCCTTCTCCACCTCAAAACAATGATATGACCTCCCTGAGAGGCCAAGGTGGCCTTGATGCCCATCCACATTTACCCAGCAGATATCACAGTTTCCTCCATAGTCCAAACAAGTTGCTTCCAGTGGTGGAGGCTGCCTCCTGCTGGTGCATACTAAAACGACACCCTGTGTGTGTGTGTGTGTGTGTGTGTGTGTGTGTGTGTGTGTGTGTGTGTGTGTGTCATGTCAGGGTTGACGCCACGACTACCTAGTCGTTACGTCACCTCCTCCTTTTATAAGGCATCGTGCCAGAATCATTCTTTGTCGGATTATAAACTAGTCAAGTCCGTATAAGAATATAAACCTAAGCCTTAAAACTAAGCTTATCTTTTAACTTGTCCATCTTTAAACCCGAAATCTGATCTACTCGGCAAGCCTTTAGTCAAGACTATACTCCTCCTGAAGCTAGGAGTTACACCTGGTCAGCACTTCCGTTCTTGTGACCGCGTAACATTCTCAACCCTTACAGTGTGTGTGTGTGTGTGTGTGTGCACATGCGTACTAACCCCCTGCAGTGGGTCCACGTTGGTGTCCTGCTTCCCAGCCTGGAGGTGTTTGGAGAAGAAGCTGTCCGGTACGGGGGTCAGCTTCTCGTAACGGGGGTTCCTCTGACGCTTGTTCCTGGCGTCTCCCACCTCGGGGATGCTCAGCCACTCCTCCTCCGACACCTCCGACAGCTTCCTCTGGACACATTATAAACATAGACAATGAATGTCATGCCGGAAAACATTGTCCTATTCTGTGATTTGTGAAACGAAGCGAATTGTGATTTTTTTTTAGGTATTTTGATTCTAATTCTAAAACCTATGTTCTTGCTGTTGGCTGGTAACCAAGTTGAAGAAATGACAGATTGAGACTTTATCCTTTTTGCACCGTATGAATAAAAAATAAATTGCATCACAATTTCTTACATTGTCCAATAGAGGGTATGCGCATGCATAAAGTGAATGGCAGATCGTTAAAAACATTCACTTTGAAATAATATATATTCAAAGATTTGCGCCACATTTATACGATCTTTCTAAAATAGCAGACCTGCAAACTCGTAGTGCGCCACTCGGTGACGCACTATGAGCTTGTAGATCTGCTATTTTTCAATAGCAAAATTATAACATAATGTTTAAAACACCAAAAGGGGTTCCGGCCCCAAAATGGGTTAAAGTCATTTAATGCAAACAAATAGGACTTTTCTTCATAGTCTTAATATGACATCACTAAATTGCATGGATCATATGGATGAAAATGTTTGTATGACCAAATCCAATGTGTGATTTGTGAAACAGTGTGAAAGGACACCGGCACACTATCGCTCACTGCTAAACAATTTAACAAAATATGTAACATTATGATGTTTTAGTACTGTTCCTGCTGTTATACATACCACCAACCAGATGAGGAAATCACAGATTGAGGCTTTATAACCTTCGCTTTTATATGAAATATCTGAGACTAGTTTGACCACTTCAAATGCTGATCTAATCTTAAAATAATCACAGAAAATGTGTTTGTGACGCATTGAGAGCCTGTACATGCGCTATTATTTTCGCTGTGCATAGAATCCTTCTATAGAATCCAAATGGTTGTGGACTTGAGAACTCCATGAGATTGTTTGTGTAGAATGTAGAGAACTCCATGAGATTGTTTGTGTAGAATGTTGTGGCGACTGAGAACTCCATGAGATTGTTTGTGTAGAATGTAGCAGTTTTACCTTCAGATCGGAGAACTGCTGCTGGATCTTTGGCCGCTCCATACGGTATTTCTCAATCTCATCCTTCTCTCTCAGCTCCCTGGAAACACACCACACACCAGATTAGGCATGTAACGATATAATCGTATATAAATATATATCGATATTAATCCAGACGATATGAATCGATTCATTGAAATTTAAAAATCGATAAAAAAAAATTAAAAATTAAAAAACAGCTTTAGTCATATTCCATCATATTCAAGTGCTTTTGGAGAGAAATTATAGTCACTTTCAGTAGTAGAGCACTGTAGAGGGGAGCTGTGTGTGTCTGTGACTGTGCCCAGGTGATGATGGTCGTTGATGCTCATCAAGGAAGGCAATTATGTTTCTGCACTGTCAAAAGTGATGCTACTTCTTTTGCAATGTCGTTAAATAAAAAAATCTCAGGGGGGGAAGATCAAATTATCTATATAAAATAAAAAAACAGAAAATTTTCTTTAAAATATCGTGAAAAATCGTATCGTGATACGAATCGTATCGTGAGTTGAGTGAATCGTTACATGCCTAGTAATGAGACAAACACTATGATCACAATGATCACTGTAAATAAAGTTGTCTGCAACACCCTGTAGGCAGCTAGAACACATTACATTTAATGTTGTTTATTTAGCAGGGACCAGGTTACGATAAACCACTTTCAACCTGGTGTCCCTATTTTGGGCATGACATTATTATTTATTTATTTTTTTTTTAAGATATTTTTTTGCGGCTTACGCCTTTTATTGATTTTTGAAGGGACAGACAGTAGGCTGACAGGAAACGGGAGAGAGATGGGGGGATGACATGCAGTAAAGGCCGTGTCGGGTCCGGGAGTCGAACCCGCGGCACACTGCGACTGGATCACCAGTCCGGTGCCCAGACCGTTACGCTACGGCCTGGGCCGGGCATGACATTATTGGTTAAAAATTAACCAGCATTTTTTGAGGGGCGTGCCCAGCTTTTGGTGTGTAAACACAAACATTGAAGCCAAAAGTGAGGACAAAAGAAGTGAAGACACAAATTGTGATTGGCCGGGAAAAACATTTGTGACGATTTGATTGGTTGAGCACAGAATGTGATGTATGATGATGTATGATGTGATGATGTGTGAGCGTCCCTCACTTCACACAGGTGTGATTTTTTTTAAATAGCCTCAAGTACTGAACTTATTAAACCCTGTACTTCATTGAGCGCGGTCCCCCAGGGGTCTATCCTTGGGTTCAAGCCGTTACAGAAATGTAACCAGAGTTAGCTACAAGCACACGGCTGGTCTGCAGTCCCTGAGCGCGTGCAATCACACAGAACATTCTTCAGTGCAACAGGTTTCTCTTAAGTTTCACCTCCTCTCCTTGCGCCTCTCGTCCATCCTCTTGTCCAGGGCAGCGTATATAGCATCTGCCTCTTCATCGTCTTTCTCATAGGGCCCGCTGGAGAACAAGCTCCCCGCGTAGCCGTTGAACTAGAAGAAAAGACGGAACATCAAGTCATGTGGAAGATGCTGAGTCTACCATACATAAGGGCTGGGTGATGTGGACAAAAAACAAATGAGCCATTTAATTTTGACCGTACAATATAAGTCGAGGCGGACAGACACTATGTTTTGGATCATCAATTCCTTTGGCCTAGTTACATCACGACAAGGTAACTACACAACCCAAACCTCTATTTCTAAGTTTTAAGTGCTCCAAACACTTATGCCATAATCACGATATTACTATATTATTATCCAGGCGGCCCCAAGCGTAATAAGTTAATATAGCATCACAATCATTTTAAACACTTTACCCATATGTTATACTTTGGCACGCTGTGAGGTTGTTGATCATCTGAATCTTGAACTTAACATTTTAACACAAATCCTCACTTCTTGCTGTCCCTGGCTTGATATATGTTGAGATGTGGCAAAATGCATATGATCAATGTGGGGGTTTTGACTTGGAAAAAGGTCTTAAGAAGAAACACACCTCGTCATAGTTGGTGTCGTTCAGATCTTCCTCGTCTTCCTCGTTCTTCTTCATCTGGTCTCCGACCGTCCTCTTCCCTGGGGGCGCGTGGCGGTCGTCCACCGGGTCGTTGGCATCGCGGGCGGGACCGATATCTGACCGCGTGGTGAAACCGGTGGCACTGCAGAGGACCAGGCAAAGACACGGTGGTGATCAGATCACTACTTATTAGGCGTGCAACATTTAATAAAACTAATCTATTTAATTGAATATCGTTGCTGTTGGGCTGTCTCCATATTCTATTCTGTTTTTTCATAAATTGACGCCACCACTTGATCATACTACAGTGTGAGTGTCACACAAAAGTATCCAAAATAGCAGATCCACAAGCTCAAACGCAGTGTGAAGCTGTATTTAAAACCCATTTTTGGCGGGAACCACTTTTGGTGTTAGCATTATGTTATGATTTAGCTATTGAAAAATAGCAGATCTACAAGTTCATAGCAGGTCTGCTATTTTTGAAAAATCGAAGAACGACTGACATAGAAACATAGCTTTTTCAGAAAACTGTCAGGATGTAGAAGACATTTTTAGAATCTGATCTCAGGTCAAAATGGGTTAACTATTTAACTGTAAATACAGACAGACAGATCACAGCACCTTGTTCTAGTACAAAATGTAAATAAAGTTTGTTCTCATTTAGTCAACTACTTCAGCTAAACTAGTAAGCAATTTATTATGATGCTTTTACAATTTACATTATAATTACAATATGTGTATATACAATTGTTATTATTATAGGATTCAATAATATAGCACATCACAGACATGCCATTTGTTGTTGTTGTTGGAAATTCTTGGAAAAAGCTTTCATTCATTCAAATACAGCAGCAGCTAAGAGGTTAGCATGCTGCTGAGCAGTGAGCACATTATACATTAAGAGGGGTATTTATTTTTTACTTTGTTGTACGTCTACGGAGCACCGAAAATAGCCGATCTACAAGCTCACGACGCCTCGTGATCTTGCAGATCTGCCATTTTCGGTTCACGCAATAGCTAGCCTTGGATCACAATTTTTAAGACGATCATCTGCCATGGCCGTCTTGGATGATCTTCAAGTTCAAAATATTTTTGGTCCGTACATATATACACGTTCAGATTTCAAATATAGTGTTTACCCCATGGCCACAGATGGTATAATTATGTACGAGCCATCAGAGGTACCCGTATATTTCGTATTAGGCCTACTCACTAAAAGGCAATTTAATCCGATCGGTGACCATTTTCAACTCATATTTATAATGTATCAGATTGCAATACACCTCTCAACCGATAGGGTCACGTAGTTGAAAGCATAATATTATGAAGAAAATTGCCACCGATCGGATTTAAATGCTTTTTGTTTAACAATACGACATATAGGGGTACATTCTGAGGGACCGTACATAAGTGGAACATCCGTGACCATGGGGTAAGCACTTTATATTTGAAAACTGAACGTTCGTGTGGATTTACGGAGCATAAAGGGAGAAAGCGCGAACACTATTCTGAAGGTCATCCATGACCGTCAGTCATGTATGAGGGCTAGTAAATAGCATGTTCGTAAAGCGATCGTTACCCTCGGCCGAGACCAGGCACGTAACCCAGCGGGGCGGGCATGCCCAGAAACGGCTTCTTCTTCTTCCCCATGAGCGGCGAGGCCAGCGGCAGCACCGGGGGGCCCGGAGCGGCCGCTGCGGGCCCCGGGTGCCCCGCGGCCGACCTGGAAACGATCTTGGAGCCCCTATTTTGCGGAGCGTTGTTCATATTTACTCCAACCATGGCGAGGTTTTTTCAATTCCGGAAGAACAACAGTCGCGCTTCCGTTCCGGCCGAATAATATGACCCCTTTCTTTCCTTTCAAGGGGGAAAAGCAATAGCGACACCAGAGGCTGGTCATTGTACTACACGTTATCTGTTTTTATCCCTTAAAATAAGAGTTTAATAGCTCTATATTCTGAATTTCTGATAGTAGCCTAATCATTACTTCATTAGGCTTTAGGCTTGTTTCCCTCCCAGTAACAGAGGTCTCTTTTCTCTGTCTCTCTAACTCGTTAATAAACAGAAAATGGATTTATACAAATGTCACCTTTCAACAAAACACCTTTTATTTTATAAACATAATAGGATATATATATATATATATATATATATATATATATATATATATATATATATATATATATATATATATATATATATATACAGTATACACACACACACACACGCCACACAATTATAATTTCTTAACCACGCGAGGGCGCCAGATTACAATAGATTATTGCTCGAAGACACATGGAAATATAGAAGCGTTGGCAAATTAGCATTCAATGACATAATTAACCAGAATCGGGCATTTCAGTGCATCTAATTATCTAATTTAAGGAAATGACACCTAATTCAAAGGGTTTGCATTTTCATAAAGTGATAATCATATTTCATTGCCATTGCATTTTATATGAACGTTCGTCCTTTTCATAATTCAGGTCATTGAAATTCCTCACATTAATTTTGTAAGGGGTAGCTATAAACCCCTTGTATACCGGATACATATCAGTCACATTACACTATTTGCAAAACAACCAAGTAGGCTATAGGCCTACCCAGTTTAGGCATTTTATAGGACTCATTAAAGAGTCGCTAAAGTTAATCTTAGGCTATTCTCTAAATTCCTTTGACAGACAGACATAGCCACACATAATTTCAAAGTGTTCTCTGTTAAACTTGCATGAGCTCTCAGCTCTGTGTCTGGTTTATATGTAAGCTGTTCGTTAAGAGCAATAGCCGTCCAGATTTAACGAGTTCATTTCGGACATTTCACATTCAAACACGAGACAGGAGACTAGTGTGGCTAATGAATGTAATTACATTCTAATATGACATTTCTGGGTTTCATCTCGTGAGATGAAGAGTGCGCCCATACATCAATTCGTTTCAATCATGTTTAACCTCACCCCGGCGTGCACCGACGCCATGTAGGGCTATATAGATGGGGCGGACAGGCTTTTTCTTTCTCTTCATTTCTCCTAATTTACCATGCCCGTAGGGAACAGACATTTCACTTCTGGGATAGAAGATGCTGTGATGAAAATGATCTGTCAGACACATTAGAGAATGTATAGCAGCCAATGTGATATTTGACTATTTCACAAATCTCTCTCTCTCTCTCTCTCTCTCTCTCTCTCTCTCTCTCTGTGTGTGTGATCATTTCAATGATAATTTCCTCATTTCAGCCAAATGTTTTTTTTTTTTTTTTAATAGCCATGATATTCGATGCTTGCCAAAGTGAGCAACTCATTAGTGGCAGTGCCATAATCATAATTACACTGGCAGCAAAGATTAAAAGAATGGATGAAAGTAGCCTAGATATTTGTAATATTTTTATGATTTAATATTATTCATGTGCAGTGCTGGACCATGGACCAGGGGCTCAAGGTCAACCACATTATTCACAAAAGAATCATTATCAATGCATGTTAATGTTAATGACCATGAAAATATTCAGTTCCTATTTCAAGTAGCCCCTCTCTCTCTCTCTCTCTCTCTCTCTCTCTCTCTCTCTCTCTCTCTCTCTCTCTCTCTCTCTCTCACACACACACACACACACACACACACACACACACACACACACACACACACACACACACACACACACACACACACACACACACACACGTTTTTTCCCATGCTTTGCTTTGTGTGGCAGTAGCTCATTTATGTGGCGTCTCCAGGAGAGATGGTGAAGGAATGAATGACTCTCTCTGTGTTCTGGGGAAGGGAAGGAAGGAAGGAAGGAAGGAAGGAAGGGTACACATGATATTCTTTCAAAAAAAACATTGACCATTTGGTACCATCTGTACACTCTTCTGTCATGGTTTCCAAATGTGCATGCACAGGTCTATACACAAATCTAGATTTATATTTTTTACATAAATCCTGTAGGGGTCCCTGGCACAAAACATTTTCAGATGGGGGTCTGGGGCCAAATATATATACATTTTGGGGTCCTTTGAGGCCTACGTATGTATGCTCCATCAGGCGAATGCACAAGTCTGGGTGCCCCGTTTCCGTAGCAGCAGCAGAGAGTATAGGCATTGTCTGTATAGGCTTGGGGGGGGGGGGGGGCTGACTGACTGAAGCACACAGCAGCTATAGCCCCTGCATCCCACTACCATTATTCCCTTTGATGAAACCGTTGGCGTGCAATGCAGCCTCTCCAAAAGCCACATCCAAACATGAAGCATATAGAGGACATGAAAAGAAAACAAACTATCTTTGTTGTTGTCCTCTTCCAAACTAGCCACTAGAATTCTGCATCCAACAACAGAGGTGTGGAACCGGATTAGTTGTCCTTTCTTTTTTTAAACTTAAAAAAAAAAACTTTTGGTTGTGTTGAAATGCAGTTCCAGAGTAGAGGGGATTTAAGTATGGAATGTATTTATAACATTTTAATAACCCATTAAGAACTGAGGCCGATTCTACAAATGCCTTCTAAATCAATAGTTCTAACACAAGCTCACAGCGCGGCACAAAGTGACACGCATGTGAGCTTATAGGCCTATATCTACTATTTTTGAATAGCCAAAAATCTAAAATGATGCAGGTGGTTTCCCGGTTTTAACGGAATAAGTGAGTGCAGAAGACGTGAATACTGCAGCTCGTGAGACTTTGAAAGTACTGTATGTTGGAGGCCATTCGAAATGAGATAATAATTCTCCCCGCATTAGAGTATAAGCCAGTGACTGTAATTTGTCTATTACAGTAGAGCTCAAAGACAATCATTTAATTGCTTCGCTTACTTTAATAAAATGGTAATATAGTCTCATTTGGAATTGTATTTAGGATGAAAATGGTTCATTTCCATGAATGATATATCTCTCTGGGGTGTGTTGTTGTCAATCAGCATGGCAGAGCGTGAGTGCAGGTTCACACATTTGGACCTGTTTCTGCAACCCGTTTTTATTTGTATGGTATGTCTTGTCTACAATCTTACAATAAATGCACCAAATCTAGTGTGTACGTCTGTATTCCACATAACTCGAGAACCGTTCACCCCACCGACTTCACATATACGACACACCCGTTCCACACCACCACCGCCGGGCACTGCACGGCTTTGAGTCGGTCGGATACACGGTTGTCTTTTTAAGCGCTAAAAAGACAAAGAGTGGCCACACACACTGATAGCCAAAGTGCAGATTATTTATTAGGATGCAAAGTAGGAATCTGTGTGTGTTCATGTGTGTCACAGCTTGTATAGATGCTTGACCGCCTTTAATCTGCCGGGCCTGCCGGCCCATACACATGGCATCATATAGACCGATTCCGTAGCGGTTTCATTGTCGCATCCTACGTATTTCCTGTAGGCGGACTCGACGTAGCTGCGGGGATAAAACCCTCACCAGGCGCACCTCTTCCACTACAGTGAACGGCAGAGTGACTGATGTTAGTTTGCCTCAAACTTTACTCCTTTACCTGCTTTTTTACTAACACTAACATTACAAAGATGCCCAGAACATCGAGATGAACCTGTGTAGTTTATGGCTGCTCCAACAGTAGTGGCAACATAAAAAATAAAATAAAACGGAATGTCTAATATCCACCGCGGTGGCTGAGACCGGAGCCATTGAGTAATGGTTGAGACGAAGCAGGGAAAGATACATATCGCCAGTCTTACCCAATACCAAATCTTTCTGTTTTATGAACACAAGGCTGCTGTATTTTATACCTCATACTAAGCATTTAAAGTATGAGGTATAAAGTACACTGGCGTTATGTATCTTTCACTGCTTCGTCTCAACCATTACTCAATGTCTCTGGTCTCAGCCACCGCGGTGGATATTAGACATTCCGTTTTATTTTATTTTTTATGTTGCCACTACTGTTGGAGCAGCCATAAACTACACAGGTTCATCTCGATGTTCTGGGCATCTTTGTAATGTTAGTGTTAGTAAAAAAGCAGGTAAAGGAGTAAAGTTTGAGGCAAACTAACATCAGTCACTCTGCCGTTCACTGTAGTGGAAGAGGTGCGCCTGGTGAGGGTTTTATCCCCGCAGCTACGTCGAGTCCGCCTACAGGAAATACGTACAGTAGGCTGCGACCATGAGACCAGCTACGGAATCGGTCTATAGGATGTATTGTGCGAGTCGCCTCGGTCCCAGCAGACCTCCAGTGAGAGATGATACGCATACGCATGATACGCGACTGTGTCTCAGGAGGTAGATCAGGTCGTCCAATGAGGTGATCCATGGGTCGGTGGTTCGAATCCCGGCTCCTCCTGTCTACATGTCAAAGTATACTTGGGCAAGACACTGAACCCCAAATTGCTCCTGATGTGCTGGTTGGTACCTTGAATAGCTTCCGCCGCAATCGGTGTATGAATGGGTGAATGTAATGCACAATCTATTTAAAGCGCCTTGTATACAGGCGCTATATAAATGCACCATTTACATTTGGAATGTTAGTGCAGAGAGATGGAGAGAATCAATAGCAACAGCAAATGTAGGGCTTTCGGGGTAAAGCATTCAAAATTCCCAACTCTCTTTGGGGGGGAGGGGGGGGGGAGATGAGATGTTGGCGACACTAGGAGGCTCCAGGCGCTGTGGGTTGCCTGTCCGGGCCCGGCTCCATCTTCGTCTGACCAGAAGTGCTGAATCCTTCTGTGCATTGCGTCATCGTTGCCGCTTAACAGCACACATCTCAGCCTCTGTGCAACTCGTTATAGGCTCTCGAGTTCCACCGAGGCTGATTTTAAACCCTATAGCTCCTTGCAGGTTTTACCGTATAGTTTGTAGCTTTTTGGGTTCCTCCTCACGGAAGAAGTGTTTTGGGCTGCCAGCCCTCTCCACCCTAAGGTTGGAGAGACAGCTTTTTCTGTCAATGGCCCAACTTCATGGAATGAACTCCAAAACTCCTTCAAACTGAGCTCCCTGCCATCCTTCGGTCAGTTCAAAGGAATGCTCCAGAATATTTTTCACCGTGATTGCTCCTGCTTCAATTGATTTATTTTACTGATGGTTGTTCTGTATGAAGTTCCTTTGTACTGATTTATAATGTTGTTTGATGTATTATCTTGTATTTTATGTATTGTAACCTCGGCTACGTTGAAAATGAGGGCTTGCCCTCAACTGTATTCCGAGTATAAATAAAGGTGAGAAAAATAAGCCTTTGTGTGAGCACTGTGAGCTAAATGTAACTTATGTCCAAACAAAACATTGTGGGGAAAACTTAAGAGGGCAATGCATAACACGGCATCATCATCTTTCACCATTACTCACGCATGCTAAACTCAATTAGCATCTCTTTGTTCAAAGCAGCCTTGTTGTACGTGGAAAGGAGAGGTTCCTGCGAGGCTAATGATTTATTTTGCGATTATTACTGCATGCATAATAATCCTGAAACAAAGCGCTGCGTCCTTGTTAAAGGACAATGGGTAAAAAATTGCCATTATGGCCTTCCGTAATGGACTGCTACTTATTTGGGTGACAATTGTACAAATGGAACCCCATTGATCCGTTGTATCTTGGCACAACAACAAAGATTTAAATGGGGACAGTCTGGTAATTAAGTCTATGGCGTGAATGTGACTCAAATTATGTGAGACAGAAACATAGGTAATGGATTGCCTGTTTTGAATTCTAATTAATCAATTAACATGACACGTGGATGCACGTGGAGGTCAGTTATATCAGATTATGATTTATTAGGCTAATTGCAGCGCTGAGAGAGACAAGGACGTTCGTTGCCCTCCCGCTCTACAGCACGGAGGGTCACCTTGAGTCACAGATAGTATGACAGGGTTCTCAACCTGTGGGCCTGGGCTTCCTAGTGGGCCATGAGAATATTGCCCTAAATGGGCCCTCCAAATAATTGGCAAAACACTAAGATTTTAAAGATATATGATTTTTGCCTTTATTGATAGTTTGGACAGGAAAGGGGAAGAGAGATGGGGGGAAGACTTGCGGCAAAGGCCGACGGGCTCAGGACTCGATCCTGGCGAAACGCTGCCAGGCTGGATTACCGGCCTATAGGTGCCTAGACCGCTCAGCCACGGCCCAGGCCAAAACACTAAGATTTTATAGCAGTCACATACAAATGCATCGCATAGTCTTTTATTGGCAGTGAGTGCAGCCAAATGTAAGCCACTCATCCACGCTGTGAACAAACAAATACAATTCAGTCGTTTCCCCCCCATGCATTACCTCATTCCAATTTTATTTACAGTCCAGATCGACCCCTGCCGTCTGGTACGTATAACGGGGGCTGGACCATGTTGACATGATATATCTGACTATAGATGGACTCCTTGTTCTCATTGACCCTGTCTTTCCTGGGAGGAGGAGAGGAGAGGAGAGGAGAGGAGAGGAGAGGAGAGGAGAGGAGAGGAGAGGAGAGGAGAGGAGAGGAGAGGAGAGGAGAGGAGAGGAGAGGAGAGGAGAGGACTGTTACGGGGAACGATACTCCATAACTTTTAGAGATATTTCCTGACAGGCAGAGGTTGTAAAATCCTGAACAGATGAGAGCGGGAGAGAGAGACATAGAGGTAGAGAGAGAGAGAGAGGAAAGAGAAGGCAACCTGCCATCACTCAGAAGCCTATAGTGAGCTAACTTGGACTCTCTCCATCGTAAAAGATCCCCTGAGGAATGGCACAAAGATGCTAATCATTTTATTTTGGTGAATGCAGCCAGAGAATGTCTCTCTGTTTTCTTTGTCTTTTTTCCCTTCTTCCTTTTTATGTCAAAGCAAGCATTTCCTGATTATATTCTTGATTTTCAGTTGTTATGGGTTCAGAGAAATACATTACCTTTGACTCCAGAGAATAATGGAGATTGTCTGATGCGTTGTTGTTGAGTTAAAAGAGTTGATTTGAGAGACGGAGGAGAATAGACTTGTTCACTACAATATCATAGATGGTTATGGTAACATTAACAACAATATGGTTCCTGGACATTACAACCAGTTACAATGCATTGCCATGGGTAACATCAGTTACATTTGGTGCTTTGCATTCAAAATAATTAATTATTAGATTTTAATTAATGTTTACTCTATTAGTGTAGGAGCTACAGCTATAGGAGCTGTGTAGAAGCTATATGGCCTATCTACAATTAGGCCATCATGTATGTGCCATGTCTAATGTCCCTGTCGGTGTGCTTCGTCACCCTCTACAGACATGGAAGAGAGGAGAACCTGGCCAGCAACAGTAGATTCACAGCTTTTTACGTCTGTTCTTTGTTATACCCTCTATTTTTGGACATTCCTCATTTCCGTTTTTTGGTCATGTTTGACAGTCAGTGGAAAAAGGTAGGCCTACTCTCAGTCAACCACCACAAGGACAAAAGGTCACTACAATTAGGGTAAACAGCTGACAGGAAGTTGACATTGACATAATTTACACTATACATGATCTGACAAACTGTACAGTCTAGTAGTGCTGTGACCATGCAATGTGATATGTTAGCAACTGATGCTATGCTATGCTGTGTCGAGGTTACAATATTAACGCTTCTGAAGAGAAATGCACGTTTATGCGGATGCATGCAGTGACAACGGCTTTCAGCAACGGAAGCATGAGGCGCGATGCTATGGGATGGGGTACTGTAATGACATTCTTGGATGCAGGCGCAGGTTTCAAGGATGTTTAATAAATCCAGGCAAAGGTACAAGGGAATAGGCAAAAGTCGTAGTCAAAGGCAAAGTTAGAATAAGCAACAAACACTGACAAAAGCTATACACGGACGGGACCGTGTGGAGTGGCTATAGTGTCTAGTGCAGGCAAACAATACTGACTGAGTGGCAGAGGGGGTGATTATATAGGTGTGGACTAATGAGGAGCAGGTGTGTATAGTTAGTAGGTTGGAGATGATGATCTCTGGAATGAGGACATGGGCGTGGTCCTGACAGTTACTTGCTAGGGGGAGAGCTAGGGCACTTGCAAGGGGGGAGTAGGTTCTATTGGCGGAAGTATATAAAGTAAATAAAAGAATGCAAGCACATTGAAGATGGTGAAAGGAGTCTATGTTGGAGCAGAGGACAGCTCAATGTCAACAGAGCGCCAGTGCGTGTGGAGAAAGCCAGTATAGGGAACGGCAGTTTCGCCGCTCTATGACCTTGCGATCTGAACTGCATGGCGCACATTTTTGTGCACTTCCGCCGGTCTCAAATGTAATATAAGAAGATGGCACATTAACCACTACCGTCCCTCTCATTGTCTGTGCATCCCCATCTGAAAACATTTTGTGCCAGTACATACGTATGTTGTGTTTGACGCGTTGTGAGCTTGTAGATTTTCTATTTTCAAATAGCCAATGTGTAGTGCGCAGTACAGTATATAGGTTTAAAGTGCTCATGTGGGCCTATAGTCCCTTCTTTTGGGCTTGTTTTCATAGACCTGGTTGCTGATTTCTCTCACAAAATGCTTTCCACAGGAAACGGCGGCACAGTCCATTTGTCTTGGTCGTCTAGGATCAAAGGAGTCAGCTCTGGAGTTCAGTCAGCTATAGGAGCACAGCATGAATTTGCTCCTTCTTGAGCTGAGCACGCCCTTGCTCTGCAGGACAAAGTTTCCCCATCAGCACCACACTATGCTGTATTAAGGACAGAGAGAGGGAGGTGTGTGTGTGTGTGTGTGTGTGTGTGTGTGTGTGTGTGTGTGTGTGTGTGTGTGTGTGTGTGTGTGTGTGTGTGTGTGTGTGTGTGTGTGTGTGTGTGTGTGTGTGTGTGTGTGTGTGTGTGTGTGTGTGTGTGTGTGTGTGTGTGTGTGTGTGTGTGTGCGCGCGTGCGCGTGTGTGTGCTCAAGTGCACATGATGCGAGTTAGTGTTTGGAACAAAGCTCGGATTTGGAAATTGCCTGTTACAGTAACTGTGGTTATTTGTATTCCCACACACACACACACACACACACACACACACACACACACACACACACACACACACACACACACACACACACACACACACACACACACACACACACACACACATACACACACATACACACACACAAGACAAGAGGTGATGATTTCAAGGAGAGGCAAACAGAGAATATATCTCTCAAATAGGTTCTGTCACCCTGTGTTCATGTTCCTGAATAAATAGTAGGGTCCATGGGAGATGTTGTTTTCCTTTAAGGATTCCTGGCATGTCTACAGTATGTGTCCAGAATGGAGCACTTTAACCCCAGACGCTGTTGAGGGGAGTCCCTCAGGGCTCTATACTAGGATATTATACTGCTCACGACACGTTGCTCTGATGCTGGGGTTTGGTATAGACAAATCCACAGAGGGTTGCCTGGGTGCGGCCATTACTGAGGTGTACCATTAAGCACAGCAGCACTGATTAGCCACACCTGGCCTACGGAGCACCTGCTCCATGGATTACACCTCAGTAATGGCCGCGCCCACGCAGGGCACCCCTCTGTGGATTTGTCTATAGGTGGGATACGCCTTTGTCATCCCAAAGGCTGGTCAATGTCGTTGCTGTCGGGCAGAAACCTCCCATATGTCTCCATGTCTTTACTTTTTGTGTTTTTTTCCGTAAATCAACACCCTACTTGATCACACTGCAGCGTCACACAAAAGCATCAACCGTATAGCAGATCCTCAAGTAGATCTGATTTTTAAATATATGCTACTTTTGATTTGAATTTGATTCCTGAAAAGTAACAGTTTTGGATAATTATAATGATTTCCACCCGGCAGGGACGATATGGGAAAATGATCTGTTATCGCAATTATTGTTAACCAAATATCTCTGTTAGTGATTAAGGCAAAGTGGGTTAAGGCAAATAATAGAACAGCCAGAACAGTCTGGTATATGTTCAGAGAATTACACAATCTGTAAGGCAGCATTTATAACCAGGAAACGACATCATTATATTATGATACGGTCTGTCGGGTGGAAACCTCATATGTCGGCCTGGGCCATGGCTCAGTGGTCCAGGCACCTTGGCTGGTAATCCAGTCTGGCAGTGTGCTGCGGGTTCGACTCCCGATCCTGACGGCCTTTACTGCATGTCTTCCCCCCCATCTCTCTCCCCATTTACTGTCAGCCTACTGTCTGTCCCTCCATAAAAAATATAAAATAAAGGCGAAAGCCACAAAAAAACCCATTTAGGAAACCTCATATGTCCAAATCTTTTACTGTTCAGGATTCAGATGCAAAATATCAAAAGTAGTAGATCAACAAGCTCAAAACATGCCGTGTTTCAAGCTTGCATATCTGCAAACTTTGATTTACAGAAGAAAAAAACACACAAAAAGGTTGAATATGGATATACTGTAAGAGGTTTAATTCTGCCCCGACAACAGGAATATCCAAAATCCCAGATGATGGCTCTATTACCAAAGCCCAGTTAGGAATCATTCTGCTATGGCTTTCAGTTCCACCCCAAAAGAGCCATCTCTTTCAGGTCAGATTAAGCAGGAGAAAGAGGGCTCTTTTTGTACCCATGTGTGGGAAACTCCCGAGATGTACCCTGTGCTCTTCTCTCAGCTTCTCTCCCATCTGTTTCTGAGCATTTAGACGCAGCCAAAGGGTTGCTCCCCTCTTTCCCTCGACCGTTTCTCTTCTGTCCGTGTCCTATGTGTTCTGTCCGGTACCATCCTCTCTCTCTCTGCCAAGTCAGAGGGCGCCTCCATTCACCCTGATGCTGAACGGGTTCAACGGACACTGGCAAAGAGCTGGTGCTCCACTCAAGAGTATCAATAGCTCCTCTGTGTCTAGGGTCACGCTGTCGGTCTCCATTTCTGTCTGCGTCCCGGTGGTGGGAAGTAACTAAGTATATTCACTTTTGGGGCACCTTTATTTCCAATTTACAATACTTTTACTTTTACTCCACTCCATCTATAGAGGCAAATATTGTACTTTTATGCCAATAAAACTAATTTTACTTTACACTCATAGGCTTTTTAGATATTTGGAAACTTGTGAACATGTGGACATTCTGCATAATGAGTATTTTTACTTTTGGCACTTTAAGTATATTTTGAAGCCCATACTTTTGTATGTTTCCTCGAGTAAAAATTTGAACTACCGAACTTTTACTCGATACTTTTACTTAAGTAACGATTGTGAATACTTTTTCCATCACTGCATCTCTCTTTGGATTTGTTTCTCTCCTCTGAACTGTCAACATCTCCCGTCCTTTGTTCTTTTTAGGGGACCCACTCTATGACTCCAAAGATGCATCTTCACAACCACATTGTTGTGGTTGTGAAAATCAAGTCAGACACAGATGCGTGCTTTGGTTCTCCTGTCGCCAATGATTTAAAGACATGATTCTGCCAGTGCCAGAACACATTGTGCCCTGAAAACGTCTTTTTCTCTTTGGCAGTCACTATAGTGCAAATAGTTTGTGTGTACATATATTTCTCTGTGTATACCTACGTGTGTGCGTGTGCCGTGCGCGCGCGTGTGTGTGTGTGACTGTGTGTGTGTGTGTGTGTGTGTGTGTGTGTGTGTGTGTGTGTGTGTGCGTGCGTGCATTTATATAGAGGGGAGCTAAATGCACATTTTAATTACCATCAAAAGCAGGTGTTATTCACTGCCACCGTTTTTCCTTTTTCTTATGTACATTTGTCCTTCACCAGTTCTCTACAACGGAGCAATCAGAGACTGATTCAGGACAACAATAGGCTAAATGTTGCATTTATATACTACCGATGATACTAATTAAGGCTCTGTTCCATTTAGTGTACAGTGGTTCTCAATTCCGAGTGGTGCTAGTGTCCCTGTGTCTGTGTACAGAAAAGCGTTTGTTGAGTGTCACTGTTGAGCAGCCTAACACACACACACACACACACACACACACACACACACACACACACACACACACACACACACACACACACACACACACACACACACACACACACACACACACACACACACACACACACCACACACACACACACACACACACACACAAACACACACACACACACACACACACACACACACACACACACACACACACACACACACACACACACACACACACACACACACACACTCACACACACACACACACACACACACACACACACACACTCACACACACACACACACACACACACACACACACACACACACACACACACACACACAGTGTGAGCCAGCATGTTCAATAGCAGCACCCTTCATTGGTATCATTGGCCCAAGTTATTTTCCAAAATGGCGTGGTGTGCATAGAGCCTATTGGAGTGCACCATGGATGCCATCCATGCAGAAAAAAACTAAAATGATGACGAACAACAACACTGGCATCCGCTCAGACATCAAAGTCAATAGACAGGCACTGGAAATACCTCTGTGAAATCGTGTCCGATGAAGGGGGTCCAAAGGGGTGGTCCTTGTCAGAATTGCTCAAACAACTGCTGCCTTGGCAAAACTCAAGCCCATTATGTAAAGACAAAAATCACACTCGTGTGAAGTGAGGGGCGCTCTTATCGTCATACTATACTCATCATATACATCACATTCCGTGCTCAGCCAATCAAATCATCACAAAATGTGGCGCACACAAAGTCACAGACACACAAAGCACACAACGCTCAAAATCATCAGTCTGGCATCAAAGGTGAGACTACTGTATACTGTGACTATATGGTGTAAAAGAGAAAACAGAGCATGGAGATGAGACGCTACAGAAGACTCATGGGTATCTCAGCCAAGCCATGATGATGACCTGCTTCCTAGTACTGTCATAAAGCGAAAACTGAGGTGGTTCAGAGTTCAGACACATCACCAGATCCTCAGGCCTTGCAAAGACCATCCTGGGAGGGTGTACACTGTACAGGGTACAGGGTACAGGGTACAGAGTGACAAGAGACGAGGGAGACAAAAGAAAAGGTGGGAAGATAACATTGACAAGTGGAATCACTCAGTGTGGCAGTGAGAGGGATCAAACCAGGAGTCTACCCATTCCCAAGTGGCCTGCTCAGCCAGTGATCTCCTCTGTGTGCGTGTGTGTGTGCGTGCGTGCGTGCGTGTGTGTGTGATACATCCTGCACAATTCCCTGCACTGGCCACCTTCTGAATCAAATCCACACACTTTGACTGCTCAAATTAGGCTCTGTGAGAGATTGTGTCAGCTTTAATTTGCATACACTGTACTGTAGTGGCAGCCTACCTATACGTGAGTGTGTGTGTGTTTGTGTGTGTGTACAAACATGTAATGTTTGATGTCTTTGCTTTGCCTTGTTGAGTCTGACATCGCATTGTTAGATGTCCTTTTGCCTTTTTCGTGAACCTGTGACTGTGAATGTTCTCCCATCACCTCATTCCGGAATGATTTTTCTGATACTACAAAAGGCACTGCTCTGCAGTCAGTAGACATCTAACATTGATAACAGCGGACTCAGTTAGCAGGTTACGGAGCGGGTAACATTGATCAAAGCAGATCTTCGCAATCGGGCAGGAACCTTGTATCTCCATATTTCATCTTTGTCTCAACCAGGCCGAATAGTCAGGGGATAATACATTCTGGGAATAGATTTCTTACCAAGAATTCTTATCCCCAATGTGTTTGTAAGGGTGTCTAGTTGTCTACTAACATATCCCACATTGGTTTCTATTCAACAGCCCTAGTGGAGTTTTTGACAGCTGCTGAAAGTTGGGGTACCATCAACAACCAATATATGGCAACATTTTCTAAATTTCATTATACTGTGAAACTAGGGGGTTTTCATTATTCTGAACACATTCCAAGCATTAGGTTTGCACGAAAATGATGCCTTCCAAAGTTTTCAGGAGTGGCCCGTTTCGTACTATGCCACCCATTTATTGAAAACACAACATGCATTAATCTTCACAACATTACTAATCATTATGAATATACTGTTACATCACAAACAATCATATCCTGGTGGAGACCTGTGCCCAGCGGGGCACTTTTTCTACTTTTTCTTTTCATGTTTTCATAAATTAATGCCCTATTTACAGCCTCTGTAGATATTTTTAAAGCACAGCTCAAGACCCACTTCTACATCATTGCTTTTAATTGATCTTTTATTTTTTGTTATTCATGTCCTCACTGTATTGCATTACTGCTTGTTTTTTTAATGTCGTTGCCTTGCTTTTCTTTTTTTCTCCATTGCTCTGTAAAGCACTTTGAGCTGCATTTCATGTCATGAAAGGTGCTATACAAATAAAGTTTTATTATTATTATTATTATTATTATATACTTTTTTTGTCGTATGACAAAGTATGTTGTGACTTGTGACTGTTTCGCACTTTCGCATGATGGGATGCGTTTTTTGAAAAGCTTTTAAATGTTTTCGCTTGACCTATGTTGACATGGGATAACAAATTGAAAGTGTCTGTGGGTTTTATAAATATTTAACCAATGAAGAGTATCACATGAGCTTGTAACTAAATAATTGGACCCTTTGGAACACAAGATTTCTTCCCATTTACTGAAAAGTAACAGTTTTTGACATACAAGGTTCTATACGCCAACACTGATGATATTCGCTCAACTGGCCCAGAAACTCTTTTGCTTTGAAGTGGGCAGTGGGGGTGTGTCTGACTGTCAAATAGCTGCTGGCATGTCTCGTCTGTCTGTTGTGTGAAGTTTTGAAATCTTTTCAGCATGCAGTGCACATCTTCTGTACATCCAGATGGACTCCTCCAATGTCTCCTGTTTGATTTGATCTGGGGACCCCCAGTGGTGGAAAGTAACTAAGTACATTTATTGTCAAAGACAAACGTTGTACTTTTACTTCACAGTCTCCACAATACTTTTAACCACTTCAGACCTATATATATATTTGGCAATTTGAAAATAGCTGATCTACAAGCTCACAACACGCCAACACGTTATGAGCTTGTATTGTAGAGATTTTTATACGTTAAATACATTTGAAAACTTGTGATATGGAATGGGACATAACGTAACGAGTACTTTTACTTTTGGTACTTCAAGTACATTTTCATGCCAATACTTTTGTAGAATACCTTGTAACTGACTATTTCTACAATACGGTAACGGTATTGATACTTTCACATAAACAAAACCTATGAGTGCTTCACTGCTTCTTCAATCACTGATTCCCCAGGGGTCTGTACTTTCTTTCTCCCTCTATACAAAACAACAAAATCTATCTAGATTCTAAATCCAGAGCTTGTAGATCTGCTATTTTCACTGAATTTGCCTATTTCCACCAAATATTTTCATGCTGTGACTCTCTCTATACGCCCTCAGATGAGCCCTCCATCGTCGCTTCCAGTCATCCCGGTTCCCCATATCGTTGGTACTTTGCGCTCCTGCATCGTTCTTTTTTTTTTTTTTTTTTGCGGCTTACACCTTTTATTGATTTTTGAAGGGACAGACAGTAGGCTGACAGGAAACGGGAGAGAGATGGGGGGATGACATGCAGTAAAGGCCGTGTCGGGTCCGGGAGTCGAACCCGCGGCACACTGCGACTGGATTACCAGTCCGGTGCCCAGACCGTTACGCTACGGCCTGGGCCTCCTGCATCGTTCTTGAGTACATCCACGTATGTTAGTGTGGGACGTCCTTGTGATCGATGCGTGTGTTGGTTCACAGGGCACCAGTTTGCTGGCTGGCAGTCCTTGATGCCTTTGGCAGTGTCCTGCTATAGTCTCATTCTCCTGGCTGCTATTTTCTGGCTCACCCTTGGTATCCAGTATGCAGAATTACAGTACATTTCAAGTACCGGTACAACTCAATACAACTGATAACTGTGAGTGGACGACACCATAAAGCATTACACTTGTTTACAATAGGGACCACCATTTTCAATTCATCAAAACAATTAGAGACGTACGAATATACACAACTATATAGTCAAAACTGGAAATCATCATAGAGGAGGTAAAAAGGGAAAAGAAACATATACAGTGAGGGGAAAAGGGGGGGGGGGGGGGATTCAGATTTTACGGGGGCCAGTTTCTAATTGCAGTTTAGTTAGTAACAGGTACACTCGTGCTCATATTAAGTACTGCATGCAGCGTTCTGGTGCTTCTAGGGTTGGCTTCAGGGTCCAGCATTCACTGCCTTATAGGAGAACAGACTCCACTGTTGCGTAGAAGAAGCTGAGTTTGATTTGACGGGGGAGATTGGAGTTCCATACACTGGTCATGCCATTCAGGGCCCTGAATGCAAGCGCCTTCCTCACTTTCAGGTCTTGCTGGGTTGAGTTGACCCATGACTCCATGAGCCCAGGTACTTGACTTCCTTCAGCACAGTGCCTCCTGTTGTTGTGAGAGGTGGATGTTCCGGTGGGATGTTGATAACCTCAGTTTTCTTGGCATTTAGCCTAAGGCCAACCTTGACCATGCATAGAGATGTGTTGTGTGGTTTAAGTCAAGAAATCTTGTATTAATTGCCAGAATAATAACAAAAGCCTACATACAAAATATATGTTTTGATTCATCGCTGGAGTGTTTGTTCAGTAACAGGTCTCCCTGTCTCTCCCAGCCAGCTCTTTAGTCATCAGAAAATACATTTTCAGGTTGGACACCAAGGCAATTTCAGAATCCATTCATCAGCTTGAATTATTTAATGCAGTTCCAACATCCAATTACTGTATGTCTATTCATTCTTTGTGTTTCATCCCTTCCAATTACACTTGTGTATGATTGCGTCTTGTATATCAGTGGCTCGCAGCTCGCCTCTCAAACTATTTCAAGTCAAGGACCCCCAAACCGATATGTATTTGGTCGTGGACCACCATCTGAAAATGTTTTGTGCCAGGGATTACCTACATATTTTGCATTAAAAAAAATAGCAGATATATAAGCTGGCAGTATTGTGACATGCTATGCTGTGAGTTTGCAGATCTGCTATTTTTTTATATCCAATTATGTAAACGAATAAAGTGATTAAAATGATTGTGGTGCTGTAGCCTATTAAAAATCACACCCGTGTGAACTGAGTGGTGCAACTCTCCTCTCCCCCCCTCCTATCTCTCTCTCTCTCTCTCTCTCTCTCTCTCTCATTAGCAGGCAACAGTGCTGCACTGTCTCTCTCTCTGTTTCTGGCAAACAGCGCCCCTACTGGTACTAATAGTCATACTCGTGCTCACAGTAACAGGTGCATGGGTGGGTTAACGTCACGGACATTGCTGTTCCTTGGAGTGGACTCAAAAATGTTTGTGGACCCCCTGGAACCCCACCCCAAAGACCGCTGGGGGACCCCATTTTGAGAACCACTGTATAGGCTACATTACTTCTCCTCTGTTTGACTGAATTAAATCGGTACCCGAACATAAATAATTATAGATTTTCCATTTCCGTTATTAAAGAGAAAGATAGACACTTTAGCAATATAGCAATTTAACACGTAGCCTATTTCAAATAAATGTTATCGCCTAAAGTGAGCTAGGCTTATACTACAGCACATTTAATCACCACACCATGTCCACAATCATTCCTGATTAGAGAGAGTATAGTAACAGCTGGTCGCAGTTTGAAGCGACAGCGTGCGTAAAATGACCTTTGCCTTTTGTCTCCGGGCGGTCAGTCAGGTATGAGAAAGGGGCGGAGATTGAGCAGGAGTCATCGCAGCCAGAGAGAGAGAGAGAGAGAGAGAGAGAGAGACCCCCGATAGACAGAGGCTGAGACCAAATGGTCCTAGACTGGAGAGGGACGGCGTTTCGCGGCTCGCGTACACACTACACACGCGCACACATGTTATTGTGTATTTTATTATTATGGCGTGGGCTTGAGTTACAAAGTCGTGCGTTTAGGTTTATTCTGTAGCCGCTATAAGGCTGCACTCTCCATCCATTCCATTTCATCATCCGGACGTCAGTTCTGTTCTAAGCATGGGAGAGACCTGCTGACACCACGGAGAGATACACGCTGAGACCCACCATGGCTGTGGACGGTAAGAGAGAGACAAGCGCTTTCCTCCATTCATTTCTTTTTACAGAATATTTAAACATGATGGAGAGGAGAGCTTCTCCATCTTTTTTTTTAGCAGCTCTTGTTTTAATTAAATGTTCAGAAGCTTCTTCTCTTAAAGATATTGTTTGCTCTTTGCTAATGAAGGGTAGAATCCAATAATAAACAGCTGCACTCTTAATTGCTCAACGACATGATATTGAGATAGAATTTGCCATTGCATTTGTTTATACATTCTATTCTTTAAGAGCGGTTTATGTTGTGTCTCAACTCAATCACAAGTTCAGTCTCGGTCTTGAGTGAGCATGCCTTTCAGGTCGCGCTTGACAAAAAATTGTAAAGCGTGTTCACGATTAAACGAGACTCCACTTCACCCTCACTCTACATCTTGTATACATCTATGCCAAACTGTCGTTCCTTTGTGTCAACTTGACAACAAATATACGGGCTCTGCGTCTGGAAGTTGTTGATGATGATGAGGATGATGACCATGGAGTGGACACAACGTGGTGCTGACATGGACAGCAACGCACTGTGTAGTAGCCTAGACCGTTTATGAATGAATTGAATCACTGTTGTGTTCATGTCTGGCTGTAAACTTGTAACTTTATAAGCCTTGGCTTGGACCCCAAAACGCACAGTTTGGTGTATGCTACACACATAGAACCTTCATTACAGTCTTTATATTTAATATTATCTCTTGACTTTGAAACATTAAATCAGACAAATAGCAAGAAGCAAGATGTGAAATAATAACATTTCATCTTGACTAATGTTGGAGACTATATGGCTTTAGGCTGGAATAATGGTTCTGAGACATTTACATTTCAAGGTCTCCCCTTAACTCTGACAGTATACAAATGGAACCAAATGGACCCGTGTCAGAGTTACTGACTTGTTTCATTGTAAGGGTAAATTTACATCCCCCATTTGGGGAACCACTCGACTAAAAGATGTGAATAGAAATAACGATAATATAAATATATTAAAACCATCGTAAAACCTCTCCCAAAAAAACCTCTCTAAATCTGGACAGGAAAGTGGATTGAAGTAAAACTAATTTTCAGTTTGTGGTGCT
>NC_139705.1:45509491-45524491 GCF_964188405.1 Protomyctophum parallelum | reverse complement strand
CGAGCGGCCGATAGCCGAACAGCTTGGCTGTATAACAGACCACTGTAAACAAACACATCATGTCATTTACATCTCAACGTTGCTCTCAGGAATGTTTTTGAAAACATGTGAAGCAAGAGATACACAATGCCGCAGTGACCAGTGCAACACTAATGCAATACTTTAATTACCGTAAGCAAGGAAATAGCTTTGTTGTTACTTTTGGGTCAATGTATTAATTTATGTATTAAAGTAGCCGTGAAATAAGCCGGTAGTTGTTTAGGAATAACCCCCGTCAGGATGATTAAGCACCTCAGCTTACGCCTCTGTGTTTAATCATCCTGTCGGGCATTATTTCTCAACAACTCTCCGGCACAGAGTACATTATCACTGGCTTAGCTGATTGGCCACGGTGGAAAGACACATGAAGCCGTTAACAGGTGTTTTGGAGCATGAACATAGAACATAGAAGTCAATTAATTAAACATTACTTATAAAGAAATATATATATATTCGGATGCAATGTTTTGGTGAAGGACCTTCGTCAGACTGTTGCATGCACAGCTTTTTATTCACATGAAACCCTAGCATTACTAGGCAAGTCCTAATAGGCGGAACATTTGTCAAGAACAGCCGATCAGCTTGTAGCATTTAACACGACTGATCTTCTTTTTTTTTTAAAGATTTATTTATTGAAAATGCAGATATTAACAACAAGTTACAGAATCATGATTTCTTTTTTCTTTTTTTTAAACAAGACAAGACAAACTCAAAAAGAAAAGACAAAAAACAGTAAAAACAAACCCCCCCCACCCACCCCCCACCCCAACCCCAGAAAGGAAAACTACACAGCTCTCATTATTCTGTATACACAACACCTCTTGACAGCAACAACTCGGATAAATACATGAAAACAACAATATAAATAAAAGAAAACTCAAACTAAATCAACCCAGAGGAGATATTGAAGGTAGAACCTCAAAGAACCTGCCCCATATCTTTTCAAAAGTGGCAGGCCTTCTTCTTACATTGTACAGTATCTTTTCAGGGGTACAGTATGATGAAAGCTCATTCAGCCAGTGTCTCTGTGAAGGTGATTTTTCAGATTTCCAATTAACCAAAATTATTTTCTTCGCAGCTGTACTGGCGAGTAACACAAAGTATGCTTTGTTGAAATTTGTGTTGATCAATGTAACGTCACCCAGTAACCAAATTCTTGGATCATGTGGTATTTCAACCTCTATGATATCAGAGACCGTAGACAAGATGAACTTCCAATAATCAATTAAAAGTGGGCAGTTCCATAACATATGTAATAGGCAGCCTTCTGTTATCTTACATCTTTGGCACATAGGGGAAATGCTTCTGTCAATCTTGTGTAACCTAAGCGGAGTAAAGTAAGTTCTGTGAAAAATGTTAAATTGCATCTGTCTATGTTTGGTGGAAACCAGAACCCTCTGAGCTCTCTCTAAAATGATCTCCCAATCCACATCATCATAGGTGCATCCCAAGTCTGTCTCCCATTTATGTTTAATGTTCAATGTATTGTAAATTGGTAAATTATTGTTTAGAATACCATATATGGAGGAAGTTAATCCTTTAGTTGAGGTGATAAGGGTACAAAACATGTGATCCTCCAGGGGGGATTTTTCCGGGATATTCGGGAAATCTATAGATTTAGCTTGAATCCAATGTCTAATTTGAAGATATTTAAAGAGGTCATGGTTATGTAACTTAAACTTGGCTGATAATTGTTGAAAGTTTGATACTACATTATTGCTGTATAAATCACCCACAGTCCTGATTCCATTATTAACCCATCTCTGCAATACACCATCAGCTATGGGGTAAGGAATATTAGGGTTTTCCCATAATGGGGTCTTTCTCATTAGAGATGTATCTATCCCCAATAATTTATGAGATTCCTGCCATGCTTCAAAAGCGCTCAAGATAATAGGATTTTTAGTAAGTAAAGAGAGGTTCTTCTTCGTACCCAAAAAAGGTATGATTTTCAGGGGAGTTAGGCCCAGGTCTAGTTGTTCTATATGTAGCCACCTAACCTCACCAATCTCAGGGTGCAACCATATCCATAAAGGACGGAATTGCGAGGCCAAATAGTAACATCTAAAATTAGGGAGATTAAGGCCACCCTTATTGTAAGGGGCTTGGAGCGTACTTAATTTGACCCGCGGCGTTTTGCTCTGCCATAACAAGGAGGAAATAATTGTGTTAAGATCTTTAAAAAACCTTTTAGTTATAGAGAATGGGATGCATTGAAATAGATAAATATATTTTGGTAACACTATCATCTTAACTGTATTCACTCTTCCAATTAGAGACAAAGGCAAACCAGACCACCTTAAAGTGTCAGACTTAGTCTTCTCCATAAGAATTAAGTAATTGTCTTTAATTACCTTATCCCGCTCTTTTCTGATATTAACTCCCAGATACTTGAACCCGCTAGGACATATTTTCAAAGGATCGATAAGATCCCCTACATTCAAATCTTGTGTATTTAGAGGTAAAACCTCACTTTTAGTTAGGTTGATCTTATATCCTGAAGCTGCGCTATATTCCCGTAAACACTGGAATAGAGGAGGGACCGAGTCAGCCAAGTCAGTCAGGTAAATCAAAACATCATCTGCATATAAGGATATTTTGTGCTCCGTTGTACCAAATTTCACTCCAGAAATCTCATCATTAGCTCTAATTGCAAGGGCAAACGGTTCAATGGCAATTGAAAACAACATAGGTGAGACGCAGCATCCTTGTCTTACACCTCTAGAAAGCAAGAAGGGGTCCGATAACAGCCCGTTAGTGAGAATTTGAGCTTTTGGAGAAGTAAAAAATGTTTTAATATATTTTATAATTTTTTCTCCAAAGTTCATTTTCTCAAGAGTCTGAAACAGGAAGCTAGGTTCAATCCTATCAAACGCTTTTTCGGCGTCCATAGATATTATTAATGTGGGCTCCTTAGTCCTCTGAGTAGTGTTCAATATATGAAACAATCGGCGTACATTATCCGACCCTTGTCTTTTTTTAATAAACCCTGTTTGATCTGGATGAATTATTTTTGGTAAAACAAGTTCCAATCTGGTTGCTATCATTTTAGAAATAACTTTGTAATCTGCATTTAAAAGACTCAAAGGTCTATAGGAGCCACATTGTTGTCTATCCTTCCCAGGTTTAGGCAGTAATGTTATAGTTGCCAGTTCTAGAGTTGGGGGTAGAGCCTGACCATCCAATGCGTCCTTAATCATATTTGTCAAAGGAGGCAGCAATTTGTCTGCGAATGATTTGTAATATTCAATCGGAAAACCATCTGGTCCAGGAGCTTTATTATTTTGTAGAGAGTTCATAGCCAGGAGAACCTCCCCCTCAGTTACATCAGCATCTAAGCATTCTTTTTCTTCTATATTGATCTGAGGGAGAGGTAGGCCCTCCAGAAACTGCTCCGCAGCAACATTATTGTTGTTATGATCAGATTTATATAAGGTTTGATAAAAGCGTTTGAATTCAGAGTTGATCTCTTTCGGACTAGTCAGCACTCCACCCCCTTCAGTAACAATGGAGTCGATGATCCTGTCTGAATCCTCCTTTTTAATCTGCCAGGCTAGAAGTTTTCCAGTTTTATTTCCATATTCATAATAGTGATAATTGGTCCTGGCCAAAGCAGCCTCCGCCTTATTAGTGCACAAATTATTGTATTGAATCCGCTTAGCAGTCAAAGTGTTAAAAGTATCCGTCCCATTGGTTTGAGAGTGTTGTTGTTCTAGCCCTCTTATCTCCTCTTCCAACTTCAATAGGATTTGTCTTTTTTCTTTTGTTTTGTGAGCACTATATGACAAAATATGCCCCCTCATAAATGCCTTTAGAGCCTCCCATATATTAGCGTGAGACGCTGAATTTACATTAGCCACAAGAAATTGATCAATTTGGGAGTTCATAGAAGAAATGAACTGGGGATCCTTCAGCAGAAATGATTTAAATCGCCATCGAGGTGAGGAGGGGAGTACAGACTCCATTTTCCATGTTAATTTAACTGGGTTATGATCAGAAAGTGCAGCCGGTAAATAGGCACAGCTCGTTACCCGTGTAAGTAAATTCTTCGGGGCTAGAAACAAGTCAATACGGGAATAAGATTTGTGCATATTACTGTAAAAGCTATAGTCCTTCCCATTGGGATTGAGGGAACGCCAAATGTCACACAGACCTAATTCTGCCATGCCTTGGTTCAACACTAGCGCCGCTCTGGATAGTGTGAATGTCCTAGGATGTGAGCGGTCAAGTGCTGGAGAAAGCACCAGATTAAAGTCACCTCCAACAAGGCATCTGCCATTGATGGCCGCCATTTTCAATAGAAAGTAATTAAAAAAGGCTGGATCATCATGATTAGGACCATATAAATTTACCAGAGTTACCCTGTTTGTGTTTAAAACACAGTCTAAGAGCAAAAACCGTCCATTCCTATCTTTTTCCACTGAGATCAGCTTGAACATTACATTTTTGTTAATAAGTATGGCAACTCCCCGTGCACTGGAAGTATAAGAAGAAAAAAAGACATGGCCAATCCAATCCCTCCTAAGCTTCATATGTTCCAGATCTGTAAGGTGGGTTTCCTGTATAAAGGCAACACTAGCGGATGATTTCTTTAAATAGGTAATTATCTTCTTCCTTTTAACTGGCGAATTAATTCCCTTTACATTCCAGGAAATGAAATTTAGTTCACTAGCCATTTAAAAGTGTTAAGAGTATATTATCATGGATAAGTTCACTCAGGAGTACAGTGCAACAGAATTCCAGTGTAGTTGAATAGTATTGTGCTGTCAATAAGGTGCAGTAGTTTTTAAGATTCATTAGAGAGCCAAAAAAGTTACCTTTCAAAAACCCAGAAGCCCACAAAAGAAAACCCCCCAAAAAACATCCAGTACAAAACAATAACAAAGACAAGAAAACAAACATCAGATGGGCTACTCTTACCTAGCGTAAGGTTGCCCTCATAGTTACTATTCATATCTCTATATAACAACCTCAGTATATGAGAGAATATAAATATTTCTCATAATTTAGTGAACAGAGGCCCCCCTCCTATAGATCCACATATCCCCTGCTATTTTTTTTTTACAGGGCAAAGAAAGAAAAACTGCAATACACCACTAGATGGGGCCATCCTCCAGCCTATATAGGGGACGCAAAGATCCAAGAGTTTAAAACAGCCCAAAAAATATTTTGAAATAAGTAATATATGCATACTACCGTAAGGCGGCGCCAGTTACCAGTTAAATTAAATAAATGCAAATTTTGACCAGCACCCCCAAACCACAGTTTAGCGTGCAGACGTGCAGGCACTCTAAACATACCCCCGCGGCAGTGCAAACTCACACAGAAGCCCATCAGAAAAAATAAAACCAGCCTAAATAAAGGCGCGACGAGTGAGCAAAACGGGAGGCGGCATGTGATAATAATCATTATAGGTCTCGGGCCTGGCTAATGCCGTTAAACATCCAAATCAAGCTATTATCAAGTGGATTATATAAATTAACAATTTGGAACGCCCGTAGTGTATCAAATAAGAAGTGGATCAGGATGGAGGCGTCGCAATCACCAGTATAATTCAGAAAACAAACTATCGCGTCGAACATTCCAATCCCCTCTCCCCCCTCCCCCCTCCATGAGAGGAAAAAAGGAAGAAAGAAAAAAGCAACAAAAAAGCAACAGACGTATCTGGTATTACACGTTTAGATAATAAAATCAAAAGTGCTCAGTATAAAGAAAGGGTCCAGAACGAGCAGCCCAGCGGGGCAACGACTTGAATATAAAACAAAAATAAAGTTACATATTTTAACGAGATGTGAAACCAAATTAAAGCATCGGGCAGCGCCAGTGTTGAAAAAACAAACCAAAAAAAAGTGTCTACTTGTTTCTTAAAAATAGTTCAAAAAATATCCCCGTGAATGGAAGGGGTCTCCTTATACGTAGTGTAAGTCACATATATGCCTACAAAAAAAAATATATAACAAATCTATATAAAAAAATATATGCAGTGTATAGACGTGATGATGACTTACTCCCACTCACTGTACTCCGCTGTCCTTCGATTGTCCGCTGAGTTAAACATGCTGGGAAAACAAATCTTGATAGAAGAATCTAATCCAAGTCCTTCAAGAAGATCTCCGCTTCTTCTGGAGAATAGAACCACTTGACGGCTCCTTCGTAGGAGACACGCAGCTTTGCCGGATGATACAGGCGGTAGTCCGTGATGTTTTTATCCAGTAAGGCTTTCTTCACATTTTTGAATGCATTTTTCTTGCGTCGGGTCTCGGCACTGCAGTCAGGATGGAAAAATATTCTTCTTTTCTCAAGGAAAACCTCTCCCATCTCCCTGGAACGGTTGAGGATCAATTATCTGTGCTTGTAGTTGAGGATTCTCGCTATCAGTGGTCTAGGCTTGTTCGCCGCATCGTAGGTGGGTTTGCCAAGACGATGACACCGCTCAACAACGAATGGGGTATCAAAGGCAATAGGAGCGAGGACTTGTGGAATAATGCGTTCAAAGAATGCAGCCGCATTCTTCCCTTCAGCTTTCTCCAAAACGTTGAATAAAATCACATTATTCCTCCTGCTCCTGTCCTCTAAATCATCTTGTTTCAGCCTGGAAACTTGCAGCTCCTTCTCAGCCTTCTCCAGCCGGAGAAGAACGTCCGCCATGTTGTCTTCATTCCTGGACACCCGTTCCTCTAAGCCCCCAACTTGGTCGGATAACGTTGACAAAGAAGTCTCAATCTTTGTGAGAGCAGTTTGGATTCTGGATGTTTTGGCATCAATCTGTTTGGATAAATCACCTTTGCACCCGTTTATCGCTTCCAATACAGTCTCTAACGTTAGGGGTCCGCTTTTGTCAGCCGCCATTGTCAGCGTGGTAGCGAGAGAGTCCTTCTCTGATGTAGGCTTTTTACTTCTAAGGTTATAACTTTCCATGCAACAAGCAACAACCAGCGGTATGGTTAAACCTTTGTTTCGTTAACTGAGGTTATTAAGGGGAAAAAAAAAGAAATTGTGAGGTAACTGTGAGGCAAACCGTCGGAGCTCAGGACCGCATGACCTTCCTCGGTGAAAGCTAGACCGGAACTTACACACGACTGATCTTCTAGCTTGTCAATAGATCCGCTTGTTTCGGCAAAGAGATTTGGTGTAGAGGGCCCTGCATGGGGGACCCTGATCAACAAAGTACATAGAGGGCTCCATTTTCGTCACCGCTAAACCCCTTATCCCTAAACTTCTTTGCCTTTTTTACTTTTGAATAGTTAAAATGGCCAGTCTATAAGCTCACAACGTGTCAATGTACTATTCAAAAATGTTTTTCAAAATAGTAAAAAAAAAGGCAAAGAAGTTTAGGGATAAGGGGTTTAGCGGTGACGAAAATGGAGCCCATAGGGTTTACAAGGGTTTCACAAGCTGTGCTACTCATAATGCTGAGTTAGAGAGTTAGCTGTACCTGATATCGAACCCGCAGAACCTTCTGGTCCAAAGGAGGGTGCTCTACCGACTGAGGCTTTAAGAGGTTTAACCACATCAGCTCTGTCCCTAGCTCCCATCCTGCTCTGTATAAACTTTGACATCCTCAGCCCACAATCATCTTATCTCTCCCTTTGAGTTATTCGACAGAAAGGTTATGTGTTTGATGTCAATATTTTAAGGGTGACCTTTTTGCTGAAGTGGATGTATCAGCAATCCCTAACTGACCTCTGACCCGTGTATAAAGAGAAAGACACACACACGCACACACACACGCGCACACACACACACACACACACACACACACACACACACACACACACACACACACACACACACACACACACACGCACACGTGCACAGACGTTAGGAGAGGCTTGGAGAGGATGATTCGATAGATAAACATTTACACACTACTCCCAGGAGTGAAGCTCCGACATTGATTAAGTGGTAAAAGAAGAAGAACGAGAGAGTCAGTATAAATCAACACGCCAATGGAGTTAAGTGTGCGTGCGCGAGTGTGTGCGTGCGTGTGTGTGTGTGTGTGTGTGTGTGTGTGTGTGTGTGTGTGTGTGTGTGTATGCGTGCGTGCTTGGAGTGCACGTGGAGTGGCGGCTGTTGTAAGTGTTATCGTCAGCCGGTGTGAACCACTTTAATCCTGTATGGTTCAGCGGAGTCCCTCAGGGATCTACAGGTGTACTCGTGTCTTTTTACGGCGGAAAGCTTTCTGCAGGGAATGGAATGGCTGATCGGTCGATGGCATTGAGGGTTATAAAGATCTGAATTATTCCGCGAAAGCTTTTTGCCACAACACGGATGTTTTGCGGTTTAACATATTTTGGGCGGGAACCCCTTTTGGTGTTAGCATTACGTTATGCTTTAGCTATTGAAAAATAGCAGATCTACAAGCTCATAGCTTGTAGGTCTGCTAATTTCTGCTAAGGTCCCGGCTAATTTCTTCCAAAGTGACGATTTGTGGACCTATTGGTCGGTTACCGGGCCGGCCAGGCTAGGCGGCACACCTTGGTCCAAACCCCCTCCCTAGATACGACTCCCCCCCCCCCCACTCGAATTGGAGCACGCGCACGTCCGTATCCAATCTCTCTCCTTTAATTAGCTGTCCACAAAGGGGAACGGGAGCGAGCGCGAGCGAGGGAGAGGATGGAACAGAGATTAAACAGAGAGATTTAATTTGCTGAAAGGTTTACACTAATTACATATCATTTCAACAGGGGTCGTGACCCTTTCCTACCACAATGCCGTTACTTAACTGACTTAATACATATTAAATTCAATGTCTAGGAATCTCTCTCTCTCTCTTAATACACACACACACACACGCACGTGCACGAGCAAGCAAGAACACAAATGCAATCATTGTGATCAATGCGGCCCGCCTTCCAGTTAGGGCCCTTTTGGAGCGCTGTCATGGTAGATCATGATTATGTCTGTGAAATTGTTATGACACAATTTACCAATTTGGCGGCTAATGCATTGCCTTCCAATTGTTGTTCCCATCATCAGCACCATCAGGGATAATGAGATGGCTCCAACAAACTCACATCCATTTGTCCTTCTCAGCTTATCATCCATGCCAGCTGTCTGTCTGTCAGCAGAGCTCATCAGATGCCAGGTTCTTCGGGTCCGTCCCACGCCCGGTCCTGATTTAGGAGAGTACACCACTGATTAAATAAATAAACTTTTGGTTTGATTAAAATGTCTGTTTGAGAACATTTAACATATAAATAAATATGAATATAAATATAATATAAAAACAAACACAATCTGAATTTGATATTATTGAGCCCTATGATTTCTTTATTTCTTTTTACCGACTATTTTATTTGATTAATTAGTTCTTTTTTTGTTAGTTTTTTTTTATGTCACCTATTGAGAACATGCCCAAAGTATCGGTTAAAGTCTTGACACAGCCGGCTGCATATAGTCTCTGATTCCAATGTCACCCAAAAAAGTCATGAAATAACGGTGTATATATATCGGCCAGACAGATCATATCAGTCGATATATCGGCCAGACAGATCATATCAGTCGCGCTCCTCTGGTCCAATCAGTGAGGAGTTTTCAAGGAGAGCATGGCGACCTTCTAGCAGCCCATTAAGACCTCCTTCTAGCAGCCAATACGGTCACCTCACCCATTAAGACCTGCTGCACAAACAAACAACCTAATTAGAGTGGCCTTGTTTGACAGCGAGGTAAACTCTGAGCTCTGGCTCTTTGAAAACAGGCCAGCATCCCACCCCCCTCTTTCCCCCCCCCCCCCCCCCCCCCCCCCCACACACACACACACACACACACACACACACACACACACACACACACACACACACACACACACACACACACACACACACACACATACACAACCTCCCCCAACCCCTTGTGCTTGTGGCCAGTGGTAGAAACTAGAAAGTAAACATACTCAAGTATACTGTACTTAAGTACAAGTGTTACGGTATTCTATTTAGAAAAGCCTCCTGTGATTGTGCATGTCCATGTCGAATAAATAAACATAACGTAACAACATCTTACAATAAATGCACCAAGTCTCTGCATGTGCAGTATGTACTGTATGTCTGTAAATCTGCGTATCTTGCGGACCGCTCCACCAAACGACTTCAAATTGGTCCACGCGTGTGCCCACCCTCTACTGGGCCCGAGCCCAATGAGCCAATTGATTGCCAACCACAGCCTAAATTGTGAATGGTGCATTTATTTTATATACTGCTTTCATCCAAAGTGCTTTACATAGATTGTGCATTACGTCCATACACCGATGGCAGGGGAAACCATGCAACAGACGCACAGACAGAGTACGGCGACTTTTAACCCATTTTGGGGCGAGAACCCCTGTTGGTGTTAGCATTACGTTATGCTTTAGCTATTGAAAAATAGCAGATCTACAAGCTTGCTACGAGCTTGTAAGTCTGCTATTTTTGAAAAATCGAAGAACGACTGACATAGAAACATAGCTTTTTCAGAAGACTGTCAGGATGTAGAAGACATTTCTAGATTCTGATCTCGGGTCAAAATGGGTTAAATAATGGGTGTACGTCTCCCACCCCCATGCACCCCTCTCCTCTCCTCGGTGGAGCTTGTGGTGCATCGCAGATTGCTCCATTAATGCCAACGGCAGCCGCTCTAACTCCCAACTAGACTGACATGCAGGCATGGCGTCGCTCAGGTGCACAAGTCACGTTCTCACCCCAAAAGCAATTACACTCCTCGCACCGTCCCGGCCGCATGATCTGTTGCTATTTGGTTCTGCATGTACGATTACATTGTGTATAGCCTTTGTGTGTGTGTGTTTGTGTGTGTGTGTGTGTGTGTGTGTGTGTGTGTGTGTGTGTGTGTGGGGCGTGCGTGCGTGCGTGCGTGCGTGCGTGCGTGCGTGCGTGGCTCTGGCTGTGTTTCTAGTGTGTGCTGTGAATAATACGGCTGTGACACGGGGAAGCCACCTCCTCTGCCTGTCACAGTGCAGCTCCACTGGGGCCGTACTTACCCAGTCAACAGGCAGCCAAGTGTCAGCGTGTCAGCTCCACCGTGGAGGTGTGTGGGTGTGTGTGTGTGTTGTGGGTGGGGTTGGCAGATGGAGTTCACCTCTCCACAGACTCTTGGCTTTATAGCTTTAACCTTCAGAGCTAGCATACACACTGTTTACACACACTCTGTTTTCCACCCTTTCTGTCCTTTGTGTGTCCGTCTGAACTTGTCCTGCTGTCATCTCTCTCTCTCTCTCTCTCTCTCTCTGTCATTATCTATAAGAGCATTTGTGCCTGTCGTAGACATGCACAGAGCAAGTTCAGTCAGGGAACCTTATAGTGCAGTTGCTGCCGGCCGTTAATTGGGCCGGCTCAGCATCACGCTCTCATTCACATGATTCACTCAGTCAATCACACACTCACTCCATCTTCATACCGGCTACTTTAACCGGAGGTTTGCATTCCTCCTCCTGCTTGCTTGCTTGCTTGCTGCTGTATCAGCACACTGCTGTATACCAACCTGCTGCTCTCACAGTTGAATACCCCAGGGGGTCCTTGTGGGGGTTCCAGGAGTTCCCCAGCTAAATGATTGATAGTTAAGAGCCAAATGGTCCCTTACGGGAGGGTCCATTTGGTTCCATTTGTGGTCCAAATGTATACCAAACTGGGGGGACCTTGAAATTAAAAAGGTTGACAAACTCTCTCTCTCTCTCTCTCTCTCTCTATCTCTCTCTGACCTCGTTATTGATGATAAACATAATTATGTAAAACACATACATTGTCACAATTGCAAGAAATCCAGCGGAATTCCCATTGCAGTCCTTTCATATGTATGTGTAAATTACTGTCGTGTTGAGTGTGTATTTTCACTCAATTCCACGCAAATGGTCCTTGTCCTTGTCATGTCAGTCCAAGGCAAGCACCATTAGTGCAAGAAAGTCTCTCTGTCACCCGTTTTCTCTGTCACTCTCTCTCTCTCTCTCTCTCTCTCTCTCTCTCTGTCACTCTCTCTTTCTCTCTCTGTCACTCTCTCTTTCTCTCTGTCACTCTCTCTCTGTCACTCTCTCTTTCTCTCTCTCTCTCTCTCTGTCACTCTCTTTCTCTCTCTGTCACTCTCTCTCTCTCTCTCTCTCTCTCTCTGTCACTCTCTCTTTCTCTCTCTGTCACTCTCTCTTTATCTCTCTCTCTCTCTCTCTCTCTCTCTCTCTCTCTCTCTCTCTCTCTGTCACTCTCATCCCCATGTTATTGTCGTATCAAGGCCCAGCAGACCATAAAACACAGCATTTTTCCCTTTTGAGGTTGTCTTTGAAGCATTCAACCAAATCTGTTTTTTCCTCCTCAATGTAGTTCCAACTTCCTCCCCTGTGGTCCCCGACGATCCGCTTTGCATCATAACAAGTCCCTCTCCGAATCCGATCGCTCGCACGGAATCCAGCCGTCACTTTCTTCGCGTCGACGACTGAACACGCCATTTTTTCTCTCACTTCACAAACACTCCGTCGTCTTCTTCTTCTTCTTCTCCCCTCTGCGCGGCGCGCTCGGCGGGGCCCAGGGGAGCCTCTCAGATGCTGAGATATGAAGGAACCATATGGCTCCAGCATGAAACATCCTCCCTCATGCCTTCACACGGAGCCTCTGGCAGAAGCACGCACCATATATATATATACACACTGTCCATACAGATTCTGTTCAAATAACATGGATATTTATGAACAACTTCTTAATACGACATGAATTCGTTGCCTCTAGCCAGAAAGCCTATATAGTGTATGAGACTTGACCTACTCTGTATCTGTGACATCTTTTTTTTTTCTTTTTTCGCCCTGAAGGTTGAATAGAAGAGCTCCCTTTAAACCATTTTGGGCGGGAACCCCTTTTGGTGTTTTAACTATTGAAAAATAGCAGATCTACAAGCTCATAGCGCGGCACCGAGTGCCTTGTATGAACTTGTAGGTCTGCTATTTTTGAAAAATCGTGAAAATGTGCCTCAAATCTTGAGTGAACATTTTACCTCAAATCTTTGCTTTTGGGGGTTCCCTGGAAGAACATATTTTCAGATGGGGGGCAGACGCATATTACATATAATGTTTGGGGTTCTTGACATGAAATATTGAGAACCACTGATACAGAAACATAAGGTTTTTCAGAAAACTGTCAGGATTTTGAAGACATTTTTTTTAATTGCGACGTCAGGCCTAAATGGGTTAAGGCTGAATGTAACCTCAATTCTATAATACACTCATACTCGACTTACATTTTCCAGGATTCATTCTTAGCATCAGATTGAGGGCAAGTAGACAGATGTGAGAGAGGGAATCTCTCTCACATGACATACTCGTCCAACTTAGAGCTGCATTATATAACTTCTTTAGTGGAAAAAAAAATGCTACTTTGTCTGTATGGTATAGAGCAGGAGTTTATTTATAGATGGCAACATTATTAATTATCCTGTCTTTCAATCCACTCGTCGTCTTCCAATCTGTGAACTCAATCCTTTGTGTTTTTCCTCTGGAGGCACGGAATCCTTTTTTGTGTAGAAACACTTGTGTAGAAACCCAATGATTATAAAACCATAAAAAAGAAAAACAAAGAAATCAAGGACCCCTGGTTTAATATGCATTAAGTCCCATCTGATATGATTATTATTTCTCTCTCTTCATCTCTGTGACACCTAAAAACATCCTTGCTGTCAGCCTGTCAACTCTGAGAGACTGAGACCCCGTTTTCACCGGTTGGTTCCCAATGGGTATAGCTCCCACAGTTGTAGCTCTTTCATATTTTCTATGTTTTTGCATATTTTCCACTATAATGTCTCATTTGCATATATAAAAAGTAATACAATAAATCATTGTCTTTGTGTAATAATCAACTGGGCAAGTTTCATGGTGATAACAATCTAATATAGGTATGGTTTTGCCCACTTAATTCATAATTGTACTCTGGTGTACAAATGGAACAGTTTCATTTATACACTGGGCCCTTTTCCACCAAAAGAACATTGGTCCTAGAACTGGTTCCGTTCTAGATTCTTGGAACCTTGGTGCTTTCACGGAACCGGTGGCCATTTTTTGGTTCCACTTCCGAACCAACTTTTAGGGTTTAGGGTTCAACCCCGATGGAAAAGGGGCCTCAGAGTTACAGACCCGTAAAGGTCCATTTGTTTCTTAACTAGCAATCATTTTGCTGGCCCCCTCAAGGACCTCTGGAGAGACGTTGAGAACCAGAGCTCTAACCCCCTCTTCATCCCCCTCCCTCCCTCACGCCATCCTTTCATCATTCAGCACCCCATCCATCCATTTCATCATCCTCTCATCCCTTCATCCTCTCATCCCTTCATCCACTCATCCCTTTATCCCCTTCACACATGTCATCCCTTGATCCCCTTCATTCCTCTATCCGTTTCACTCTGTTCAAGTCATCTCTGCATTGGACAAAATGGACATGCACCTAATACCTAATACAAAAAAGGTTTTTGTTTGAAGGCATGGTCTTCTACATCCTGACAGTTTTCTGAAAAAGATATGTTTCTATGTCAGTCGTTCTTATATCTTTCAAAAATAGCAGACCTACAAGCTCGTAGCTTGCTAGCTACAAGCTCATAGCTCGAGCTTGTAGATCTGCTATTTTTCAATAGCTAAAGCATAACATAATGCTAACACCAAAAGGGGTTCCCGCCCAGAATGGGTTTAAGGATTCATTATTGTAAGTTTGAGAAGATGCAACGCACACCTAGTGGTGGCAAGGTGCTGCAGGCCAAGCAATGGAAATAGAAATGTCACTGCAGACTCATAACGTCTGATCCATGCAATATAATAATTCCAGCAGTGAATCTTCCTTCTTGGAGGTTCAGAGCATTGTTTAGCATCACATCGAGGCCACATACAGATGTGAGAAGGATCAGCCTCTCTCTCGTCAGACATGGTTGTCCAGTTTAGGCAAATCATAATTTATGGATGGCGACATGATAAAGGATTTCACACTAGCCTGTCTAGATTTGTAATCTCCG
>NC_139705.1:45431991-45504491 GCF_964188405.1 Protomyctophum parallelum | reverse complement strand
TTAGCAGACGCTCTTAATCCAGAGTGACTTACATTAAGCAAGAACAAAAAAGCATGGGAATGCATCACATAAAAAGCATTTATCATGAAACATGCGTAAGCTAAGAACGTAACAGTGGAATATCTATAAAATGAAACTATATTGTAAACTATACATATATACTATACTATGCTATACGTGTGGAAGACCCATAGATCCATAGATCCCAAGGTAGCCGCAATGAAGTAATAAATATAGCAATAGAGTTCAAAGGGTGTAGATGAAGAACAGCTGCACTAATTGGCGTCGTTAAGGCGTGCACGGCAACAGTTTGTGTCTCGTGTGATGTCACAACAGAAGATATATAAGATGATGCACCTGATGATGCGCATGTGTTGAAAATGACTGTAGATGTCGAGAGAGAGAAGAGAGAGACAGACAGACAGACAGACAGACAGGGTGATGTTGTCTTGGACCGTTTCCAAAGCAGGAGGACCAAAGAAAGCCTATCATGCTGCTGCAGCAGTGAGGAACAAACTGTATTCCTTTGGAGGCTACTGTGATGGATGGACCATCAACAACATGGAACAGATGGATGTCCATGTCTTCTACACAGTGTCTTTATGCTGGAAGAAGTTACCTCCAGTGGAACCAGGAAGAGGAGACGGTCACCTTGAGGTTCCATCCAAGCGCTGGGGCCACACAGCTGTGTTGGTTGAAGATACAGTCTACATCTGGGGAGGGTCTTGGGAAGGGCAGTATTACAATGTGCTTTATGCATTTGATGTTGACTCCCACAGATGGTTCCAACCCAGGGTTTCTGGGACTGTTCCAGAAGAGAGGTGCTTCCACTCAGCCTGTGTATTGGAGAAGGTCATGTTTATCCATGGAGGACACACCAAGATGACTGGATACACTAATGACATGTACAAGTTGGACACCAGCACAATGGTCTGGACTTTAATTAACACCAGAGGAACTCCACCTCCTGATTCACACCGTCACTCTGCCACCATCGTTGGGACAAAGATGTTTGTATTTGGGGGCTGGGGGCGGTACCACGGGGTCTCCAACACCATCAGAGTGTTTGACACAGAGACCAACTTCTGCCTGAACACACGTTCTGCACAACTTCTACCAGAAAGATGCCGGTGTCATTCAGCATTTACCTACAATGGAGAGCTGTACATAGTTTGTGGCTGGAACGATAACCAGAACATCAATGATGTGTGGAAATTAAGTCCAGAGACCTTCTCCTGGAAGAAGGTTGAGCCCAAGGGGAAAGGACCAACTTGGTATACAACGCATGGTATGTGCTGTTGCATTGTGGGAGATCATATCATCCTCTTTGGAGGAGAAGGAAATGACACTATCTCTGATGAGCTGTTCATCTTAGACTTGAGTCCTTGTCTTAAGACGTTATGTAAGCTAGAAGTTATTCAGTACGCTCTGGACCAATCAGAACTCCCACACGACATCAGGTGGGAACTGGCAGCCATGGCAACCAACGACAACAGACAACAACAACAATTAAGACCACATTCCAGACGAAGGAACAGCAGAAAGATCAAGAAATGATGGATCAACATCTCATCCCACCTGATGGTGAGCCACCTCTCAGCATCACTTACTGAGATTCAAACCTCAGGAGACTCCTCTCCAGACAAGCTCTCCAACCATTCAGCTAGGCATCAAACAATGACAATTGTTCCGTCCAACACAATGCGGTGGAAACACAAACCTGTGTCTGTATGTTCCAAACTGAACATGGTGGAACTCTCTTTATTGTATATTTTTTATTTAAAGGAGTCCTGAATGGAATACTTCAAACCCAAAACAAATAGTTAAAAATAGAACTACAAATGCACGTTGGAGATTAAACAACCGATAACAGCCAGCACCAGCAACTGTGTTTATTTAAAAATGTGGCTTACAATATGTCGGAGAAATGAGTAAAACAATAGCTGCAAGGCTGAGACAACACAGATACAATATTAACAATGCAAAAAACTACAAGGATTGTTCAACATTACATAGCACATGGCATTGAAGCTCTTAAAGTATCTGGACTTAAACACAATCCCAACTGGACAGTAGGACAAAGACGTTTTAATGAAAAACAATGGATCAAGAACCTCAACACGGATTTTCCTGGAGGTTTTAACATGCCAAAATATTAGACAAGTTTTGATTTTGTACCAAAACTCCACAGCCATATACATGCTAAACACAGCCAACAATCAATGGAAATCAGACTTTGAATATAGGGGACAAATTAGCACATTCCACACCAAGCCAACCTGGGACACGAAGCAAGAGTGTACAGTGCACTGAAGTCCCCTCAGTCAACCCCTGCCACTCTTGGCCCTCTCTCTCTCTCTCTCTCACTGCCTTGCTCTCTCCCACAATGTTAATGTTAAGTTAGTAAAGTTACCTATTTTATGTAAATAACATGGTAAAATGTGCAGCATTGGGAGGTAAAGGGGAGACACTTTCATTGTGAAGGGACGACAGGATGAGGAAAGGTGTTGTTGCTAATTGTCAAGAGTAATGGCTGCGTGTGATATTGAACAGTCAAACTATTCGTATCAATATACGGCTGTATCAACAAAATAATTATGTCATAGGTATATGGGGGCCTCATATTTGGTCTTGAAACAGGCCTCCAGATTCCTAAGGCCGCCCCTGGATTCATTATGCCATACTTGATCATTCTACAGCAGTGTCACACAAAAGCAAAATGAGCAGCTCCATAAAGCTTGTAGATCTGCTACTTTTGTTTTTGAATTTTAATCCTGAAAGGTAATAGTTTTGGACATATGAGGTTTCCACCCGACAGAGACTATAAGATGATGGTACCCATGCTGTAGTTTTTTTGAAGCGTGTGATAAATCGGAGCACTATATTGCAGCGGTGGCAACTAGCCAAATACGAGAGCGGCAGATCAAATTCACAGAAAAATCTAACAAACATAAGCAAACATTGGTGGAAGGAAGATGCACTGTAAATATTATTTATCTCTTTAGAGTGCTGTTTGAATTAATGTAAGATATATTATTAACTGTCATGTTTGGATTTCTGCTGCTGCCCTGTTAATTTACTACAGTCGTGGTAAAAGGCTATGTACGTTTACCAGGTGGGAAAATACTGAGATCGGGGGAAGTGTGTGTCTACACTGTAAAATCCATAGTGTTAATTTAACCATGAGATTTGAACTTTAGTATCCCTTTAGTGTGGACCCGAAAATATATTGCATGTCATAACACGAATATCTTCTGATGAAGATATTTGGTGTTGAGGGAAAAAGAGGAAGAAAGACATTTTGGCCGAAGACTATAGATTCAACTGTTAGCAGAATCTGTCAAGCAGCACTACAACATGTATTGTTGAGACAAACCAAGGTCTGTCCGGTTTGTCAGGTAAAGGCAAACTGACTGAAAGCTCATGAAAACTAGACGACCTAGCCATATAGTCTCGCCCTAGTTTTACCATTCCCAAAGGCAAAAACAAATAAAAACCCAATTTTACCAAATGGGTTGCCGGATTAAGAACAGACAGGCTCCTGGGGGACCCCAGCAGTCAACTAAGTATATAATAGGGTTTAAGTGTTTTAAACAAGGCTGAGAGTGGGAAATCAACCTCCAGGTTGTTACCGGTGTGAGGAAGGAGAGGCGATTGAAGAGGGTCTCAAGCGGAAAGGGAAGAAGAACCAGCGTTTTATTCCCCCGAGGATGTTTTGGCCGAGACGAGCAGCTCCTGTTGGGACTCGGATTGTCTGTTCTCTCTTTCATCCTTTAAACCGTGTCCACTGCTGTCTGCCGTGCTACCTGCCTCTCTGAGGACACACACACACACACACACACACACACACACCATTGTGTATTTGTGTAAGTGTAATGTGTTTGGCAGAGAGAGACAGAGATAGACAGAGAGGGAGAGAGAGAGAAATTAACTCTGTCAGATTACAGTTACATTAGCTGGACTGCCAGCCTGCAAATGGATATTGTTTCTGTTGATTCCATCGTCGAATTTGATCACACGGAGAAGTAAAAAAAAAAAGGAGGATACACCTAAAAATATCTCAGTGAACAGGGCCTTATATTAGACTTGCTTGTGTATAGACACACTACCATAAGTAAGCTGATGTGTAAATGATTCTTACCTGCATGTATGACGGCAATTCATTTTCTACATAGCCTACTGGTTTTCCAGTGGAAGCTACAGACAACAGATATCACCAGCGAGAGCAGTGGAGAATAAGTAGTGTGCGTATGTGCTTGTTGTTTTTCTATAAAAAAAAAAAGATGTGTGTGCGTGCGGCGTGTGTGCGTGCGACGTGCATGCATGCGTGCGTGGAGCGGAGCGGAGGTAATTGGCGTGTCCAGCCAACAGAAAGGCCTGTAGTACTGGGTGAAGTAGCTGCAGTAGCAGGACTGGAGCAGATAACACAGCAATTAAACCATAAGAGAAAAGACCTCCAATCTGTACCAGAAACACCCCCCCGACAGAAACACACACACACACACACACACACACACACACACACACACACACACACACACACCCTCCCACCTGGGCTCAGGTAGGACCACAGAACAGGAACACAGAGGCAGAGCCTCCCCTGAGTTAATTTGTCGCACCGTTAGACACAAAACACACCGGATTGTTGTATCAAACCTGGCTGGATTGTATTGTGTACAAACAAACACTCATGCGCACAGACACGCACACACACACACACACACACACACACACACACACACACACACACACACACACACACACACGTTATACTTATACTTATAACATTATACAGGTTATACTTGGGAGGTGTTGTGTTCTGAAAATGGACATTGTGAGCTTGCAGATCGTAAATCTTTGGCATAAATTTGGCACAATTCCAAGTCCAACCTCAATCTGGGAACCTATCCAGTAAAAAAAAAATATCCCCCCTCATGGTAATCTTTTGAAAGAAATGGCCCAGTCTGGTAGTTTGTACACAGCATACGCACAGTGCATCTGTCTGCCATTGCATGGCGACAGTGCAGCTCTGTCCCCCCAGTAGTCTATGGTAGTTTGTACACAGCATACGCACAGTGCAGCTGTCTGCCAGTGGTACAGTGCAGCTCTGTCCCCCCCAGTAGTCATAAAGTTTGCATGCTGCGGAGCCACCTTCCGTCTCCCCCCCTCCTCCCCCGTGGCAGAGATCAGAGGAATGCTTCCCTGACACAGCGGCGCAGAGCGCCAGACTCCTGTTCACTTCAAAGCTGTGCCTTTTAGCGGGCTGACAGAGACACTGTACAATCTGAGGCTCAATGTAAAAATACACAGTCACACCATCAACAAAATAACGTTTTTTTTCAACTACCCACTGTCACTCCCAAAACGACCTATATGGTGAGTTCTTGGGGGGGTCCCCTGGAGGTGACCTGACACCGTCCCTTGTCACCTCTGCACTTCAGGAATGTGGAACCGTTTTCAAACCACTAAAATACAGTTACTGTAAAACGACCAGTTCTGATTTCCACCGAAAAAACTGTATATTGCAAGGTAAAAGAAAGGAAGGATGGAAGGAATTCAAGGAAGGAAGGAAGAAAGAAAGAAAGAAAGAAAGAGATAATATTCATTTGGGGATGATAAAATATGACTATGGAACGAACAGAAACAATATCCACTTGCAGGCTGGCAGTCCACAACATTTGTCTTCATCTCTCTTTAGCTCTCTCTCTCTCTCTCTCTCTCTCTCTCTCTCTCTCTCTCTTTGTGTGTACACAGCATATTATCCACTTGTGTTCACAATGGACACTTCACATTATTGTTCATAAGCTGTTAGTGTGTGCGTGCGTGCGTGCGTGTGTGCGTGTGCGTGTGTACATTGTTGTTGATCAGCAGTTAGTTTTGCTTCAGTACACTGCTTACACCGACATTTGTACAGTAATGCGACCATATAGAGAGAGATCTATGAACATCGACCCGACACACACACACACACACACACACACACAAAGAAGGCTTCTATGTGTAATGGGTCAAAGCTCGGTGGACATTCAATAAAGTATTGACTGCTGTCTTTACAAGAGAGGGGGAGCATCATATTGACCTGCACAATGAACTACACGCATTGTACAATGTGCGTGTCCGTGTGTGCGTGCATGCGTGCACATGGGTGTGTGTTGTACGTGTTTGTCTGAGGGCCATTCCATGTATATCCCAAGCTAGAATGACTGCAGCTATACACAGCAGTTCACCTGTCTGTCTGTCTGTCTGTCTGTCTGTCTGTCTGTCTGTCTGTCTGTCTGTCTGTCTGTCTGTCTGTCTGTCTGTCTGTCTGTCTGTCTGTCTGTCTGTCTGTCTGTCTGTCTGTCTGTCTGTCTGTCTGTCTGCAGATCATACACAGAAGTCCACCACTCTGTCTGTCTGTCTGTCTGTCTGTCTGTCTGCAGATCATACACAGCAGTCCACCACTCTGTCTGCCTGTCTGTCTGTCTGTCTGTCTGTCTGTCTGTCTGTCTGTCTGTCTGTCTGTCTGTCTGTCTGTCTGTCTGTCTGTCTGTCTGTCTGTCTGTCTGTCTGTCTGTCTGTCTGTCTGTCTGTCTGTCTGTCTGTCTGTCTGCAGATCATACACAGCAGTCCACCACTCTGTCTGTCTGTCTGTCTGCAGATCATACACAGCAGTCCACCACTCTGTCTGTCTGTCTGTCTGTCTGTCTGTCTGTCTGTCTGTCTGTCTGTCTGTCTGCAGATCATACACAGCAGTCCACCACTCTGTCTGTCTGTCTGTCTGTCTGTCTGTCTGTCTGTCTGTCTGTCTGCAGATCATACACAGCAGTCCACCACTCTGTCTGTCTGCAGATCGGCAACTGTTGATGCTTTTGTGTGATGCTGCAGTATGAAGTACAGCCGCTTGCTACTGAGCTCGGCATATATCACGCAGCTATACAAATACAAATATGGAGACAAAGAGGTTTCTGCCTGACAGCGACATTATCTTTAGCTGTAGCCATTTGCACCGCTAAACAGAGATAGCGCGATATTATATGCACCTCCATGGCCCTTAAGCTTTTGACAGAGAGAGAGACAGAGAGAGAGAGAGTGTGAGCGTGTGTGCATTTGTGTTTGTGTCCGAGTCTTCTGTTCAACACTTTTTCTTTAATCAGATGGCCGTTTGGCCAGTGGGTCCAGAACGAATTGGTTTAGTTTACCTCGTCTCTCTTGTTGGAACATAATTGCAGTGTTGAAATGATGCCTTTGTTTGCGCTGTGCCCGACTGCCCGTGCATTGTTTACTTCCTGTAGATAATCCTTCTTCTTTCTTTGTATTGCTAGAGGGTGACTGCAGGCATGGGCAGATAGATGGAATCACAGTGATTCAAGGTAATAGGTTGTCCTTAAGCATGCAAATTCATCCACTCACAATGAATACTTTGTCACCTACAAGTGACCTAAATAACTACCGACCAATTTCTAAACTCCCCTTCCTTGCTAACATTTTAGAGCACCTGATCAATACCCAACTCAAATCCTTTTTATCCCGAAATAACATCTTGAACTGCCATCAATCAGGTTTTAGACAAGGGTGCCACTAAGGTGGTATATTACCACTGTTCATGCCCTGGACAAAAAACAGGACTGTGTTGCATTATTTATTGACCTTTCTAAGGCATTTGATAGTGTAGACTGTAGACCATGATCTACTTTTAAAAAGGTTGAAGGCTATTGATCAAAAGTCTTGCAACTGGTTCAAACGCTATCTTTCTGAAAGATCGCAAGCGGTTATAGCTGACGGCTACACTTCAGAGTTTTTAAATATCAGCAAGGGGTTCCCTCAAGGTTCGATCCTAGCCCCGATTCTATTCACACTTTATATATATGGAGTTACAAATAGTGCAGTACATCTTTACGCGGACGACACCGTCATTTATTCAGTCGCCCCTCAGTTGTTTTAGCTTTTCAAAACCTTCAAACAGATTTTCACAAAATTCAACAGGCCCTCACCAATCTCAAACTGCTTTTAAACCCTGGGAAAACTAAATTCATTCTCTAGAAAACCAAATGCCACTCAAACAAACCTTAACATAACAACTGCACTCTAATAGTTCCTTTCCATACGGAGCTATGTGTGTGGCTGGGTGGCTGGGTGCCTGAGTCTGAGCACCAAAACAGCATGGTTGTTTTAACCTAACACACACACACACACACACACACACACACACACACACACACACACACACACACACACAGTACAGTACAGTAGAGGGTACAGTAGAGGGACCCCTACACGGTAACTCTGTCATTTATCAACCGTTTCGGACGTGGGGCGACCCCCTGGGGACCCCCACTCACTTTACACGGGTGTGATTTTGTTTTCTTTCTGGTGATCTTCGATCTGTCTGAGGCCTAGAGTGTAGCCTACTCTAATGTCTGAGGCCTAGAGTGTAGCCTACTCTAATGTCTGAGGCCTAGAGTGTAGCCTACTCTAATGTCTGAGGCCTAGAGTGTAGCCTACTCTAATGTCTGAGGCCTAGAGTGTAGCCTACTCTAATGTCTGAGGCCTAGAGTGTAGCCTACTCTAATGTCTGAGGCCTAGAGTGTAGCCTACTCTAATGTCTGAGGCCTAGAGTGTAGCCTACTCTAATGTCTGAGGCCTAAAGTGTAGCCTACTCTAATGTCTGAGGCCTAGAGTGTAGCCTACTCTAATGTCTGTCCCTGAGGCCTAGAGTGTAGAAAGGACAGAACATTGAGTTCTTCCAATGAATAATTTCTCTCTCTCTCTCTCTCTCTCTGCCTTGTATTTGTTGACCTTTTGCCATTATTAAATTATTCAGCCAATCAGACAGGACAGCATTTATCTCAATCTTCTGTTTAATGTCTGCTCCTGTATACCACCGCTGCGTAAATCACAAGTGTTTAACGTGCATAATGTTATGTGGTCTCGGGGCTTGACCTTTTAATTCAATCGTCCCCGGTTCATGTTTTTATCTCATCTAATACCTCGACTCAGTGTCGAGGGCCTAGCCTGACTAATGCGGATGGATCCGTCACAGCAGGCCCTTTACTGCATGCCATGTGAATGCTGAGGAAAGAGAGAGAGAGAGAGAGAGAGAGAGAGAGAGAGAGAGAGAGAGAGAGATGTGAATGATAACAGTGGATGAGTAAAGAGAGATAAATAGAGAGAGAGAGAGAGAGAGAGAGAGAGAGAGAGATTTTTTATATCAACGAATCTTTTAGATTGTGTCAAACAGTCAAAGGTCATGTCTCACCTAGACTCAGGATCTGACACAAAGTTTGACCCGATGGTCAAGATTGAATTTATCCCCCGAGCAAGCAGGCCTATTCTACTAGCTCAATGGTAAAGCAGGCCTATTCTATTAGCTCAATGGTAAAACAGGCCTGTTCTATTAGCTCAATGGTAAAGCAGGCCTGTTCTATTAGCTCAATGGTAAAGCAGGCCTGTTCTATTAGCTCAATGGTAAAACAGACCTGTTCTACTAGCTCAATGGTAAAACAGACCTGTTCTATTAGCTCAATGGTAAAACAGACCTGTTCTATTAGCTCAATGGTAAAACAGACCTGTTCTATTAGCTCAATGGTAAAGCAGGCCTATTCTATTAGCTCAATGGTAAAACAGACCTGTTCTATTAGCTCAATGGTAAAACAGACCTGTTCTACTAGCTCAATGGTAAAACAGACCTGTTCTATTAGCTCAATGGTAAAACAGACCTGTTCTATTAGCTCAATGGTAAAGCAGGCCTATTCTATTAGCTCAATGGTAAAACAGGCCTGTTCTATTAGCTCAATGGTAAAACAGGCCTGTTCTATTAGCTCAATGGTAAAGCAGGCCTGTTCTAATTAGCTCAATGGTAAAACAGACCTGTTCTATTAGCTCAATGGTAAAACAGGCCTGTTCTATTAGCTCAATGGTAAAACAGACCTGTTCTACTAGCTCAATGGTAAAACAGACCTGTTCTACTAGCTCAATGGTAAAACAGACCTGTTCTATTAGCTCAATGGTAAAACAGACCTGTTCTATTAGCTCAATGGTAAAACAGACCTGTTCTACTAGCTCAATGGTAAAACAGACCTGTTCTACTAGCTCAATGGTAAAACAGACCTGTTCTATTAGCTCAATGGTAAAACAGACCTGTTCTACTAGCTCAATGGTAAAACAGACCTGTTCTATTAGCTCAATGGTAAAACAGACCTGTTCTATTAGCTCAATGGTAAAACAGGCCTGTTCTACTAGCTCAATGGTAAAACAGACCTGTTCTACTAGCTCAATGGTAAAACAGACCTGTTCTATTAGCTCAATGGTAAAACAGTCCTGTTCTATTAGCTCAATGGTAAAACAGACCTGTTCTACTAGCTCAATGGTAAAACAGACCTGTTCTATTAGCTCAATGGTAAAACAGACCTGTTCTACTAGCTCAATGGTAAAACAGGCCTGTTCTATTAGCTCAATGGTAAAACAGGCCTGTTCTATTAGCTCAATGGTAAAACAGGCCTGTTCTATTAGCTCAATGGTAAAACAGGCCTGTTCTATTAGCTCAATGGTAAAACAGACCTGTTCTATTAGCTCAATGGTAAAACAGACCTGTTCTATTAGCTCAATGGTAAAACAGACCTGTTCTATTAGCTCAATGGTAAAACAGGCCTGTTCTATTAGCTCAATGGTAAAACAGACCTGTTCTACTAGCTCAATGGTAAAACAGGCCTGTTCTATTAGCTCAATGGTAAAACAGACCTGTTCTATTAGCTCAATGGTAAAACAGGCCTGTTCTATTAGCTCAATGGTAAAACAGACCTGTTCTATTAGCTCAATGGTAAAACAGACCTGTTCTATTAGCTCAATGGTAAAACAGGCCTGTTCTATTAGCTCAATGGTAAAACAGGCCTGTTCTATTAGCTCAATGGTAAAACAGGCCTGTTCTATTAGCTCAATGGTAAAACAGGCCTGTTCTATTAGCTCAATGGTAAAGCAGGCCTGTTCTATTAGCTCAATGGTAAAACATGTCAGCACTGTCACTGTCAAATCCGGGGTGGAAGAGGAAAGTTATAGTGCAGCTTTAACTACTCAAAACTAGCATGTGATGCAGTACGCACGCATGCACGCGCACACACACACACACACGCACGCACGCACGCTTGTGCCTCCCTCCTTTCTCTTCATTCATGAATCACAGCAATCCTTATTTTTTGGACAGTTCCCTCTCAACATTATGCAGCAGTTTCAAATATGGCTAATTTACAGCTTCCATAATGTATGCAGTGTGTATGTGGGTTCAGCAGGGTCAGCTGCATAATGACGTTTCTGCATTCCAAGATTCTCAATAACTTCTTGTGGCTCCATACTGTACTTAATTGCCATTCATCTGTGGATTGGACTGTACTCAGTGTACTGTACATTTATATCGTCTCTGTCGGATGGAAACCTCATATGTCCGAATCTGTTACTTTTTTTTTTTCAAATTAAATAAATAGCAAAAGTAGCACTAGCAGATCTACAAGCTCAAAACACGTCGCTCTGTCACTGCCCCGTTTTGAAGTTGTTGATGCTTTTGTGTGTCGGGGTAGTATGAACAAGTAAGGTGTTAACTGTGGTGGGAACTGGGAAGTACTCACATTTTTACGTACCGTATGTGAAAGTATCGATACTGCAATGTCCAATCCTCAGTTATAAATGGTAAATTTAAGCAATAAGCCATGAGAGGTCTCAGGTTACCGGGTATTTTACAATGGCTGGGGGCGTAGGCAGACCCGAGGCGCAGCTTTACACCACTAGGTATTCATTTACAAAAAAAAAAAGAGATAATACGTTTCTGCGATAACGATATACTGTCAGGGAGACGAAACACAATGAATGGAAAAGAAGGGAAAGCATGAGGAACAGTTTTGCTGGAATATCTAGTCTAAGGCTTTTTGGGTTGTGTATTAAAACGGTCCACCATCCCTATACACTACAGTAGGTCAGTCTTTTTGTAGCTTTAAGGTGAGTATAGTCTCCACCAAACGCACTTACAGTAACTTAACTGACTGCGGGCGCCAGCCAGTGTAGCCGCAGGTCTACTTATTATAAGCGACTTTGGGGTGGCTTGTTTTCCTGTGAAATCGCTTGTAAATATTCATAGTTGCATTAGTTTGGGCTTGTTTTGTGTGTAGTTGCTTATTTGGGTTTTCAAGATTCCTTTTGAAAATAGCTGATGTAATTGGGTGGTAAAACGAAGCACTATATCAACATGAGGTTGTTGGCAACACCACAAATGTGTCCTGACCCACTGTTTGCGAAACAGTGTTTAGGGCAGTGTCGAGGCAGACACCGCTTAGAGACACCATCTGTGGTCTCGTGTCTGTCCTTCACAGCGACAGGTGGAGGTTACGCCTTCCTCCGCCTCCCCTCGTCCTCCCGTCCCCCCTCTCCACCTCGCTATACACGTCTACCCATAGCTCCTGTCCCCTCTCTCTCTCCACCTCGCTATACACGTCTACCCATAGCTCCTCTCCCCTCTCTCTCTCCACCTCGCTATACACGTCTACCCAAAGCTTCTTTCCCCTCTCTCTCCACCGTGGTACTCGTCCCCAGTCACCTCTCTGCACCTCGCTCAGTTTGTCCTCCTGTCCCCTCTCTCCACCTCGCTAAGTGCCTACGCTTCCCCTGCAGTCACCCCACTCCTCCCTACGTGACGCCCAGACTTATCGACTATCAGTGAGATCTATCTGTCCCCCACATGTCGTCTTACAAGAGGACTGTGGGGTTTTGCTTATTGCGTGTGTGTGTGCGTGCGTGCGGGTGGGCTACTTCCACATACTTTCACAAACTTTTTCATTTCAAGGACTCCCATAACTCAGAGGGTACAAATTGAACAAAATGTCCATATACCGGAAGCTACACTACTTAACCCATTCTGAACGGGCACCCATTTTGGTGTCAGCATCATGTTATGCTTTAGCTATTGAAAAATAGCAGATCTACAAGCTCATATCGCGCCACTCGGTGGCGCGATATGAGCTTGTAGATCTGCTATTTTTGAAAAATCGAAGAACGACTGACATTTTTAGAATCTGATCTCAGGTCAGAATGGGTTCGTCAGACCAGCGTGCGTCCAGTGGAAACCTCGTATGAATCTGATCTCAGGTCAGAATGGGTTCGTCAGACCAGCGTGCGTCCAGTGGAAACCTCGTATGAATCTGATCTCAGGTCAGAATGGGTTAAACCCGTAAGGTGCCATTTGTAACCCGACAAGGACCCCTGAGTGGCCCTGAACCCCACTTTGTAGCAATGTTTCCACAGTGAGCCAACATGCACAATATCAGCACCCAGACGTTGTAATGAAGTGGCCCAATTTCTTTACAATATGGCATCATGCAGTCATCTCTCTCTCTGTGTGTGTGTGTGTGTGTGTGTGTGTGTGTGTGTGTGTGTGTGTGTGTGTGTGTGTGTGTGTGTGTGTGTGTGTGCGTGTGTGCGTTAGTGTCGATATTCATGATTTTAATTAATATCGGTATCGGTATTATTATATGTCTCATAAATGCGCAAACATGGTGAAACAACCACTTTCATTGAAAATCCGGTAGAGTACGGTTGTAAGGAGATGTATAGCTGCGTGTCAGAGAGCCACTGCACTGACTGCAGGGAGGAGAAAGGATTATAGGCTACTAACCTTGTAACCATAAAAAGCTTTGCTGTTTTCATCTTCAATTAAACCAAAATAAAATCCACACATGAGAGGGACAGAGTCACAGAGAGCAGTGGTAGAACTACGTTAGCCAAGCTAGCTGCTGCCTGCTAACGCGTGTGTGTGCGCGTGCGTGCGCATGTGTACGCGTGCGCCAGCCAACTGAAGGACAACGGTTGTTTTCCCCATCCTGACCAGCCTAATATGATTATTGCATTTTGGCTATATGCAACTAACTGCAAGCCAATGAAGAATGAACCAATCAGTAGCATTGTCTTAATTTCTAATTCATATTAATTTAGTTGCCAATCATTTTACTGTTGGCCAGCGTTTTGAGACATATTGTCTTTTATTGCTATAAAATGAATGGTAAAAACAAATTCTACATGCATTAAAAAAGTGGCCAGTGATCTTGAAAGTGGCAAACAAGGTCACATGGCTTTGGAGAGTTTGGGTAGCAGATCTACAAGCTCTCAACATGAGAGCAATGCTGCAATGTGCTGTGGGCTTGTAGATCACCAATTTTGATAAACTAGAACAGTGCCCGTAGGGCCTCTACAGCCCATTGGGCACAGACCTACTTGGAACAATGCAAGTTGGAAGTGAATGCCCCACCCAGATATTATGTCTCCCTTTTATGCCCATATATGGAGTTCTTTGTAAGGCATGCCCAAATAGGGAGTATATGCAGCCAGCTTGTGGAGTTAATGTCTTCTGTGTCAGGCATGCCCAAATATGGAGTGCTGTGAGGTCAGAACAGGCCAGCTCCGCTGGGCATGGGCCCGGTCCAGATCCCGGGCAGAGGGCTTTTTGGGGCGGTTCTGGACAATTACACCACACACACACACACACACACACACACACACACACACACACACACACACACACACACACACACACACTTGGTGCATTCATAGATAAATATATAGATAGATAGATAAATATTGAAAAAATATATATATATGCTGCTACAGTACATATTTGCACTTGAATTTAAAAAAAGCTGCATTTGATGGAGGGGGGAACATAGAGTTATATATATATAGAGAAGACACCCGAGTTCTCCTTCCATCCACTTGCATTAAGTTGCTCAAAAGCGCATGAGGCGGATTCACTCCTCCTTCCTGGTAGGAACAGAGTGCATTCTGGGATGGATTGGCCCCAAACACATGAACGCGCTGCCGTTGACTATCATTGTGCCGTTTGTGCGCGTTCACGTATGAAACATTCGTTCACGTGTCATGGCCCCAATCACATGAACGTGCGCAATGATAGTCAACGGAGCAGCGCTGGCTCGAGCTGCAATACCAAATCCGGCCACTATGTCCATTTCGCCTCAGGGTTTCCTCTGGGTGCCTTCTCTAGAAATATATACTCTAAGGGGGGGGAGTGTTACTGAAACGATGTTGGTGATTGATAAATAATAACAATAACAATGCATTTCATGCATTTTTTTAACTTAAATAATCGGCTCATTATATCGGCTATCGGCTTTTTGATTGTCCACTAATCGGTGATCGGATATATCAGCCAAAAACCATATTGGTCGATCACTAGTGTGCGTGCGTGCGTGCGTGCGTGCGTGCACATGTCTTATCTAAAGTGATCTATTCTGTATGTTCTCTCGGACACAGTGAGGGATAATCAATAGTCCTGTCTCTGTCTGTGCCTAATGTCGCTTTGCCGTGCCTTGTGTGGGTGTGAGACTTGTGCGTGCGTGCATGCGTGTGTGTGTGTGTGATGTGGGAGAAGTCCAAATTGTTTGGTAAGGTCTGCAGTGATCGAAACGTAATTAGGTTCTAAGTTTGTTTTTTACAGATAGATTCACGTCTCCTCAAAAAGGAGTGAAAACAGGCCGTGAAATCAGGCAATAAGTATGCTGAACATCAACCTCATATTGACCCCCATATATACGTGGCAAAAGTCTCTCTGAGTTATCGGAGAAACTTATGAAAATAAAAAAAGGTTTTGCCTAATTTCATGGCCAGGAAAAAAGACAAAAGAGCCTTGAGTGGGAAACATTTGAACCTTATTGGCCTTTCTCTGTCACTGTGCTCTCTGCTGTGATGGTGCCAGTGGTCCACGCCTTTTGGTGTTTTAAGCATTGAAAAATAGCAGATCTACAAGCTCATAGTGCGGCACCGAGTGCTGCGCTATATGAGCTTGTAGGTCTGCTATTTCTTTTTATATTGTGAAAATGTGCCTCAAATCTTTGAATATATATTATTACAGAGTGAACATTTTAACTCAAATCTTTGCTTCTGGGGGGTTCCTGGGAACTACATATTTTCAGATTGGGGTCAGCGGCCAATTACATACATATCTTGGGGGTCCTTGACATGAAAGTGTTTGAGAACCACCGACATAGAAACATGGGGTATTTCAGAAAACTGTCAGGATTTAGAAGACATTTTGTAGAATCGTTCCCAGGTCAAAATGGGTTAACTCAATCGTCGACTCCAGCTGTGCTCCGAGTGGCAGTTGTGTATTAACCACTGAAAGCCCTATTTGTTTTACGTTGTTATGTACAATGGTGTCGTGAAGTGAAAATAGATGATCTACACGCTTGTAGATCTGCCACTGTCAGGGGGGGGGGGGATTATTGACTTTCTTTTTTTGAATGTTTTCACCTACTTTAAAATGACAAAAATGTCGGTTGAAACGGAAGTGGGTTTCATGTTTGTACTGTAAATACATAAACATAGTTTCTACTGTACTTGGACATAGGTTGTACTGTACATGCATAGTTTGTGTTACATTGATACAGTAGTGTCATTCAGACACTCTGGCCAAACTGATGGGAAATGTTACAGGAAATTTCAGGCTGTTTGGACATGTTAGTCATCATGTTGGCATCTGTTAGCTTTACTGGCATGAGAACACACGCACGCACGCACGCACACACACACGCACGCACACTTGCACGCACACACACGCACACATGCACGCACGCACGCACGAACGCACTTGACAGCTGCTCACACTGGCATTGGCACAGAGAGAGAAAGAGAGAGAGAGACACACACACACACACACACACACACACACACACACACACCATTAGTTGGCATTTTTCCTGTTCAGTTTCTGGTTGTTGTGCTGCTGTCTACTTTGCAGCCATCCGTTGATTCGTGCCATTTCCATGTCTATGCAGCGTTCATGTGTGTGCATGTGCCGTGCGCGCGCGTGTGTGTGTGTGTGCGTGTTGTTCCCATGATGACACTGATAGTTTGTGAGCGGCGAACCCTCAATCCCCCCCCCCCCCCCCCCCCCCACAATCCCAAGCCTCGGCGACAATGCCTCATGTCAGAGTGTATAATGGAGTGAGATGCATCATGGGAGAGAAGCGAACACCCTGGGGTCCTGGAGAAGAAGGCACTTTTACTTTTATATTTTCAGCCGCAATAAGACCCCCATCCCCCCCCCCCACCCCTCCCATCACCCTCGCTCTTTTCAAAATGGAGTAATTTCATGGCTAATTCCTGGTGTTGGGCGCTGATGGGAGTGGGGCGGAGCGGTAAATACCCCCCTACCGTTTCCAACATTTCCAGCGCATCTTAGCGCCGTCCAAATCTGGACCACATGCGGCGGGCGGATCAGCGGCATGCTATATGTTGGGTGAGACGCTATATATTTATAGTGCGGCTCGGTCGCAACGTATTATACGGGCGTGAAATCGGCGCAAGATGAAGTTTTGGGGCCGACTCGCAGATTACAGTAGTGGGAGTGTGGGCGGTTGAGACCGCCTGCCCCCCCGCCCGCCAGCCCCCTACCCTCTATATGACTCGCTCAAATAGAATTAATTTTCATCTTCGGAGGTACTCCGAGGTGGAGGGGTGAATTTGATGCCAGCGTCGTAGGGCTTAAATGTACCGTGGCATTCTCTTATGGTGCCTGAAATGCCTTGGCTTAGGCTTGTCTCGCGCACGCGCACACACACACACACACACACACACACACACACACTTAAACCTGACTTGTACTTAGTCGCTCGCGCACCAGCGCCACACACCAGCGCCGATCTACAAGCTCACACTATGCACCGCAGTGTGGCGCATTGCAAGCTTGTACATTGGTGAATCTCTGAACGCGTCAATGTATATTTTTGAGTGCAACAAAGTATAAATCGGGCATATAACCACGACACGTCAAAGGTGACACCAAGGTTATGAAGTTATAATGAGCCCACACAGCACAATTACTCAAGTATATAGGCTCATTTAGAATGAAACTCCTTTGGAAGCAAATGAGTAATGTCCAGCGATTGCCACGCTAATCTACTGAGGGATTTGGCTCGGAACGACCTTCCCCGGCACGCAAGAACCTAACGGCTAATTTCCTTTTTCAAAAAAGGGAATACCTCCGAGATAGAGCAAGCCAAGCAGCCAGCCAGTCACTCTCTCTCTCTCTCTCTCTCTCTCTCCACTAGTCTCCTCTACATGACGGTGTGATATGGGGCTCTGCTCAGTCAAGAGGAGGTGATATGAGGCTATAGTCTGCTCTACATGACGGTGTGATATGGGGCTCTGCTCAGTCAAGGGGAGGTGATATGAGGCTATAGTCTCCTCTACATGACGGTGTGATATGGGGCTCTGCTCAGTCAAGAGGAGGTGATATGAGGCTATAGTCTGCTCTACATGACGGTGTGATATGGGGCTCTGCTCAGTCAAGAGGAGGTGATATGAGGCTATAGTCTGCTCTACATGACGGTGTGATATGGGGCTCTGCTCAGTCAAGGGGAGGTGATATGAGGCTATAGTCTGCTCTACATGACGGTGTGATATGGGGCTCTGCTCAGTCAAGAGGAGGTGATATGAGGCTATAGTCTCCTCTACATGACGGTGTGATATGGGCCTCTGCTCAGTCAAGAGGAGGTGATATGAGGCTATAGTCTGCTCTACATGACGGTGTGATATGGGGCTCTGCTCAGTCAAGGGGAGGTGATATGAGGCCACACTTCACTGGTCTGGAGCTCTAGTGACCTACGAGAGCTTGTGTAACCCCACCCACTGCCCACAGTAACACACATACAGTACACCTCACTTATCCATCCCATTAGGATATATTAGATTTTTTGACTTTTCCAGACTCTACAATAATTACCACAACCATCTCTTTCTCTCTTTGTCTGTCTCTCTCTATCTCTCTCTCTCTCCCTCTCTCTCTCTCTGAGTGAGTTGTGAGCCTCGAGTTACTGTACAGATTGCCGATCTGTTAAGTGCACAGCATCGAGGAGTCTGATCATTCCATTAGGTATATCCTACTGTATATCTCTCTTTCAGCCACTGACTGTAACTCAAAAAAACAAACGTATCATCAGTGCATCTTTGCCTCCCATTCTTTCCTTCCTCCCTCCCCTCCCTCTTCTCCTCTCCTCTCCTCTCCCTCCCGCCGCTCTCCTCGAGGTGATAAAGCCGCCCGTTATTTTATTGAGAAGGACGGCCACAAATAATAAGCCATCGGTTATATAGGGGGAAGGTGATGGTGGTGGATGTCGGGGATAAGGGCAGGGTTGGCAGCTGTCCAGACTGATCAATGCCTGCTCTGTGCAGACAGCGCAGCGTGATAGATGCTCCCCGTTCCGGTGAGTCAGTGGGCAGGTGAGCGTCCCGGGGCAAGGTTAACAACCATCTGACAGACACTGATCTGGATAAAGCCATCAGAAAGAGCCCAGCACAGTTAAGCCATTTTGGACAGAGGTCGATTTAAAAAACGGCTTCTAAATCCTAAAAAAGGTTTGGAAAAAACATGTTTCTATATGTCAGTGGTGCTCAACCTTTTTCATGTCAAGGACCCCCAGAATTATCTCTATTGGGCCGCGGACCCCCCAGCCCCATCTCAAAATATGTAGTTCCAGGGACTCCCCCTGAAGCAAATATTTTAGTTAAAAATGTTCTCTCTGAAATATATATATTCAAAGATTTGCGCCACATTTTCACGACTTTTCCAAAATAGCAGACCTCTACAAGCTCATAGCGCGCCTGAGCTTGTAGATCTGCTATTTTTCAATAGCTAAAGCACAAACAGAATGCTTGAAACACCAAAAGGGGTTCCCGCCCAGAATGGGTTAAACAAGCAAATAGTAAACACCCCACCCCACCCATGATGCATCGCCGCCGCCGCCGTGGCGAATATTATTGACCGCCTGACAAGAAGAGACTGACTGCACCTGACTGGAAGCTATTCGTTGTTCTGACCACTTGATCCCAATATATAGAGCATAGCAGATACCTCACCTCAGATAGAAACAGATATATAGAGCATAGCAGATACCTCACCTCAGATAGAAACAGATATATAGAGCATAGCAGATACCTCACCTCAGATAGAAACAGATATATAGAGCATAGCAGATACCTCACCTCAGATAGAAACAGATATATAGAGCATAGCAGATACCTCACCTCAGATAGAAACAGATATATAGAGCATAGCAGATACCTCACCTCAGATAGAAACAGATATATAGAGCATAGCAGATACCTCACCTCAGATAGAAACAGATATATAGAGCATAGCAGATACCTCACCTCAGATAGAAACAGATATATAGAGCATAGCAGATACCTCACCTCAGATAGAAACAGATATATAGAGCATAGCAGATACCTCACCTCAGATAGAAAGCCCTTTCATTCAGCCCATAGAGATGTCGCAAGATATTTATAATAATTATTTTAAGCCTGGAAGCAAGCCAACCATGCTCCTGGTGATATATATATATATATATATATATATATATATATATATACACACACACACACACACACACACACACTAGGGCATTAAGCAACTAGTCGACTATAGTTTACTAGTCGACTAGTAAATCCACTAGTCGACCTTGTTGGTACTTGTTCTTGTTGATAAGATTTTTCTTTTTATATATATATATTTTATTTCCCCCCGATTTTGTAGGCCTCAAGATCAGGTAGATTATAGTTATAGTCACCAATGTACACCGTTTCTGAATGTTTTTTAAATGTACAAATATTTACTATGGATGCCAAAGTGACCCAAATCGAATAGTCGACAGCTCTGCAGATTAATAATCGATTAATTGAACCCCCCCTCCCCCCCCCCCCCCCAAAAAAAGGGTTTTTAAATCAATATCAGATAAAACTTTTAAGATTTTATATTATGCACATGCCATGGTCACATAACCATTATATGTTGAGTGCATGCTTTGATGGTTACAGTTTTGATGAGTAAACCTTTGTGGAGATCTTCTCAGTGCCATTCAGGGTGGAAAATGAAATCCATTTGGATTTGGGGAGAAGTAGTTTCATAAGGGGCTGGTATGAAGTACTTGATATAACGAGAACATGTTCAGTTCACTAGTCTACACTCTACTCTACACCTGCCTTCATTTCATCTGATTGTCTGTCTGGCAGGCACTTAACAAGCGATCGTTAACTGTGTCTGTTAGAGAGAGGGGCAGAGAAGAGTTAGCCTGGTTAATAAACCAGACTAATATCGCACGGATCCGCGGGATATTAGTCTGGGGAGGCTCAGCTTGGATTTCATTTCCAGGGAAACATTTTCTCTTTGACGCAATTGGTCAGAGCTACTGTCAGTCAAAGGTCTCAAGCATTGAACGTCACTGTACCAAAGCCCGCCCATATTGCATACCGTGTCCCTATTGGGCGCACACGTTTTCGTGTGTAGAAAATCGGCGTACAATTGAGCCTCTCCGGACCGAAATTTGCCAACGGCTGATTCGGTCTGGTTTATTAACCAGGCTAGAGAAGAGTGGCTTTGCTCAACTTGATTTATACTTATATTCTCCACTCTGATGAAGGTACATGTTCGATATATCATGCAGCCTTACTTATTAGCCTATATTTTAACTATTAACCCCCCCCCCCCACCCCCCCCCTTTTTTGTTTCTTTTTTTTCCCGATTATGAAATATTAAAATCGATTTCGGAGACTATGATGATTAATCGGAAAATCGATTAATCGGCGGCATCCCTAATATTTACTACCTATTTTTTACATAATAGGTAGTTAAACAACTAGTCGACTAGTTGAATAGTAAACTAGGCAACTAGTCAACTAGTAAAAATGACTAGAAGTGAATGCCCTAACACACACACACACACACACACACACACACACACACACACACACACACACACACACACACATTTTTGCTAGCTGGTTTTCCCTGATATATTCCGACTCAGGGTCGCCCGTGCAGGGCTCAATCCTTGGCCCTCTTGATTTATTTCTATAGTATACCTTTCAAAACAAACTTTACAAAGTGCTTCACAAACGTGGTGGGACTGGGAACCAGGCACGTCTACCACAAAAAAGAGAGAGCAAGGTACCAAGGGCAATGATGTACAAAAACACAACAACAAAACAACGGAAAGCAACATGAATAACAAAACACAGATATAGAAGAAGCACCACCGGAATTCATCAGGGACAATAATCTCAGAGAAAATGTGATATGACTGTCTGAGTTCAGACGGGAGCAAGAGGAAGTGGCTGACGGAGCCGAGCTGCAATGTCATTTAACCCATTCTGATCAGGTTCTAAAAATGTCTTCTACATCCTGACAGTTTTCTGAAAAATCTATGTTTCTATGTCAGTCGTTCTTCGATTTTTCAAAAATAGCAGACCTACAAGCTCGTAGCGCGCCACTCGGTTGGCGCACTACGAGCTTGTAGATCTGCTATTTTTCAATAGCTAAAGCACAACATAATGCTAACACCAAAAGGGGTTCCCGCCCAAAATGGATTAAGTTTGTGTGGGTAGTGATATTGAGTAACATTCAGCCTCAATTTTGATATATATTTCCATTTGGGTCCACAGAGTCGGTGCACATCCATGGAGGTTATACATTCCCTTCATCAATTAAAGCCGCTGCAGTGAGCGTGAGTGCGTATAAAGTCTTTGTTTTATGAGTGCCGGAGGCGACGAGAGAAGCTGGCTCTGATGATGTGGCAGAGAGAGAGGTTCAAGTGGAGCCGCCACCTCTTTTAAAGTGATGTGTTTTAGTGACTAATTCACATTTTACCGCTCGCCGGGAATAACCTTTTCGACTGGAAAAACACTACGCGTCACATCAGTACACCAGGGCTTAACTGTGAAAACCTCTGTCCGAGAGAGAGAGACTATTATTGTTTTAACTACTTCATTCATTATCAGGCAGAATGTTTAATTAGTTTTGAGTGGTGCAACCACTCCAAGGAACAGCAATGTCCGTGTTCCCCCTATGTACCTATGTGTCCGCCTATGTACCTATGTGTCCGCCTATGTGTTAATGAGCACGAGTATGACTAGTACCAGTAGGGGCGCTGTTGTGCCAGAAACAGAGAGAGAGAGAGAGAGAGTGCTGCACTGTTGCCTGCTAATGAGAGAGAGATCGAGAGAGGAAAAGGGGGGGGGGGGGAGTTGCACCACTCAGTTCACACGGGTGTGATTTTTCCGCTAAGTCCGTGTATATATACGGACCCACCACTAGAGGATGCTAATGGACATTATAAGCCAGGTTCGTATATATATACGGACACCAACGTATACTCTGTGTAAATAATGGTTGAGGCCCAGGGCAGCTTTTAACATTGGTCTGGTTGCTATGGCAATTGGCAACGTCAAACCGCTCCAGCTATGGGACGGAAAATATGATCACCGTTTAAAGCAGTTGAAAGGAGAATCCAGGAGAGCCGTCCGTCCTTGGTGGATCTTCAGCCATCCAAATCTCGGATTTAATTTGTGCCTTTGTACCGCGACGCTTCCGCCATGTGAACGCTTCTGACGAAAGGTAAACAGTGTGTGCTTGTTCCAATGATACTAAAGTGTGTGTATAGCGAGTGTGTGTGGGGGGGGGGGGGTAACTCCGACTCTTAAAGTGAACGCATATGTGTTCATTGTGTTGTATGTATTGTTTTGTACTCAACCTATTGGTTTTATACCTGTGTTTGTATGTCTGGCCTCGTGGGGAAAGATGGTGGGTGGGTGGGGAGGACTGGGAAAGGAGTTGTGGGAGAAACTGTAAAAAACAAAGAGTCGTATTCTCTTTCTGTGAAAATTGCATATGATGTCATACTCTTTGAATAAAATTTACTTAAAAAAAAAGAAAAAGTTAACGCATATGGTGACACTGGGAACTTCATAAATGCTAACATACACACTACAGTATTTCAGACTACAGCATGCTTCTGGTTGGCTGCTGCTTTGTCTCACACCTCACAAGAGCAATTATGTAAACGTTTTCTCTACATTGACGCTTCACTTTCTTCCATCTCCGCCTCAAGCCGTAGTGGGAAAGCGGCATCAAAGAACAGAGAATTTGGCATTTCTAACCACTTAAACCCCACATCCGTTTTGTAGTGAAAACCTTCGCAGAAAATAGCAAATCGACAAGCTCACAAGGTGACTTTGTGAGCTATATAGGGTTTAAGTGGTTAAAAACATCTAATATGGCCCAGGCGGTGGCGTAACCGTCTGGGCACCCGACTGGTAATCCAGTCGCAGTGTGCCGCAGGTTCGACTCCCGAGCCCGACACGGCCTTTACTGCATGTCATCCCCCCATCTCTCTCCTGTTTCCTGTCAGCCTACTGTATGTCCCTTCAAAAAACCAATAAAAGGCGTAAGGCGCAAAAAAATATCTTAAAAAAAAAAAAAAAAAAACATCTAATATTGAGGCACTAACGTACTGCATTCATCGCCACAGCTTCATGTGTTCTGTTGTGCCCACTTAATTGAATTAGTTGATGCACGGTCAGTTTGCTTGGATGGTAATTTATGTGTCTCTCTCTGGCTGGCAGCAGATCTTTAGGGTTGCCATGCAGGCGCTGTGTTTGGTTTGGTTTGGTTCTGCTCCCCTGTTGACTGACAGTAATGAGAACGTGTCTGGGCCCGAGTTTCTTCCTGACCCCAGAGAACCTGACAGTCTTGACAGCGAGAGAACGTGTGTGTGTGTGTGTGTGTGTGTGTGTGTGTGTGTGTGTGTGTGTGTGTGTGTGTGTGCGTGCGTGCGTGCGTGCGTGCGTGCGTGCGTGCGTGCGTGCGTGCGTGCGTGCGTGCGTGCGTGCGTGCGTGCGTGAGTGTGTGCGTGCGTGCGAGCGTGCGTGCGTGCGTGAGTGTGCGAGAAGGATAGAGAGGGAGGGAGAGAGACAGGGAGAATAGAGGAAGAAATCAGAGAGACATAAAGAAAGACAGTGAGTTGAAAGTGTGCAGAGAAAACAAGACTCAAGGGTAATGTGGAATGAGAAGCCAGAGGAACAGCTGGGAGGAAAACAGAGTTGAGTTAAGGAAACGGAGGAGGGAATACATCATCAGTGGTACGCCCCTGACAAGACTGTCTCTCTTTAGCCTCATTTCTGTCTCTTCTTTCTTGTCCTTGGTTCCTCCATCATGACACGGCACTCATGTCCCATAAACCATTGCATCCCTTTTCTGGGGTAGCGCCATCATTCCGACGTGCATTCTTCTGACAGCGCGTTGGTCCTACTCGCCCCATTACTAACCCAAAGCCACGTTGTCGGAGTAATGTGCCGTTGGAATTACAAGTGGATCCCTCCTTTTCTGGGCATATCATTGGCAAACATTCAGCCAAAAGATAGCAGATCTACAATCTTGTAGAAAACATAAATAGCCATTTAGAGGTTTAATTGGTTATATCAACTTATGTAAACAATGTGGTTGCACTTGTGTGTCAGCTGCGAGCGTTCAAGTTCATGACGAGCTCAAGATGTTGTCAGACCTACCAGACAGGCCGCGGCCAAAGGATGCTGTCTAAAACCAGCTGTCTAAAAACCCGGAAAAGACGCTGGCCGACAGCAGAACACGGCCACGGCTGTCTGCTCAGGTCTGGAAACGCTGTCAGAAGGAGCGAGTGCATTCTCCGGAAGTGGCAATCCGACACGGCACTTCCGGGATAATGACACTCCACTGCCACTACGTTCCGCGGCAGTGTCGGTCCGTTCGGTGGCCGACGCCGCAACTGCCGAGACATGCGTTGCTGGTTAAACATCAGCCGTGGCTTCCCTGTGAGGTTAGGGTTAGAGTTTGGGGTATAGGGTGTCGGACTGGTGCGGCCGAGAAACACTGTTGCGGGTGTTGTCGGCAATTGGCGGCGACTCCACGGCATCAGCCTTGAACGTCTTAGTCCCATTCATTCGTTTCCAGGCTGCACCTCCACACAACCACTCTGCCTTTGAAGGACAGTGGACTAATCAGGCAGTGTGAGGCAGCAGGAAGGCAGCTGCCTTCTGCTGTAGACACAAATTATACACTGGAGGGAAGTGTTTCGTCAAACTTTAGTTCTTCAGTTCAATTACCAGCAGGTGGTTCTAATCAGCGGACTTGATTAGTAAGAGGGGATGGTGCAGCATGCACAACACACAAGCACAATTCAGATTCCAGACTTTTCATATTCATGGGTTCGTATATATATATATATAAGTTTAACTTTTTCATTTAGGTGCACCAGCACATAATTATGTTTGGTGCCACAAGCCTTTTAACATTTATGTAAATGAATATAAACAGGATTATACTGGTAGTTTGCAGACATTTTAACATACGGTATGTCAGAGACAACACCTGTTCTGTTTCTCCACTATATTGAAACACAAAATATGGTCCCAGATTAAATAGGAGGCGATAAAAAGTTGACTTTCAACAGTGAGAAAATATATCTACAGGACAGGTATATCCTACTCTGCTCCCCAAAACGATTAAATAAACAATAAAATGTTGATTGGGTTCCCAGGAGTCCGTTTCACAATATTTCAGCCTCTGTGGGGGGTATTTATATGCAAATATCATGACCAATGGCATTGCAATGAACATCACTCAGGACGTTTAGGTGAAAAAAGAACAGAAAAAAATGATAATAATTAAGTAAGTAATTAAAATAAAAATGTTACCGAAAAGCAACGCTGGGTTTTACAGGGTTAAACCGGGATTTAACAAACCTGGTTTTGGTTTAAATCCTGGATTAGTTCAACCAAGTTTAGTGAAATAGGCCCCTGGCCTTATATGCAGTGTTTTTCAAATGTACCCCAAGGCATACTGTACACCGAACCCTACTACAGGGTAAGAAAAGGTTTAAATATGAAACATTGCTAAACTTTGTGTGAACCTGCTGTGCTCTGTAACTTGCTACACCAAATTACAGTAAATGTAAAAACTTGACTAGCACACTTTGATGTCAAAACTAGACTCTGAAATATCATGGCCCACATGCAGCTGCCTCACAGGACTCTCACAGTCCATTTCTTATTTATGATTTTGTAACAGGTGGGTTATCATTGATTCATAGCATCATATTGTAGCTCCTGTGTTCTCTTTTATGAACAAAATGTCCTAGAGGGGTGTGGGGTGGAGGATGACTGATTTAAGCAGGCATACATGGCCTTAGTCAAACTGTAATTGGACTCCACAAACATTCAGGAAGAGCCAGTGTCCAGACAGAAGAGTAGCTCTCAAAGGCATGGCAAAGCAGCTATGTAGCCGCTTGAAAATAAAGTGTGTTTAGTGCTTTCGTCTGTGCAACTGCCAAGCCTGTCACAAGGGGGCACTTAGATTCGGAAATCAGGGAAGGGAGGTACTGAAGCCCCCCCATGTGAACCTGTGGAGTGGCCCCAGGTGTAAACTTAAAGAGCAAGGGTAATGCAGAGGGCAAAGTGTTGAAGTGTTTCTGCCACCTACAGTCACAGACACTCATATCTAGTGTTTACTGGCACCGCTTGACAGCTGCCACTCCATATCCCTCGGAGAGGACAGATAAGAAGAAGCACACGTACACAACCAGGAGAGGAGAGACAGACAGGGAGAGAGATGGATAGCACGGGGAAGGAAAGAGTGTTGTAAAGCAGTGGTTCTCAAAACATCCCAGAAGAGAATATTTATGTTAAAAAATGCAACATTATGCCAAATGTTCCAAACCTTTAGATATGTTTCAAAACATATCTAAGTTGTTGGCTCACTGTTGTTGGCTCACTCTATGGTCAATAGAGACCATCATGTACGCAGGAACATGTAGAGTTCATGCTAGAGCTGATGATGACAGAGTCTTGGGTCTGATACAGATTTTGGAGAGTCTACACCAGTGATTCCCAACCTGGGGTGCGCTGGGGGGCCCCCTTGTGCATGCAGCATGAGGCTTTAACTGTTTTGAGGGAGTCAAAATGTTGCACAAAAGCATGTATTTGTTTTCCTGAATGATGTCATCCAAAAAAGTTATGGAATGGTCGATATGAGTCTGTATAACATTTGTATGACAGCGTTAACTTATTAAAGTAGGCCTACTTCTCCATGTTTCTTTTCTGTCTCACTTTTAGTAAGAATTAGAAAGGGCAGTGTGATTTAGATTAGTGTAAATGTATTCTGAAATAATTTGTTTATTTATTGTACATTGTTCATGTCTGTCATGTTATGTTATGCACTACAATGGAAATACTGGTCATAATCATAGTGTCAAATAGTTTTCATGTCGTGTTATGACTTTTCAAATAAACCAAACTAAACTCCATCCTCTTCCCTTTTCCACATTTTCCCTCTCCTGCTCTCTCTCTCTCTACCTGTCTCTGTCTCACCTCCTCCACCACCTCCTCCTCCTGACCTGCACCACAGCGGCGTCCAGCTTCAGTTTCTGCCGCGCCTCCCTGGAGCACACGGTGTCAGTCGAGGAGCTGAGCTACCAGCTGCCGGGGCGTCGGGGGGGCAGCAGCCTGACCTGGCACGACGGCCGCGGGCAGAAGACGCACACGCGCACCGTCAAACTGCTGCAGCAGCCGGGCACCGAGGGCATCCAGGTATGCGTTTATCACCCAATATACCCACCGCTGGCTGCGAAACACCTGTCCTATAGCTGGTTGATATGACTGTCTAAACCATATATGTCAAACTCAAGGCCCGGGGGCCAAATCAGGCCCGTGAATGAATTATCTTTGGCCCGTGGCATGATATTTAATTAGTATTAGAACTGGCCCTCTGGTATATTGCACGGACCACCAGAATACTACAAGTCCCACAATGCACTGCGAGTGCATTGTCACGTATCAGGGCCCGCAAGCGCAAGCATGCGTCTTCTCTTCACTATTGATCAGCAGTGAAAGTATATCACTTGTGGTCAACTTTCAGCTACCCCTCTGCAAAAAAATGGCCTGTGTGTTGAAACACAGTCCGGCCCTCGACTTGTACCAATTTCTTTATTTTGGCCCACTGTGTATTTGAGTTTGACATCCCTGGTCTAAACGGACATAACAGCCCAGTACGGCCCAAGGAAATGAGGCTTTACAAATCTGTTTACATGTGAACGAAACGGGTGTTCTTATTGGTTGGAAAAAAAAAAAATCCGGTGGAAATACGTACACCCCTATACAAGTAAGACGCGCAAACGCGGGAAGCGAACGCAGCTCGTAAATTGCAATAACAACAATTAGAATAAATTACGTACTTTTTTTTTTCTCTTTAGTTAGTAATTTTTTTAAGTTTTCTACTGTGTGTGTGTGTGTGTGTGTGTGTGTGGTTGTGTGTGTGTGTGTGTGTGTGTGTGTGTGTGTGTGTGTGTGTGTGTGTGTGTGTGTGTGTGCTACAGCTGCGCCCTCTGGTGGCGGGCGGGTGGTGTCACAGCGGGACAGACAGACAGACAGACACACAGACATGATCTGCAGGGTCTCATAGTTAGTGCTCAGTGCATTCGCAATGACACTCTCTGCATTAGGTCGTGACCAGACTTTCACTCCTCGGAGATGAGTAAAGGCTGGGAACGAGGCTACTTACTACCTATGGTGGTATACTGTAGATTTGTTAGTGTCTGAGGGAGTCTTAATTGTTTTTGCTTGTACTTATACCTTTGACCAGTCGCACCTCAGACCTATTTGTCTTGTAGGTGTCCACGAAGACAATGTTTTTTCCTGAGCGCAGCATATACAGTACATAATTATGGTTTGCAATGTTTACAGTGCTGCGTTTTGGGAAAACTGCAGCGTGTCCTACTTTATCTGCTTGCTGAGAGCTAAAATATATTCAACTTGGTGTTTTCAGAACAAATGGTGGACAGTACTGCCAACTGTGTTAATACACCACCAGAGCGGAACTGGTTGTGTAACACTATTTAAAATACTGCTTGTGCTAAAACGGCACAATATAATGCAGTGTTCAGATCATATGAGTGGTCTTGGGGGGGGGGGGGGTTTCTAGGCCGTGTCTTATATTCCAATGCCAGCCTGTAGTGCTATCCATAGATAGGCACCATAGAACATTTCAGACAAGCACGTGCAATTTCAGTTAAAAGTTCAACATTTTAGGCTAAATATTAGTATTCCTTAGTCCACAAAGAGATGGAACATCTCTTGCTGTGTGTGAAAGAGATGGAACATCTCTTTGTGACTTAGAACAGACAGACCCAGTGTCATAATGAGGGCAACACAATACACCCTTCCCCCTCAATTATACTGTATCATTATTATGATTCATACAAAATTTGAACATATTTTAAGTTAAATCATAACCCTTTTTTTATCCAGTCACCTTATATGGCCAGTCACGATCTGACTGACTAGTTTATAGGCTCTATCTTTGTGAATAAGAAATAACTTCATCTGAGGAGGACACCATGCCCTCTAACTACAGTATGCTCGATGTTGCTGGGCTCACTTTGTACTTCTGTAAGGCCTTGACTGGCAACTCTGCATGGTTGCCATTCATTGCATCATTAAGGCATGACTTACTGACTTATGATTACGCCGTTCAGTGGGGAAATGAAGTAATAATGTCTGGAGGCTGCGTGGCTTTAAGTGTTGCCATTAATTTACATTTGCTCTTGTCATGCGAAAAAGGAAAGGTGTAAAATGAACATGAGGTTACTGAATAAGCACTTATATAATAAGCCTGACGAAATAGCAGTGGAATTGTTCACTCTAATGGCCCTGAGGCCCCCCTCTCAATTTGAGCCCTGGTTGTAATGTAATACCTGATACAGAAAACCTGAGTCTATTTGAGTGTACTGTGTACACATGTGTGTGTGTGTGTGTGTGTGTGTGTGTGTGTGTGTGTGTGTGTGTGTGTGTGTGTGTGTGTGTGTGTGTGTGTGTGTGTGTGTGTGTGCGTACCCAATGGTGTACAGTAGTTCAGAAAACATCCAGAACATCTGCATTCTTGGGTGTTCATGTAAACTGGTAAAGTAATGGCTAGGGGTGTCAAAGAAAATCGATTCGAATTAGAATCGCGATTCCCGTTATATACACGTTATTTTCACTACATGGTGTTTGTGATATGAAATAATCTAAGCTCATCCTAATCACCTGTCAATTACCTGTCAACAGGGAGGAGTAGAACCAAGGCTTATTATGTCCTCCCGGTGGGGGCTCCTCACTGGCAGCCACTGAGCCGGTAGGATACAACAGCATGTGACAACACACAGAAATGCGTTTCAGTCAGGACAACTCTAGAATGGATGGAATATATATTATATTTATTATGGTTTGGCGATGTATTGGATCTGCTTTTTAGGTACTCAGATCAAGCGCATCAGTCCCGTCCATAGGGACTCTGAATCCCCCATACCTAAACAGTAGATCCAAAAGGACAGGTGGTAGCTGGGGTGGAGGTGGGTGAGCAGCAGGTTTGTATACAGCGGCGCGCTGATACAGCAGCAGCAAGAAAGGAAGCAGGAGGAGGAATACAAACCTCCGGTTAAAGTAGCCAGTATGAAGATGGAGTGAGTGTGTGATTGGTTGAGTGAATCATGTGAATGAGAGCGTGATGCTGAGGCGGCAATTAATTAACGGCCGGCAGCAACTGCACTGAGGTTCCCTGACTGAACTTGCTCTGCGCATGTCAACGACAGGCACAAATGCTCATGTGGCGAAGAATTAATTGGCTTAAGGACTAAATTGGGAAGAAGAAAGTGGTTAAAAAAAATCCAGAACATCTGCATTCTTCTGGGAATAACATTCATAATACAGACTGGTAGAAGCAACGGGACGTAGAAGTTAATTGGAGGCTGATAAGTGGGTGAGGAATGCAGAGCAGCCTGCTTTATGACACATGCAGACTGTCCCCATCAGCGATATGAATGACAGCGAGTGGTGGAGCGGAGCAGAGTCCTGAGAACGTCATTTTACTGCCACACACTGGCTCTCATGCAATATGGAACTCCATACAACCAAGACAAAAACAAACGGACAAAAGTCTATTTTGAGACTTTTCATCAGCGCCGCGCGCAACGACCTAACCACTTAAACCTCACTGAAACAGAGGCTGGCTCTCACTGTGCCCGCAGTGTGCCCACCAGCACCGCAGAGGCTGGGGGTTCAAATCCACCACAGTGCATCCGGCTATGTCGAGCATATACAGTACGAACACAATTGGCCCGGGCGGGGAGGGTGATAACGTATGTGTCACTTCATGTCCACCTACGGGTTGGGGTGGCACCTGTCAGCAGGGAATGTTGGACGGAAGGAGTAGGACGAAGAGGCTCTTCGTCCTCCCTGTGGGGGCTCCTCACTGCGTGGCAGGTGAGTCAGTAGGATACAACAGCAGCATAATGACTACATTGGGGAGAAAAGGGTATAAAGAGACTGGCTAGCGAGGCTATGGCCTTTTTGGCAAAGATAATTGTTGTGTTGAGTGAAAACATCAGGAGCTGAAGTTCAGGGGGTTTAAGTGACTAAGGCTGCTCTCATGCAATATGGAACCCCATCTGGGCAGCTTTACAAAGACAAAAACAAACGGCCAAGGCTCTATTTTGAGACGTCCCCTCAGCGCGCAACCTAAGGCAGCTTATGACGTAACACTGCTCTGGCTCCTCACATCAAGGGGATATAAATGTAGGCAGCGGTGGACAGTAACTAAGCATACTTAAACAGTAACTAAGCATACTTACAGGGGGCTGAAACCCCCTTTATTGTTTTCCAATTCAGGTTCAAAACTAGAGCAGGGTACAAAATATGGCATTCTGAATAAGGCTGAGCTTATAGTACACCGTAATGAAAGCAACACAAATGCAGCTAATCAAATGGTGTTAGAAATATTGGCAGGCAAACCTGCCAATAGATCGATCCCGGCAGCCTAGATAGGATGGATAGATTAATCTAAGGCCCCGAACGTGTTAAGTCTTTCTATTTTTAAACACTTTATACACTATTACACTACATCTCAGAGGCTAATACGGTATTCTGCTTTTGACTCAACGACTTATTTGAAAACTTATTTGAATCTATATTCATATAGATTCAAAGAAGTTCCAGTATCTATACTGTATATCTATACCTGCATCTGATACAGTGCTTTGCTGTCAGGAGGAAACCTCATAACTCCATTTTTGAGGTTTTTGATTTTATTCCATAAATCAGTGCTATTGATGTACCCTTTACGTCTGTGTGTTGTTTCCAAAATATTGAACCAATGTAAAGTAGTAAAAAATGCATTGGACAAAACCTCTTAACTCCATTGGACCCTCAAACTGTGCTAAAACAACTCCACCACCTCTCTCCTTCTCATGCAAGTAATTGACAATATCTAGTCACAACACCAACTTTGATGGGGCAGTATTGCATTGTTATAAAAATATAAGGTTTTATTGATTACCTTAAAAACTTATATTTTTCATTTCCTGAAGAATGAACATTTTGGAGTTATGAGGTTTCCGCCTGACAGCAGAGATATTATTTCTGTTTCCATCTTAGACCATAGCACTTGCCATAGCACGCAAAGGCAAAGGCTCAACTTATGTCATTTAGATAGCATTTTATGTAGACATACTGTAGTAGCACATAGTGTATACTCATAGTTCATTGTACAGATATACTATTAGACGGATGTTAGCTTCCTTATGATTACCTTTACACGTCGTACATTTGATCCTGTACGTACAGTATATTTTGATGCCAAGTACTTTTTACTCAAGTAAAGATTTGAATACACGACTTCTACATTGTGGTATTTCACTTCTGAGAACTTCTTCCACCATCATGCACTGCTGACGTGAAGGGGTGGTATTGGGAGCCTACATTGGTGTATTTCACTTCTGATAACTTCTTCCACCATCATGCACTGCTGACGTCAAGGGGTGGTCTTGGGAGCCTACATTGGTGTATTTCACCTCTGAGAACTTCTTCCACCATGCACTGTAACTGCTGACGTCAAGGGGTGGTCTTGGGAGCCTACATTGGGGTATTTCACCTCTGAGAACTTCTTCCACCACCATGCACTGTAACTGCTGACGTCAAGGGGTGGTTTTGGGAGCGTAGCGGAGGACCTGGTGGAGGTCGTTTTTTCTCGTTTCTCTCACTGCCTCCGAGATAACGTGTAACTGTAGGGACAGTAGAGAGATGTACAAATATGCTTCTCGGATGTTCAATAATTCATAAGAGACGGCGGGCCCCTCAGCTATATGACTGTGAAAGACTTAATAAAAAAGCCATGTTTCCGTGTGAATAAATACACACCGGGGTTATATAATTAAAGCTCGTCCATAGCATGAGGAACATAATGTCTTATGATTTCATCATGTGGCATTAAGCAACGTGCTACCTTTATGTATTATTCAAAGGCTCAGTGTGTGCGTGTGTGTGTGTGTGTGCGTGTGTGTGTGTGTGTGTGTGTGCCCAGTATCAGCTCTCTGTGGGGTTATGATTAGACTCCATTAGGATGGTTATATACACACATCACCTCTAATGAGGGAAGCAGCTAAGTGAAACCAATAGAGTCCACACTGTTGCCATGTACATTGTACAGTATGCTTATTATAAGCAACTTGTTTTTTTTCTTCTGTAAAGTTGCTTGTAAATATTGGTAGTTGCTGATTTTCTTTTCTTTTCTTTTTTGGGGGGCTATGTTCTTAAAGTGTAGTTGCTTAGGCCTGTTTCCTAAATGTTGTTTCCAGTGGTTCTCAAACAACTTCCTGCCAAGACTGCTATTTATTTTTGGAAATCGCAGATCTACAAGCTCACAATGCATCTCATCGCAACGCGTTGTGTGTTTGCAGATCGTCAATTTTCAAATACCGTTGCATGGTTTAAAGTGCTCATGTGGCCTAATTGGGCTTGTTTGCATTGACATGGTCGTTTATTTTTCTCGTAAACTCTGGCAACACTGACTTCCCATAGAAGGCACAGCCTGGGGAACCTTCCACTGCAATTAAACAAGGCTGAAATCACACGCATTATTAATTTAACACACACACACACACACACGCACGCACGCACGCACGCACACACACACACACACACACACACACACACACACACACACCCTCACACACTGTACAGTTTTTTCCTATGTCTTGTAGAGAGGTGCTGTTGTTAACACGGAAAATAAGCTACAGTATTGCAAATATCACATGTGATGAATGATAAAGCAGGAAGTTGATAAAACACAAAAAGCTAGAATATGGAGATTTGAGGTTTCTGCGATATATAAATGTTGTACAGTTAGAGGATAATGGGTCATATAGTTGAGGATATATAAATGTTGTACAGTTAGAGGATAATGGGTCATATAGTGTAGTTGGCACCACTCTCTATGCCCTCTCTCAGCTGGCTGCAGTAATTGTCCAGATGGGGAGAGTGGTGCGGGGTGGCGGGGTGTGGGGCGGGGTGGCGAGGATGGCGAGGGCGGCGGGGTTGGAGGGGTGGCAGGGTGGACGGTTGGAGGGGTGGAGGGGTGTTGTCATCGTGCTCTGTATCACTCTGCTAATGTGAGAGTGGTTCACGTAGTGGGAATGGGAGAGAGATGCATTTTGGGAAGAAACAGCGGCTACTGTGCTTTTACCAAGCCTAATATGGTGTGTGTTTGTGTGTGTGTGTGTGTGTTAGGGCATTAACGACTTGAGATTTTTCCAAGTCGACTTGTCAGACAGCAAAGTCGAAGTTGAGTCGATAAATCGTTTTATGGTTTCATTGCTGCCCGCTCAAATACGGAGCATGTCAAACAAAGCACTGCGCAAGTGCGCATTCAGTGGCCTCTCCAATATGACACAGTGCATGTATCATCTATATCAGAGGTTCCCAAACACCGGTGCCGGTCCGCGGGACACGTGCCACTGGTACGCGAGAGGGGAATTCCAAGTTTTGCGTCGTTTAAAAATCCATTTGAAAACACTGAGAAAAGAGGACAAACACCAGACCTGATGGCAGTTGCGCGTATAGCGCGACGCTCAATCACCCATTGGAATGCAAATGCTTGCCTTTCGGACGGACGGACGGACGACGGGGACCAAGCAGCGGTGAAAAGTTGACTCGTCCGTTCACTGACTGATTTATAAACGGCTTCGAGTCAGTGTTACTTCCATGTTGCGTAGCACTGTCCAATCTTTGGTATCTTTGGCAGCAGCAGCTGCAGGCTATTTTGTCACGATCGCGTTAATGAAACCAAACGCTACATGCGGTGCCGGTACAGGATTATTATTTCATGTGAATCATGTCAAAATGAAAAGATGATGTTATCCAGGTAAAGTAGTGGTATTGGCACACAGCGCAGCACAGCGGCCCGAGAACACAATAAGAGATATAACATTATTATTCTCCTCCTCCTCCTCCAACAACTCGATAACGTTCTCATTTTAGTTTTTCATTTTCATTTCATTTCATTTTCTGAGCCATGTAAATAAACAACAACCAGCACTGACCGGAGACGGAGAGGTTCATGTGCCCTGCGCGTATAGCTTAGCCAGAAACAGGACAGTCATTGCGTCAGCATGGATGTAGCCTCGGAAACCCAGACGTTATATTTCCAGCACGGAGGTGAGGGGGTATAGTTTGGGGGTAACGTTTGCGCGCTTCTATCTGTTACTTCTCTGACACAGCGCAGTTCAAACAGACTTCAAATTCAGCCAGTCAATAGTGGGACACCGCGCGCTGAGAGCCACACACAGCTGCATTTGGTTTTTAATTAAGGGCGCGTTCTGAATGCAATGCAAACTAATAGGCGAGTGCACTCCGGTGCATATGCAAAGGGAAAGAATGACTTCTGTCCGTGACAATAATCAATGCTACAGTTTGAATTCTGTACACATGCACACCAGAGCATGTGAGCGGAGCGGAGCGAGCGAGGAGCGGAGCGGGGGGATTTTGACGTGAGCGTGGAGCAGGTTTTTAAATGTGTCAGATTGACTTCCGGAGCGAGAACTGTCCTCCGCTCCGAGCCGCTCCGAGCCGCTCAATGCACACGGCACGGCTAATTTACATCATGCTCCAAAAAAGACTGCATGTTGCTGCAACATGCGGTCTGAAACGAAGGCCTTCAGGTTTAATTAGCCAATTTCAGGAAAACAGCATTTTATTTTTCCCCCGTCATTTCTTTCTGCTGAGCGGAGCGGGCATCTGAGTGTAGCCTCGGAGAGAGCACGGAGCAGGGAGCGCTCCATGCGTAAATGAAGGTGAGCGCTGAGCGAGCAAGGAGCGGCGTGGGGGGAGATGAACGTGAGCGCGGAGCGAGCGTAACAAAAGCCGTCGAGAGCGAAGAGCGGAATTATCGGCCGCTCCGCTCAACTCACATGCTCTGATGCACACATAGAGCAAAATATATGATAAATATGAAATATGAAACCTTTTTTTTTTCAACTCAATCTGAATCGACTTGTGTTAATGAAATCGATAAATCGATTTGTCTTCGTACTGTCTTTGAGGCACTACTTAATTCTCCCTGCACTCATGTGACTTTACTTTGCTTTGACTAGAGAGGTCCACTCCATGCATACTCTGATTATTTCAATCTCGCACCCAAATGCCTACATTGTGAATCCAATTGGATGAGACGTGGTACTGGCTCATGTGGGCAAAAGTACCTTTAGGACCTGTAAACAGAACATTCGTCACACTGCATTACGAATTATGCTTTTGATGTAGCAGTTACATGTAAGCAACTTGGTATAAAGCTTGTTTTGGAACAAATAGCAAGATTTTGCTGTCAGACATGAGATTTATTGAGCGAATGCAAGCTGTTGCCTCCTGGTCTGCTGTATATGGAGGGCGACTAATCTCCCTTTCAGTCTTTGGAGAGGACAAACTCCATTGATGTGCTCCATTGTTTGCTCCTCTCCACAAGCACACAGTGGGCTTGGGCTATTGCCTCATTTGTGAAGGCTGGCCAGGCAGGGGCCGTGTCCAGTCCTGAATCCATTGAGGACTGGAGATTGAGTGTCATGACTGTAGCCCTGATTTAAGTAGCCAAGCTGAATATGCAGGCGACGGTCAGTGTGTTGCACTTCCTCATTACAGGATGGAGTCACTGCCCTGCTCTGCTCTGCTGACACAAACACACAGGCCTTAGAGATATACTGTTGGGTCGGACACAACATCCTCCACACTTAGACAACTGTGAGCCTGATAGAGCCCAGTGTTTTAATTAGACCCAAAGGCTCTCATTAACAACTGCCACTTGTGTTACGGCTAGCCGTCTATGACCAGGGCCAGTGCGTGTGTGCGTGCATGCAAACTTTGATTGTACCTCCACTATAATTATTTTCTTCACCTTTTACACCTTTTTTGGAAATATTGCCACTGACTTTATTTAACCCATTTTGACCTGAGATGACATTAACTACTTTTGCTGGGGACCCCCTTGAGCCATTGAGAACCAATGTCATAGCTGACTGACGCCACGCTCTGTACATATTGGAGCCTGACACCGTCTCCTCAGAGCCACACAATTTCCTAGTTGTTACTGTCGATGATTTAATGTAATTGATACAGCATTCGCAGTATATTTCAGGGGTGGGCGTTGGGAAAACAACTTTTTAATAAGCTGCAACCAGCTCTCGGTTTGCCTGTTATTAAGCCTAGAGCAGCAGGATTTCCCCCAGTCAGTTTTCCCCAAGGGCCAAATTATGTCAAGTATATCGAGGCGGGGGCCGTATCATTGGTGGGGGGATTGTCCCCTGATGATGGAGCTCATTTATCAGAGCGATAAGATACTGTCAGCAACTCAGTGGGGAGACTTAGAGAATCAATGATGTTACGCTGATCGCACGGATTACGCACCGTGTAATGAGCATCTCTTGCTGGAGACATGTAATGTTGACATGACAATGCCCGCGGATAAGCAAAAAAAAAAGCTAGTGTATTGGAATTCACAGACTTTGATGAAGAGACTGTTATTTGACACGCCCGCGACTGATCCGAAGTTAATTAATATCGTCGGTGTCGGGCAGAAATCCCCTATCTACATACTCTAACTATTTGCGTTTTTTTTAATTAACGCCCAATTGTCATAGTACAGTGTCACACAAAGCATCAAAAGTAGCATATGCGCAAGCTTGAAGCGCGCCACGAAGTGACACGTTTATTTAAAAAAAATTATAACTTTATTTATAGGATTTTCAATTTTGGTAGTCAAACAACTCCACATATACCCCACCCTCCCCGGTTCCATCACAAAAGAAGACAACAACAACAACAAAAGCAACGATAATAAAACCATAAACCAAAATAATAAAGAAGCGACATGTTTTGAGCTTGCGGATCTGCTACTTTTCTTTTTTAAAGATATTTTTGGGGCTTTTTCTGCCTTTATTGATAGGATGAAAGAACACACGGCAAGGGCCGTGGGGATTGGGAGTGGAGCCTGCGGCACGTCGTCAGGCTGGCTCAGCAGCAGCCTAGGTGTCCAGATGGTTGAGCTCACCGTCTGGGCTCGGATCTGCTACTTTTTTTATTTTATATGTTTTATAGAGGGACAGACAGTAGGCTGACAGGAAATGGGGGAGAGACATGCAGTAAAGGCCGTCGGGATCGGGAGTCGAACCCGCGGCACACTGCCAGACTGGGTTACCAGCCAAGGTCCATGAAGGCCGGACTACTTTTTATGCGTTTGAATTTTAATCCTGAAAAGTAACGTTTTTTGGACACATGAGGTTTCCACCCGACAGAGATAATATGAAAAATATTATGACACAAATCCGCCCGCCCCGCTAAATTATACTGGATATAAGATATATTATCCTATATCCACTGTGGAATGTGGATGTAGGAGAGAACTTAATTGATCCCACAAGGAAAATGCTGCAGGATCCGCTGACATAACCATGTTCCGGAGATCTCTTATGTATTCACATGCCGCATAACATTACTTTATATGTAAATATGCACATTATCAGTAACAGTTTTAGATCCATGTTAAAAATATTACGTGCCATCTCAGCCAATCAGGATACAGGAATATACTGTACATCTATGATTTTGTATTGCGGCGATGCTTGAGAGCAGCTGAAAACATTATTTTTATTAATGAGGAGAGAAAGAGAGATTGTGGAATTCATGGAATGCGGGTACATTATGCAGTAATTCCTTAATGATTTATCCACTTATAACTCCAGTTTACACATGTAGCCACATTTGTATCAAAGAACGACTGACATAGAAACATAGCTTTTTCAGAAAACTGTCAGGATGTAGAAGACATTTTTAGAATCTGATCTCAGGATTAAGGACCACATTTGTACACCACCATTTTCAGTATTATCTTCATATACTTGGTCCTCACTAATGCTCATTATAAGACTCACTCTCAGAGGAGGGCTGCGGACAGTTCAGACACCACCTGACAACAGTTGGTACATGTACTCAAATAGTTAGTGTATGTTTTGTAATAATGATGCAGATCTACAAAGAAACTATAGTAACTCAAAATTTGTAATAATTGTAGTTGTAGTTGAAGTACAATATTTGCCTCTGAGTGAGATGTAATGGAGTAGATTGTAATGGAGTAGATGTAATGGATTGATCCAGAATGCCGCAGCTCACTTGATCTTCAGCCAGCCAAAGTTCTCACATGTCTCCCCCCCCTTCTCCTCTCCCTCCATTGGCTACCGGGGCCCGCACAGTACAGAGTACAAATCTCTGATCCTGGCCTTCAAAGCAACCAAAGGTATGGCTCCCCCATATCTCGCAAGTCTGATCAGCCCCTACAAATCTTATTTTAATGATGTTTGTGAGACAAGAAACACTTTCCTGGGTTTTTTTTAATTATATGACCATATAGTGATTTGCTGCACTCAAAACACAATTAAAGCAAGATCTGGTTGCAAAATGAAATGTCCTAATAAGAGGTGTGTTTCGCTGCCCGGGACCAATATTTGGAGGCAGGTCTTTCTTCTTCTTCTTCTTCTTCCCACTGAGAGCCACCAGATCACAAGATGTTTACACTATGAAACCTGGGGTCAGGCAATAGCACGCACACACGCACGCACACACGCACGCACGCACGCACGCACGCACACACACACACACACACACGCACACGCACACGCACACACACACACACACACACACACACACACAATGATGCAGCAGGCAGTGCCCGGCACAAAAGCTGAAGATTCCTGAGCTACTGAGAGCAGAAGAATGCAGGCAGAGATGAAAGGTGTGACGATGAGGGGAGAGAGAGAGAGAGGTGTGAAGGAGATATGAAGGATTGTGTGCTCACATGAAGGGGTGTTATGAAGGATCGTGTGTCCAGATGAAGGGGGTTATGAAGGATTTGGTGCCAGGCCCCGTCAGGGTCTCTCGGGGCCGAGAGGGAGATGGATTAACGACCTGATGGAATAATGACTTGTGCGCACGGGAGAGAGTGAAAGCAAGAGAGACAGAGAGAGAGTGAAAGCGAGACGGACAGACAGACAGACATGCCAGTCTCATGGCTCAGAGTAGAAGAGGTGTGGGCATGCAATTTAGTGGCTTTCCTTATGAATATTTGTCATAGTAAACAAGCAGTTTGTCTGTACCAACATTTATGTAATAATAATAAAACTTTTCATGACATGAAATGCAGCTCAAAGTGCTTTACGAAAGAAAAGCAAGGCATAAACATTAAAATAATAGCAGTAATTCAATACAGTGAGGACATGAATAACAAGGAATTTAAAAGATCAATTGAAAGCAAGAGTGTAGAAGAGCTGTGCTTTAAAATGTCTACAGAGGCTGCCTGTCGAAGGTACAGTGGGAGTTTGTTAACTTTGTTCCACACCGTCAGCCCTTAGAAGCAGAAAGCGGTTTCACCGAGTTTTTTAGTTGCCATTTTTTTATACACAGCGAGCAGGCCAGCAGTGGAAGACCTGAGGGGGGCGGTTTGGGACATATTTAGGCAGGCATATGTAGGTAGGAAGGTGCGAGACCATTGAGAGCTTTATAAACAAGTAAAATAATTGAAATTTAATTATATAATAATTTAAAACAACTGGCAGTCAATGCAGTGAAGCAAGAGTTCTCTCATCTTAGTTTTAGTTAAAACTCTGGCTGCCGTATTTTGGACAAGTTGTAATCTGTCAGTTTTTTTTTTTTTTTGGCAGTTCAAAAGTGCATTGTGAGAGATCATCATAGTCACGCTACCAGGCAGGCTATTGGGGATTACAGAGTTAAATAAAAAACCCAAACAGACAGACGGATGCAGAGCGAGAGAGAGGGAGGCAGAGAGACACAGAAAAGGATAGGGATAGATTAACACTCCGTTTGCCCGGGGTTATTTAATCCATTAGCGTCCGGCGATTTATAGTAGTGGAGCACTAAATGTAGCCAAAACACTCTAGAGCCGAACGACAACAACGGGAGGTATGATTAAATCTAACGTGGTTTTAAGATTTTCGGTCTCGTCGGCAAAACAGGGGGGGAACATTTTCGATGACGTCCCACTGTTACGCAACATCGAATGTTGCGCAACAGGCGCTCCTAGGCTGTGGAGCGATGCTATCGGCTTTTTTATATCAATAACCTCCGTCTTTTTGATAAAACTTCGTCCTGCATGGCGCTGGGTGTTACTAATTTAAAGGACGGTGAACTTCGTCCTGGGCGATCGGGGTGTTAATGAGTTGGGAGACTGTGGCGAGAGTGGCCCAGAGAGATGTATTTATGGATGGCAGAGAGAACAGTGCCAGACACTGTTACATTACTATTTAATTAGCCTCATCTACATAAACATTCATGATGCAGGCGTGCATACTGTACATACTGTACAGTACATGCATTAACACTACATTCATGCACTTAAAACAGCTGCATGTTACATTCACATGCGACGAATGCAGACACGTCATTCTATTTCTAAAGATAGAAATACTCAAGTATTTAAAGTTTTTGAGCATACTCACTATACTATACAGAAGAATATATTGTACTTACTACTTTTCTAGTCCACTACAGTTACTTGACAGCTTTAGTAATAGTTACTAGCTGTAGTTACTTTGCAGATTTAGATTACTAGAATTTCGCGGCCGCTTTGCGGCTGCTCATCCCAGAGTTACTTTGCCGCGCACTATGGGAAGAAGGAAATTGCGGGAGTTGACTCCACATGTAGTAACGGATGGGCTATTAGTTATTATTATGTGTCCTTATTAATGTAGTGTAGTGTAGTCAACACGTTATGGCTCATACACACTGCCCGGTATTTGCTCCGATTATGCTGTCGGGGAGCATTTTTGGCGCTGTCCGACAAAACCCCTGATCTGACGTTACTTTTGGGCACCGCTTAACGCAACCTTTTTTGTCCCAGGGCACACTTTTCATAGCCTAAAAATCTCGGGGCACACCTAGATTTACGGTTTGTGTACACTGTATATATACCGGTGTGTATATATAGAAAATACATATAGTAAATATATATATAATATATATATAATATATATATATATAAATATATATACATATAGAATATTAGTGCTCCATGACATGAAAATGTTTGAGAACCACTGCTGTAAAACAACATTGGACAATGATGTTTGACAGTCAGCAATATTGTTGCTTATTCTAGATTTATTTTCTGACTTGATCTGGCCTGTTAACATTTTCATAGACCTGGTTGCTTGTTTCCCTCTCAGTCAATGTGGCAACCCTGGTCAATGCCGTGTTGACTGTTCTGTATGATGATTTAGCTTAGCACACAACAGCTAGGAGGATGCAGCAGGCTGATGCCGTCATGTTTAACAGTATTTTGCGCAATTTATGTCCCCGAATTTATGGAAGTAGAAATTTAACGTGTTGCTGACTGTTTACCTCCCTCTCACACGCGTGCGCGCGCACACACACACACACACACACACACACACAGCTGACGTTCATTTATCTCCTTATTCATACACACTTTGAGCTGAGAGAAGCTATAAAGCGCCTTTTAAATATGACAATGCTGTATATATATCAGCTGCACAGTTCAGGCAAGTGTCTGTGGCATATGTAACTTTAACAAAATAGGTTTGACAGCTTAAATCCGCGCGGCAGTGTTGTGTGTGTGTGTGGGACACGGGGTAGTGTTGTGTGTGTGTGTGTGTGTGTGTGTGTGTGCGTGCAATCAGAAGTACTGGCAGTAGCGAAATAACAAACGTGATCTGTCTAATCGTAGTAGTTAGGCACAAACCAAGTAGTTTCTAAGAACAATGTTAATGTAACTAAGACATTTGCTGAGCGACCTATAATACAGAGATTTAGAAGGAATAAGCGAAATGGTGAGGCGACTATAGGTAAGGTTTCTCTGCGGAGTGCGGAGAGGGAGATCCATAGGGGAGATCACATTACAGCAGCCAAAGAGGGAGGGGGGGGCTGAGAGCTAGTGACGGGTGTGGCTTGGTTGAGTTGGTTGAGTTATCATTGGCTAGTGGCACAGCTTTTCATTGGCTAGTGGCACATCTTTTGCGCCACGTGACAACTTCTCCAATATAGAATAGATTACAAATCATACATTAACTGATACATGATGATGTGTTATTATACTGTAGGTTAAGCTACCCAGCAGCTCATTGAGTAATTAAAATCCCCCCCCTACCAGCTGTAAAGGGAAGAAGACATTAATGCATTACTAATTACAATCCAATAATTAAAGCTGCAAGCAGCGATGACCGGGCCCTCGCGCGTCTGTGCATGTTACGGGCGAATATCACTTTCCTTTTTCTTTTTTTGCCTACGTATTTTCCCTTTTGTATGTATGTATGGTATATGATGGAAACTGTGACATATAGACCAATCAGAAGAGGGGGTGGGGATAATTGACCCCAATCATGGACAAGGACTTTCAATCGAACCAAGTGATGTGACTCAAAAGTCTGTATGACAAACCGTTGAAAAGTTATAGGACAAAATAGGAACTAGTTGACTGCAGTCAAATGCAGTCAACTGCATTTGACTGCTACGGCGATTGCGTCATAGCATCCGTATTTCCGCCTAGCGGAGCCGTCCTGAAAACTGTCATTGATTAAAGTCCCTATTGTCTCTGTCGGGTGGAAACCTCACATGTCCAAAACTGTTACTTTTCAGGATTCAAAATTCCAAAATGGCAAAAGAAGCAGATCTACTGTCCAAGCTCAGTTCGCAGATCTGCTACTTTTTTTTTTTTTTTTTGATATTTTTTTGCGGCTTACGCCTTTTATTGATTTTTGAAGGGACAGACAGTAGGCTGACAGGAAACGGGAGAGAGATGGGGGGATGACATGCAGTAAAGGCCGTGTCGGGTCCGGGAGTCGAACCCGCGGCACACTGCGACTGGATTACCAGTCCGGTGCCCAGACCGTTACGCTACGGCCTGGGCCAGATCTGCTACTTTTGACGATTCTGTGCGACGCTGCAGTATGATCAAGTAGGGCGTTGATTTACTGGGAAAAAAACCTCTAAAAAGTTAAGAGGTTTACGCCCGACAACAACAACGATATGCAATGTTTTGCTAATAGGCTGAGCGTCTTCTTTGATCAGCGGGGCTAGCTGGCGGGGTGGAGGCTGAGCTCTTATCGGTCACAGGGGTCGAGGTTTATGGAGTCCTCGCTCCACTTTCCTCCCCCGACGACTCTGCAGCAGCTAATCCCTGATTCAGCTCCACATGGGGTACGAGGGCAGGTGCGTGCTGCACAAAGCCAAGTGTGCACGCTCTCACTTTATAAACACATTAAAATAAACACACACAACACACACACACTCGCACACATAAACAAGGACGAGAAGTAACTTAGAGTTCAAGGTTGTGTTTTAGGAGAGCTAGAGAGTAAGCAGTGGAGGATGAGTTGAGTACAAAATGTCTTCTTTGTTACATTATAGGCTACTTATTTCTGCCCAAAAGGTTTAGTAGCTACTGCTATAGCTACTCTTCCATACGCCCCCATGCAGTAAATACAGTTTACTATTACTATTACTGTGATGCTTTTGTGTTTCAGATTTGTCCAGATTTGTCTAAATCTTGTAGAATTAGCAGATCTACAAGCTTGCAACGCATCACATTGCATGTCATGAGCTTGTAGATCATTTATTTTTTTAATATCAGCGTTTTTGTGACAGCTGAAGAATAGTAAAGATTTAAGGTGGTTATAGGATTAGGGTAAAATGGTTAAACAGATTTGCCACTTTTAACTCATTTAGCTGGGGACCCCCTGGAACGTCCTCCTCAAGTACCCCTGGGGGTCACCAGGCCCCATCCACTTTGACAGCCACTGAACTAGGCAAGGCAGGCAAGGCACATTTCAACAACAAGGCAATGAATCCACTGTGCTTTAGACAGAACATCAAGCAAAGGATACACAATTCTATAACGATGGAGGCTGCTTAAAGCAATAGAAGTACAAAATAAATAAATAACAGAACAATTACAGTGCAGAAGTAGAAAGAGAGAAAAAGAAAGGTAAACTCAATCAATGGCGTTGGCAAACAGAAAAGTCTTTAGTTGTGTTTTAAAAGAAATACGAGTGGCAGCAGACCTGCAGTTCTCTGGGAGTTCACACTCCTACTAGTCCTAATAATGTGTCCACGTTGATCTCTCACATGGTTTATTTGTTGTGAGTACAGGCAATTTGCTTTGTTTACTACAACATCTATTCCTTAAAGAAAGCCATTACATTGCTTGGCTCTAACAGACTGGGCAGCTAGTGCAGTGCACACCTTGCAGCTTTTATTCTGAGCCATTTGGAGCTCAGACAGATATTTCTGTTTTGGCTGCGATCCGACCATACTGCTGAGCAGTAATCAAGGTGGGATAAAAACTAGTGCCTGTGGCGTTATTAGCACTCTAGAGGCTGGGGTTTAATGAGAGATGCATGATATCCATCTGCTCTTTTTCTTAAAGACAAAGACAGGCCGACAAATCATTTTCAATGCTGGAAATTTAAATAATACAAGGAAAAAAACACTAGCTATGTTATAATTCGGCATTCGCATGAACAAAATAATGTTATCTACATTTCGGAAATCGGTGTCTGAACAGCTTAGTCCCTCCCGATTCAGGCTGTGATGTCCGGAGTGGAAGGACCACCGTGGTAAACTGTATATGATATACCGTAACGGGTCTACTATTAAATTAAATGTACAGAATACAGGTGATCTGTATACCTTAATTTATACAGATGATCTGTATACATTTAATGTAATTGTTTATAGTAGAGGGGCTTCCATAGCATTGCAAATCTAGCTGGTTTGGAATGCTATATATATGCATCATGATAATGTACATTTATGTACAACTGCTTCTGCTTCATGGTGGAGCTGTTGCCCCCGCGACCCGACTACGGATAAGCGGTTGAAGATGGATGGATGGATGCTTCTGCTTCATTCTGCTATACCTGTACAGCCTCATCAGAACATCTCATTTTAGGTCATTTCCATATAACTTGAATAATCTCTGCTGTCAGGCAGAAACCAGCCAACTCCAAAATGTATATATATTTTTTGGAGTGGTGCGGCCACTCCATTGCCCAGAAATGTGTGCCCCTGGCTGTGTCCCTGGCTGTGTCTGTCCGAGCACGGAAAACACTGGGCACTGGGGAGTCATTTATTTCGGCATGCTAGAAGACATTAGGTTACTTACAAGGTAACCATGGTTATTTAAGTGAAATGACGCTCAGTAATTCACTGCTCACCGCTCAGTAATTCACAATTCTGTTGTCTCACGCCTGGAAGGCGTGTTCCCACAGTGAATTACTGAGCGAATTAAACTTAAAATAACATTAGGTTACTTACAAGGTAACCATGGTTATTTAAGTGAAATGAGTGAAGTAATTCACTGTGGGAACACGCCTTCCAGGCGTGAGACAACAGAATGGAAGGCGTGTTCCCCACAGTGAATTACTGAGCGAATTAAACTTAAAATAACCAGGTCCAGGTCCAGTTATAAATTGCAGACATTGCAGGTGCTCTTTTGTGTTGGTTTTGAAGAAGGGTAGGGAATCTGTAACGTGACGCTGCCAGATCCAAGAAGCTTGCTACACAAATTTGTTTCACAGCTTATTGGGATCTGGGATCTCGGGAGCAAATTCGATGACAGGGCTGTTCCTTTTTTTCAAGATACTTGGTAGATGATTGGATGGGACCGTCTGTCTTTCACCGTGTGGGCGTGCAAACACAACCAATCATATTGACGTGTCTATATAGCGTCACATCCGGTTTCGCACATATCCCGCCCTTAGCTCACGCTGATTGGTTCGAACCGGAGCTGTTCGGTGTTAGCTCAATCCCCTGAGCGATCTCAGATGGATGCTGTGTTGGGGAACATGGTTACCCAATACCGCCCCCATCTGGCAGAGTCAGGTTAGGGAATCTGTGGCTACCGTACAGATTATGGTTGTGGATATTTCCAAATCCTCTGCCAGCATGAGAGTATAAACAAAGTCAACAGTCTATTTCGATTAGTAATGAAAAGGCACAGGCAGATGCCACTTGGAAACATGGCATGTCTAAAACAATTACTTTTCCAGGAGATGGGGGGGAAAACTCTGTTCCAATCCCAATTCCAATATAGATATTATTTAGTCAGACAATGTTTTGCTCTTGCTAAATAGACCTGCTCATTTTCTCTTTGATTGCTGAATCCATAAATGGTCTGATTAAAACAGCTTCAGACTTCCTTCCGCTCAATGTCCCTGCAATTATTATGCATCAGCCTTCAGTGTGTCAACAGTACCCTTGTTACCCACTTCCTCTCTATATTCTCCACTTCCTCCTCACTCCATATACATAACATCTGTCTCTCTGCTCCCCTGTGTCTTCTACCATCTCTCCGTCTCTCTGTCTGTCTGTCTGTCCGTCCGTCTGTCTGTCTGTCCCCCCTTCTCTCCATCTCTCTGTCTGTCCATCTCTCTGTCTGTCCCCCCTTCTCTCCATCTCTCTGTCCATCTGTCTGTCTGTCCCCCCTTCCTCCCTGTATACTGTATACTGTAGCATGTCTGTCCGTCTGTCTGTCCCCCCTTCCTCCCTGTATACTGTAGCATGTCCGTCCGTCTGTCTGTCCCCCCTTCCTCCCTGTATACTGTATAGTGTAGCATGCGACACAGTAATTCTTATACCAGTTGGCCGTGCGGTCTCGTGGCTGCGGGGGCCAGAGGAATGAACGGCGAGGCGGGGGAACGCACGGCCAACTGCTATAAGAATTACTGAGTCATGCATAGTATTGAAGGAGGGAGCGCCTCCATGCTAATTACCTAAAAGTACCATATTTGGGGGTATACTTTTGTGTCCCTGACCCTGCATGGGCTCACAGAGAGTTTGAAAGTGTTTGATTTGAGTCCCTAGCACCAAACATGTTCAGAATGATGGGGGTCAGCGGCCAGATACAGTACATGTCAATTTGGGGGTCCTATACATAAAAGGTTTGAGAATCAGTGATTTATAGGACAGAAGTAGGTCTTGTGCGGGGGTGGGGGTTGGGACAGGAGTGTTGTACGGTCGGGGACAGAGCTGGCCAGCAGAGATAGAGCCTGATGGATGGTTAGAGAACATGGAGAGGGGGGGTCGAGGGAGAGGGGGAGGGAGGGAGGGAGGAAGGTAGAGAGACCAGGGACGGAGAGAGAATTGGACAGGGGACTCAGCCGTCTTTTCCATTTCCTGTCTTGTCTGGGCTCTTCATGATGAAGGCCATTACTCACGCAGGGATGTGAGCCAGAGTCAAATTACCCATGTAGCCCCCCCCCCCCCCCAACATGCCATCTTGTTCTTTGGCACTTTGTCTGTCTGTCTATTTGTCTGTCTGTCTGTCTGTCTGTCTGTCTGTCTGTCTCTGGGGCTATGTTCAGATTGGCAGCCCGCCCCAAACCCATTATTTTTGGTCCATCCATATTTGGAATCAGACTGAACAGAACAAAAGAAACCAACGTTGGGAATTGATTTTTTTGCCAATCATCAGATTTGAACCCCAATTCCTGAGTGGTTTGAAATATGATTAAAATTAAAGTCTGACTCTCAGTCAGGGACACTTGGGATAGTGAAGATTGAATTATGATTTATACTTTGTGTCTAGCAGCAGTGTCACTTGCTGAAAATAACTGATATACGCATCATGCCGCATTGTGACCTCGTAGATCGGCTATTTTTTTTAACCATAATATAAGTTCAGTTTCGGTGTTGATTGTTTCAGTTCACCTGTAGTCCTTGTCTATATTTATGCCTCAGTTCATCGCCGCGAATAATGTGGTCAGTTCCTTGTGTATTTCCTAGTTATTCCAAGTCCGTTGAGTATTCGGTTCCATGTGATTTCCCCAGTGTGCGTTTTGAGAGAAAAACCCCTTAAATATTATAGCTGCTCTGCCTGTGCCTGGTCGTTCTGCATTTGAGTCCTGCAACTCCTTATCCACATTGTGACAGTTGTCATCAGTGGAAATATAACTGTGTGGACAGTCTGGTCACGTCCTAAAGATCAGATCTGTGAAACTAAACCCAGGTCTTAACTTTACTGCTTCTCTGTAAAAGTACTTGAGTTCTCTGTTTCCTTCCCTCCCTCCTGACTCCCTCCCTCCCTTCTAGTCCTGACATGACTCCCACTTGTCATCGTCTACCTCCCCGGCATGCTGTCATATAATAATTGCTCCCAAATGTATTTGCTTCATGTCAGCATAAGAACTGTACAAAAAACATGATGGAGAGTCAAAAACAAAACACTGGCATGGTCAGAGCCAAGTACTGTACTGTAGTTTGAGTTATTTGTACTTCACTGGAGTATTTAAAAAACTTTTACTTCTACTCCACTATACTATCTCAGAGGCAAATATTGTACTTGTACAGTTTCCACTAGAATTACTAGTCACTTTGTAGATTTTGATTATTACAAAACGTACATTAACCACTTCACTAATCACTTTTGGTACTTTAACCCATTTAAAAATAGCATTTTTTTTAACCCATTTAAAAATTGCAGATCTACAAGCTCATAGCGCGCCACCGAGTGGCGCGCTACGAGCTTGTAGGTCTGCTATTTTTGAAAAATCGTAAAAATGTAGCACAAATCTTTGAATAGGTATTATATTCTTTCAGGGCGAAAGTTTTCTTTTATTTCGACGTCAGGCCTAAATGGGTTAAGTACATTTTGATGCCAATACTATACTTGTACTTGAATTCTGTACTTTTACTTACAAAGTAAAACACGTGAGTACTTTTTTCCACCACTGGTCAGAGCAACTGTTTCAGTGCAGATAGAGACAACAGCCATGCTGGCTCAAACCAACTGTTTCAGTGCAGATAGAGACTGAATATCTTTTTCCTCCTCGCACATAATGCACGCTCAATCATGCAGGAGAGAGAGAGAGAGAGAGAGACAGAGAGAGAGACAGAGACAGAGAGAGAGAGAGAGAGAGAGAGAGAGAACCTCCTAACGCAGGGAGCGCCGGTACATTTGGGGTTATTGAAAATAGTGCCTCTGCTAGCTATAGCTTTATTGAGTATAGGGATAGAAAATGTGTGTGCGTAATTAGCGGGTCTACGACGTGCACACGCCGGCATGCGTGTGTGTGCACGCCGGAGCGAGGAGATGAAGTTGTGTTCAATTAAGAGTCGTGGTGAAGCAGAACCGCCTCCCTCAGCCATAGTGGACTGGTCAACAGTATAGGGTAGAACCGCCTCCCTCAGCTATAGTGGACTGGTCAACAGTATAGGGTAGAACCGCCTCCCTCAGCCATAGTGGACTGGTCAACAGTATAGGGTAGAACCGCCTCCCTCAGCCATAGTGGACTGGTCAACAGTATAGGGTAGAACCGCCTCCCTCAGCCATAGTGGACTGGTCAACAGTATAGGGATGCTGACTTCATTGTGAGTCTATTGAAGGGCGGAGATATTATTATGCCAGCAATATATATATATATATATATATATATATATATATATATATATATATACCCAGGCTAGATTATGTTCTCAATTCATTGTGCATAAAGTGAAGTAGTTAAAACCTTTATTGTTTTAATCTTGATGACTATGGCATACAGCTCATGAAAATCAAATAATCCTATCTCAAAATATTAGAATATTCTTTTTATGCGATCACAAAAACAAAAATAATAATCGAGAAATGTCGACCATCTGAACAGTATATTAATATATGCAGTAGAGACCTGCGAATGGAGTTTTTTTTTGTCACCCGCAACCGCAAATCCATTATCCGCCCGCTGTCCAAGCGCATCATCCTACCATTTTGGGTGGGAACCCCTTTTGGTGTTAGCATTATGTTATGCTTTAGCTATTGAAAAATAGCAGATCTACAAGCTCATAGCGCGCCACCGAGTGGCGCGCTACGAGCTTGTAGGTCTGCAATTTTTGAAAAGTCGAAGAACGACTGACATAGAAACATAGCTTTTTCAGAAAACTGTCAGGATTTTTCAAAAATCTGATCTCAGGTCAAAATGGGTTAACTCCACCATCCGCGGCAACCGCGCGGCTAAATCCGCCATCCGCAGGTCTCTACTGGCTTGGGACAACACAATGGAACTCTATGAGGGCACAACTCATAACCCACCTCACCTGTTATCCAACCGCATTCATTATACCATCCTATTAAATATTAACCGCACCATCCGGTTAGCCGTGGCAACCGCGGCTAAATCCGCCATCCGCAGGTCTCTAATATGCAGTCAATACTTGGTCTGGGGCTACTTTTGAACAAATTATTTCATCAATGGGGCGAGGCATGGAGGTGATCAGCCTTTTGTCACTTTTGAGGTGTTATGGAAGCCCAGGTTTGCTTTGATAACAGCAATGAATTCATTTCTATTGTTGAGTCTTACGTGTCACAACTTCCTCTTGACAATACAACCTAGATTATCTGTCGTCTCTTCTGCTATTTATTGTTTTTGGAAAATGTAATAATTATGACAGGCCTAGCCCTGGCTATACACAATATGTAAATATATGTAGAACATGGAGACCAACGAAAGGAAAGAGAACATTGGACATTAAGCATGCGCATGGTGTACGATCTGCGCATGCATTTGGGCTCTGGGTTTTAATTGAAGGACGTTCTGGCATGCATAATAATCACACATAAGTGTATTGTTCTAGTAACGTTCTAGTAAGCTTTGGCAGTAGCTTTCTGCTCCACCTGTCCAGTGCAATGACTCCATCGCAGGCGGATTATTAGCCTCTGGAGAGACTGTGTGTTGTGCATGAACGAATGCAAGAGTGAGTGAGTGAGTGAGTGAGTGAGTGAGTGAGTGAGTGAGTGAGTGAGTGAGTGAGTGGGTGAGTGAGTGAGTCACTGTTTCCGCACCTAAGCGCAAAACGAAAAGAAGCTGCGGACAGAAGAAGATGTGCACAGGTTTTTGCGCAGAGTTTTAGACAGCTGGTGGATGGAAATTAAGCTCCACCCCCGCCGCACGACTGATGCGGAGGAGAGCGTTTCAGGGAATCTGGCCGTCGCGCAAGTCGTCCGCGGAAGTGGAGCTTCTTTTCCATCCACCAGCTGTCTAAAAACCCGGAAAAAGAAGCTGCGGGCAGCCGAGAACGTGCGCGGCTCTTTAGATAGTGTGGCAGCACCTAGTGAGTGAGTGAGTGACTGAGTGAGTGAGTGGGTGAGTGAGTGAGTGAGTGGGTGAGTGAGTGGGTGGGTGGGTGGGTGAGTTGGGAGGCCATACTAGCAATCATGGTTGGGCAAAGAAACCTTGCATCTCAATATATATACATTTTTAATGTTTTCACATGAATGAACGTCCCATTTTTGTTGTGTGGCAGATAAAAGAAATATAGCAGAAATAAACAATCTACAAGATTATACGCAAACCTCAACGTGTTCTGAGCTTGTAGATCTTCTATTTTAGCTAATTGGGAGAGATAAATGTATAAGGCTTTGTTGAAAAATGCTAGCCTATATGCTGACTGACATAGTTTTATAAATAGTGAACCAATGAAAGGCATTTAAGAAGAGCTTGAGACTGCAACCCTAACCCTAAGTACACTACACAGTACACTACACAGTACACTACACAGTACACTACTAAGTACACTACACAGTACACTGGATCCATTGGAACACAGCCTCTGAACAGTGACAGGTTTTGGACATACACGGTCCCCCCCCCCCCCCCCCCCCCCCCTTCCGACAGCGACACTGACTCTGACCTCATTAATGTCCATATGAGTTCCCTGCACAGGACCGCCACGCACAATGGATGGATGGCCTCCCGTCTGACTTCCTCTGGGGGGAGGGGGGGGGGAGGGGGGAGGGGGGGAAAGAGAAAGGCACAGAGCCATGTCGGGGGGAAAAAAGGAAAAGAAATGAGGAGACAGCGTTTGTAAGCTGAAGATGACAGACATGGTGAGATTGTGTAACTGCAGCGGCTCAGAGCAGAGAGAGCAGAGCAGAGCACAGCACTGCTGAACGCATCAGGGAACTGACCTGGAAAAGAGAGGGTCATGCTGCATACAAACACACACGCACACACACGCACGCGCACGCCACACACACACAAACACACACACACACACACAGACAGACAGACAGACAGACATGCCACATGCACAGTGCGCGCACACACACAGAGACAAAGAAACAAACGTACACACACACACACACACACCCATCTGATGGTGGTTGCTGCTCTCTCCTTTCGTTGCTGCCTCTTGACTGTGGCAGCCCGGCGGAGATTGCGTTCATGGAATACACACACACGCACACACGCACCACACACACACACACACACACGCACGCACACACACACACACACACACACACACACACACACACACACACACACACATACACACACACACACACACACACACACACACACACACACACACACACACACACAGACACACACACACACACACACACACACACACACACACACATAAAGCAAGGTGCTGACAGAATGCATTGTGTGCACACTACAGCATCATGTGACAGTAAAATTAATATACATCATGCGATATGCTGACAAGAGTTTTTACGGCACCGTCATAAAATAGATATTATCACCAATAACAAATACATTATATATTGTCGCTGTTGGGCAGAAACCTCTTATCTCCTTATTCTAACTTGATCATACTACAGATTCACACAAAAGCAAGCTTGTAGATCTGCTACTTTTGATATTTTTGAATTTGACATATGAGGTTTCCACCCCAACACACAGTACAGAGAGGATGTTTTAGCTAGTTCATAGTGGTATCTCTAGAGATAATAGGAAGATCACCGTTCCAGGATGCACTGTTGTTGACAAAGAGATATAGAGAAATAGAATGAGAATAAAAATATGCTCCAATACCATTTATTCAACCATTTATTCAACCAGCCTTAGGCTCTTTCTTTGTCAGGTCAAACGGTTTGACTTAACAAAATAAATTGTATGGGAACATAATTATCACCGTGCAGGGTTTTATACATTTTCTTTATAATCATTTATATCACAGCACCTCAAAAAGGTTATGTGCTTGCTGTACGTATACGTGTTTCATTATTTTTGATAGAGATACAGATCTCTCTGTCTCTACACTGTACAGTACTTTACTTTATGTCTCTCTGTTATGTACAGCAGGGGTCCGGGGACCCCCAGGACCTTGGAGGGTTACATGGGGATCCCACAATCACAATCATTTCAACCACTTTAACCATATTTTATATTAAAAAATAACAGATATATAAACTCATAGCACATCACATTGTGCTGCGTTATGAGCTTGTAGATCTGCTATTTTTGAAGAACTAGAACAGAACAGAAATCTTGGGGTTCTCCCTGGCAGAAAACATTTTCAGACGGGGGTCCACGCCCCCTTGACACAAAATAGTTTCATCTGCTCTTATAGCACAGTAATGTGTTGGTTTAACTCAGAGAGTGTACAAAGTACATTGTACTCTCACACAAAGTACTTTTGTACTCTCACAAAGTACATTTGCACTCTCACAATGTACATTTATACTCTCTAAATATAAATATTAAAATATTCCAAGTTAAAGTGTTCATTCGTCTCCATATCTCTGTAGCTGCACCTGAGATGTGGGAAAGAAAAAACATTTTAATTAGACATTTTATTATACCTTTTCCACCTTAAGCCTTAATTTATATGCCTCACCGCATGAATAACTCATTTTATGCAGTTAATTCCTTTTTTCCACTCAAAGATCTGTTATTTTCAGCAAGCAGCGCAATGCAGCCATAATACAGCTTTACCCTCCCCTTTGATGTCGGTTTGCATCAACCTCTTATGAAGCCGCTAAGCCTCCATACTTCACCATAAGACAGTGTTGCATAAACCCAAAACAGCTGATCTACAAGATCACAGCGTGTCACGGAAGCGATGCGCTGTGGGCTTGTTGATCGGCTAATTCCGAGTGTGACGACGTCGTACGACAACGTTTAAATTAAGCCTTTACTGCGGGCTACTTTTTATTCCGCGTTTGGAGTCACACTTTGAAGATTCTTTTCCAGAAGAAAGGTGGTTTAAAGGTAACTCATGCAAATGCATTCTTTCATTCTAAATTGTGATATATATAGTATAATAGGACATATAATGCTGGCCCCAGGTAGTGCATTCCACAGTGCACCAATCCATCAGCATAATATGCCTCTCCTCTCTCTTGTATTAATTAGCAACTTATTATAACAAGCCCACCAGAAGGGATTCCATGCAAAAGGATGGCATTAGAATGCTTCATTTCAGCTCATTTTCACATCAATGAGAAAACCATACACAGCAATTCAGGTCAGTTACAGCCACGAATGTTAGCAAAAAGCTCTAAACCCATTTGAGCCATGCTACTTACTTACAGTATACTTACTTACTTCAGGGACAGATTAACTCCCACGAGGCCAGTATGTGCGCACGAAATGTTCGGGTTTTTCAGGGGGGATTTTTTTATCATCTTTTTTACTTAAATTTAACACAATCAACCAATGATGGTCCCCAGAAGCCCTTTTCAGGGCCTCAAACCCAGTACAGCACAGTCCACTTTCCCTGAAGGGGCCATGGGCCACAGCCCCACCGGCACAATTTGGCCCTGACTTACTTACTTACACAAGCATGCACACACGCACGCACAGACACGCGCTTGACAAATAGAACTGATCTGAAAGCTAAAAATGCACTGCATAGCTTGTAGATCAGTTCAGTGACACCGCTGTAAGCCAATGCAAATACAAATGAAGGACCAGTGGGCGGGGGGGTTGGGTATGTAGTGGTATGGATCTAAATAACTGTTATCATTGTGAACTACACTAATAACATTGTTACAAAAAAGATCACATGTCACGATGCGGCTATTTATTTATTTTTTACAATTTTTTTATTATTTTATATTCATGTCAGGAAGCAGCACAATACTACAACCATTTGACAACTCCCAATACGGTACATATTTCAACTGCTCAACAAGGGGTTCTTATTTGTCCCTCTAGTCTAGTTAAAAAAAATGAATATCCTACTCCCACCCTAAATGGCCCACGGGTTGAACAAGCAAAGACAGAAAAAAAATATGTAAATAAAAAAAAAGGTACAAAACCGTTAAAAAAAAGAAAGAAAGGGGAAACTAAATGTCCTAAATGTGTGTTCCAGCTGCACCCGGGGGAAGCTCTGACGGTGTACCACACCAGCCCCACCCTTTCCAGCCTGTCCAAGCCCGTGGTGCTGTGGACACAGCAGGACGTCTGCAAGTGGCTGAAGAAACACTGTCCTCACAACTACCTGACCTACGTAGAGGCCTTCTCCCACCACGCCATCACAGGTATGACATCACTCTGTGACATCACACTATGACACTAACTCTGGGGGAGCCCGGCATCGAACTAGGAAGGCCACTGAACTTACAATTACAATTTACAATTTAGGCATTTAGCAGACGCTCATAATCCAGAGTGATTTACATTAAGCAAGAACAAAAAGCATGGGAATACATCACATATAAAAGGCATTTATCATGAAACATGCGTAACCTAAGAACGTAACTAGAACATATCTATATAATGACACTATACATATAAACTATACATATATACTATACATTATGTACTATGAAGTGCTATGACTTTAGCCTGGTTAATAAACCAGACCGAATCAGCCGTTGGCAAAAAAAAATTGCCTACCGGCGGATTTCGGTCTGGAGAGGCTCAATTGTACGCCCATTTTCTACACACGAGAACGTGTGCGCCCAATAGGGACACGGTATGCAATATGGGCGGGCTTTGGTACAGTGACATTCAATGCTTGAGACCTTTGACTGACAGTAGCTCTGACCAATTGGGTCAAAGAGAAAATGTTTCCCTGGAAATGAAATCCAAGCTGAGCCTCCCCAGACTAATATCCCGCGGATCCGTGCGATATTAGTCTGGTTTATTAACCAGGCTACTATGACTTGCCCCACTGGGGCAGCTATAGATCCCGGACCTGCTCCACTGGGGCAGCTATAGGTCCCTGACCTGCTCCAGTGGGGCAGCTATAGGTCCCTGACCTGCTCCACTGGGGCAGCTATAGATCCCTGACCTGCTCCACTGGGGCAGCTATAGGTCCCTGACCTGCTCCACTGGGGCAGCTATAGGTCCCTGACTTGCTCCACTGGGGCAGCTATAGGTCCCTGACCTGCTCCACTGGGGCAGCTATAGGTCCCTGACCTGCTCCACTGGGGCAGCTATAGGTCCCTGACCTGCTCCACTGGGGCAGCTATAGGTCCCTGACCTGCTCCACTGGGGCAGCTATAGGTCCCTGACCTGCTCCACTGGGGCAGCTATAGGTCCCTGACCTGCTCCAGTGGGGCAGCTATAGGTCCCTGACCTGCTCCAGTGGGGCAGCTATAGGTCCCTGACCTGCTCCACTGGGGCGGCAGAGGCTCAGCAGGGGTAGAGTGAGTGGTCGCAATTCACTTCCCCACCCAGATTCTTCCAGCCAGTCTAGAGGGGATCGAAACCCCTCTCTCTGGGTTGGTTTTATCTTTGGGTTACTGTATATACCTCTTGACCACAAGTAAGACGCGCTTCTCTGGCTTTTGTGGCGATGTTTGGGGGTGGTCTTTTTGTGGGGTCTGTCCCTTGTGCCATTTCATGTCATTGGACAGTAAAATAAGCAATATGTTCTCATTAGTCTGAAACTAAAACTGACTGATGGCAGCCAGCACATTAAAAGATCATTCATTATGATAGTAGAATTATCATTACTTGTCAATGTTCGTCTTGAAGGGCCAATGGCACTTATTGGCCCCCCACATAAGCACTTATTGGCCCCCACATAAGCCCTTATTTTCCCCCCACACAAGCCCTTATTGGCCCTCACACAAGCCCATATTGGCCCCCCACATAAGCCCTTATTTCCCCCCCCACACACAAGCCCTTATGTAGACATGCCTGTTCACATGCCTGTTTCAAGTCCACCATAATTCTCAGAGTTGCACACATAAGGTCCATTGACACCCCTTCAAGGACCCCAGTGTGAGAACCACTGGTTCGTTCAAGGTAATGGGTGGCACCTGGGGTGGCCAGTCAGATTCCAGGGGTGTCATTTTGTCACATCACTGTGTATAATCTTCCACATTATACAAAGCACTGATCCCATGTCCTGAGAGGAGGTTGCCATAGCCAGAGCCGTAAAGGCTTACAGTTCCGAACCTCACACACATGCTTTTTATTTTTTCTTCTATTTTTAGTGTCCCTGGACTCACAGCTTAGCTTTTTCGACCAGAAACAGGTTTTACATCCAAATATTATATCTCCCAAGGAGATTTCCGAGGCATTCATGTGAGGCAACAAAACGCTGCTGCCTATTTTTGGACAAAAAACTAGACAAAAAATGTTAAGTATATTCCAAATCAAGCAATGCCCTGACGCACACACACACACACACACACACACACACACACACACACACACATCTGTAGGCTTATTAGCGTACCAAGATAAAATGAATTCAAGTACAGTCACGCACACTTCCACATGTCCCTACATAAACCACACTAGCTTCAGGTTCTCTCTCTCTTGCCTTGAGAGATCTGAAAGTACACTGCAAAATCTGGGGGGGGGGGGGGGGTTCATTTACAATTTAGGCATTTAGCAGACGCTCTTGGTCCAGAGCGACTTACATTAAGCAAAAACAAAAGCATGGCATACATCACATATATAAAAAGTAGTTATCATGAATCATGTATAAACTAAGAACGTAACAGTGGAGTATCTATGTCAGCTATACATACTATACTATATTATATATTATACAATATACATGTGTACTATAAAGTGCTATGACTACATAAAATGCAATTCTAGTGCTATCTACATAACAAGCTATAAGTCTGTCTAAAATACTATCAATGGCTACGTTTACATGAGCAGTTAAATCCCCTTTTCATTCCGAATAGAAGTTCAATCCTATTAAACGTTGGTATGTAAACACCTACAAAAACTTACATCCGAATGAAAACGCTCGATGCGATCTAAAAACCATTCCGATGTCACTGGCCGGATTACTCCGATGTTCAATGCAATTGAAAGAAAATTGGACTCATGTATACACTGCTTCGGATGTAAATTCATTCTGGTCTTTCTGAGCATGCTCATTTCCATTGCGCTCCAACTCCAAGGCGCTCATAAGCCTCATATCCAAGCGCCGAGGAGTTTGCACATAGAGCGCGTTATTTCGTGCATTTTGTGTGTGTGTGTGTGTGTGTGTGTGTGTGTGTTCAACGGTCTCTCTCTCACTCTCTCTCTCTCTCTCTCTCTCTCTCTCTCTCTCTCTCTCAAAAATAACGAGCGACCAGATACAATAATAATCAGTGTGTTGTGTGCACTGGCCGTGCTGTAGATAATAAAGTAGGCTACACATAAAAACGAGATGATCACCTTCCCAGCGGAGAAGATGGGGGCCGCAGCAGGTGGGGAAAAAAAGACGGTAAACATAATATGTATGTCCGTCCCTATCCAAGCAGCAGCCTCAAAACTACTGCGGAATGAAATGATGGGATTTCAAAGTGTCGTCTTTCGTCTGAAAGTCACAATGAATGAACTGCCTATATTTTATGTGTCCAACAGATGGCGTAGTTTCACGTGAATTAACATGTATCATGTCTTCTATCACTTCTCCATATAAACACTCATTCGGAATGACCATTTCCCATGTAAACTCGCGGCAAAAAACATTACATCGGATGTATTTTATTCTGAAGTATTTATTCGGAATGATCACCCTTCATGTAAACGTAGCCTATGTCTACATAAAGTACTTATGTAGACTTACATAAGCGTACTTGGGAACTAACAATGCAACTTGGGAACCTAATGATATACGTTGTCATAGCACCCGTTTTAACTGTCAGCCGGTGTACATGGAGATCTGTGTATGTCCCTGTGTGTGAAGACTGCAAACTGAAAAGTGTACTTCAATCTATTCGGCCCACTGGTTAAGCCTCAATTGGCTGAGGCAGAGGCTGGAAATGAAAGGAGTTGGCCTCATTAGGCCCACTGGCAGAGCCTGGCCCAGGTGAAAGGAGTTGGCCTCATTAGGCCCACTGGCAGAGCCTGACCAGAGCCTTTTGAATTGAATAGACCAATTATTTGTTTACAAACATTGGGACTGGGCGACTGTTTCATGTAATCATGAATTCCCAACAGATCTCCAAACCTGTTGTTTTGGGGAGCGCTGGTTTCAGTCTATTCAATCTCTCTTGTGTGTTGGCAAGTGAGATGCACCCTAGGAGACATTTATACTTCAAAGCGCAACAGTATTGCGCACCGAGAACAGCTGATATACAAGCTCACATCGCATCGTGGATGCGAACTGTTGTGAGCGTAGAGGTCTGCTACCCCCAACCGGAATCTTTTACTAATATTGAATTTGAGAAATAGACATTATGAGGACAATGTCCCTGGTCCCTGGTTGAACATTACAGTAAAGGCAGTGTTGGGAAAGTTCACTTTCTACATCTAGTTCGAAGTTCAGTTCAGTATGAACTAGTTTAGTTCCTTGTAGTTTTCTTTTTAGTTGTTTTTTTTTTCAATACGTTGCTGATGCATAGACTCACATCCTGCATATTTCCGTGTGCTGAATTTCTAAAATAGATCTAAAAGCTCACAAAGTGTTGACGCGGCACGCTGTGAGCTTGATCAGCTATTTTCAGCATGTAACACATCGTATGACGAAGTACAAGGCAGGCTTCACTTGAGAAGACACACGGGTGAAATCACCCCTCAAGTAGCCCAACCCCATGCATCCAGCAGGCAGCAGCCGAAGCGCAGAGGAACGCAGTCTGGGAGATGTGTTTTGTTGGATCGCACATCGCTCCTCGACGCAAAATTAATAAGCTATGGGAAGCTATTTTTTGGTGGCACGTTATGCTTAACCCATTTTGGGCGGGAACCCCATTTGGTGATCTGCTATATTGAAAAGCGCTACGAGCTTGTAGGTCTGCTATTTTTGAAAAGTTGTGAAAATGTGATGCAAATCTTTGAACATATATTTCAGAGCGAACATTTTTAACTAAAATATTTGCTTCTGGGGGGTCCCTGGAACTACATATTTTGAGATGGGGGTCCGTGGCCCAATAGAGATAATTCTGGGGGTCCTTGACATGAAAAAGGTTGAGCACCACTGACATAGAAACATGGGTTTTTCAGAAAACTATTAGGATTTAGAAGCCAGTCTTTTTTAATCGACATCAGTCCAAAATGGGTCAATCAAACAACAAATTTACCTCAGTGTTTTTGGGTCTGGACATGGTTCTGTGTCTGCTGTGTGGATCAGTGCGAGTGAGAGCACACACACATGGAGTTGTGCTGCGCACGTCATCATAACGCGTCCGCCTCGCCACAATGTCCGCGACAAAAGCGGATTTTCATAATAAGTGAGGTTGATTGTGTTTTTACGTCGTCCGTAATTTGCTCCGATATTCGGCCGAACGCACCTGTGTGCAACTACTACTTAACTACTTTACTCTAATGTCTCTTGTGAGGGCCAGGAACATTACTTATGGGGACATAAGGCCCTCACATACAGTAGTAATGTACAGTGTACACACGCATTTATGTATTCACTGAGTGGGAGAGACATCAAGCTCAGCTCAGGTCTCATCATTATTATTCCTACAGTATCTTACTTTATGATACAGCTGAGTTTCACTTTGCCAAGGTCAATAGCATCAAGTGCTCTTAGCTTACAAATTACAATACATTGTGTGTGTGTGTGTGTGTGTGTGTGTGTGTGTGTGTGTGTGTGTGTGTGTGTGTGTGTGTGTGTGTGTGTGTGTGTGTGTGTGTGTGTGTATGCGTGCGTGCTTGATACACTGAATTTGTTATCAAGCTGATACAAAATGACAGAACAGGAAATATTTTTCACAATAACCATTGCAGATAGTGTTTTTTGACAATTTTGTGTCAGACACAGACACTATCCATTGTTCGCTGCTGGCTTGATCAGAAAGCAAATGAAAATAAATCACACGCACGTTGAACGTTTTCTCCTTTGTACATTTTACGTATAGTTTGTATTTGTGGATGGCATGTATTATTGTGTTAATGTTTTATGCTATGTTGATTAATTGAATACGTAGGGCCACAAGGAAAACTATTCCCCAGGACCTAGCCTTACTGTGCCACATGCTGTTTACATTTCTTACTAATAAATAACATATTCGATCAATCAATCACCAATCATATACACAATGCTTCTTTAAGAGTTCTTGGAGATACAAAATGTAACTACAAACCCCATAACTTCAGCTGAATGACTGCCATTAAGTGGTCCGATGAAAGGTGGCCTTTCCAGATTTTTTTGGGCACTGATCCAGAAGAGTTTGAGAATCACTATACTAGACTTCCCTGGCTCCTAAACTGTGCTATTAAACTCCCCCATGCCATCACTATACTGCAGACTCACTCCCTATCTTCCACCACAGTCCACCAACACTCACCTCTTCAGACTCCACCTCACCCCCTAGCACTTATCTCTCCTTATCTCCTATAGCTTACTAGTAAGCTACTTTTTGTCTCCACCAGGCCGAAGGCATGGGGGGAGAGTATGTTTTGCACTCCGTCCGTCCGTGTGTCCGTCCGTGTGTGTGTCCGTGAGCAGCTAATCTCGGCCACCGTTAACCCGGTCGATGCCAAATTTTGCACACACACTCCCTGGATGCCAACGATGCACCTCTGCCCCAAACTTTCCAGAACGGCCTGTTATAGCGCCACCAGGAGGCCGCTTTGTGCAAAACAAGTTTTTGCACAGTACACCTACAGATTTTGTCCAAACATCGCGCAAATTGGTACACAGTCTCTCTAGAGCCATTCAACGAAACCGGTCTTTCAGATTTCTCAGACTCCATCCTGATTGGTTAAGATTGGCTTCCAAAGTTCACAGGAGTGCTCAGTTTCAAACAAAATGCTGCAAATCATGAACACATCGCGTGATTTCCGTGAAATTGTGCACGCACATTCCCACTAGGCCGAGGACGAAATGCCACATGAACAATTTCAACTCAGCCTCAAGGTGGCGCTATAACTGGCCGAAAAGTGTTTTTACCTCTAACTGCACGGATCTGTGGATAATTTACTTTAGTTGCCCTTTTATCCAACCACCAGATGAAGGCAAGCTGCAATGTCCTACATTCCTATCCTGGTGGAGACCTGTGCCCAGAAGGGCACTTTTTCTAGTTTTTATTGAAACGTAGTGAGATTAATATGGAATGGAATGAGGAACCCAAAGTACGGTGAGACTCAGGATGGGGGAGTAGTCTCGGAGGCTGACGGCCATCGTTGCTGTACTCGGGGAGCGGTCAGTCGTCTCTGCTCCATCACTGCCTGCCTAGAGAAATAGAGACACTAGGAAGAGGCGATGGAGAACGGGGAGTGGTCTCCACTCCTGAACCTGCGTTGTAGGCTATACAACTCCACTTTTGTCTCCACCAGGCCGAAGGCACTCCGTCTGTGTGTGTGCATGTGTGTGACCGTCCGTCCGTCTGTTACCAGCTAATCTCCAGCACCGTTAAGCCGGTCGGTGCCAAATTTTCCAGAATGTATAGCGCCACCAGGAGGCCGACTTTTGTAAAACACATTTTTTGATATTACTGATTCTGCCCAAAAATTCCGCAAATCGTTACACAGTATATCTATAGTGTTCATCTGTCTGTCTGTTCATCTGATGGATCTGTCCGATATTTCATATTCCATCCTAATTGGCTAACATTGGCTTTCAAAGTTTGCAGGATTGGCCTGTTTTGAACAAAAAGTATTGGACTTAAATACTAGGCTGAGGAATATATCCATCCCTTTTCACATTGGCCTGTTATAGCGCCACCAACAGGTGGATTTTTTCAAAACACATTTTTGGAACAAAATGCCTCAAATCATCCAATTGCCATCCAAGGCATAAGAAGAAATGCCACCCTTTTCACATTGGCCTATTATAGCGCCACCATGACCTGCCCCGACGGGCACTTTATCTAGTTTGGCAGATTTGCAAATTAGTCTTTGTCTTTTTATTGAGCGTGAATGTTAAGAATATGATTTAGATCTTTAAAAATTGTTTAGACTTTACACAGATTAGATGTTTAGGTATCCTAGTTTCCATGAGGCACTATTGTTCTCTTTGCATTCTACTTATGTGAGTGACTATTTACCTTGTTTGTTTGTTTGTTTGTTTGTGCTTAATTGTGTGCTGGTGTTCTTGCACCGGAAAATAGCTGTTCGTTCTTACTCTGATTAAGTTGCTCTGGATAAGTGTTGTAATTGTAACACTACTGCCCTTTTTCACTCATATTACAGACATGGATTTCATTGTATAATGTCTATCCATTGAACTAAGTAGTAAATGGTACTCCAAAACATACTATTAACCCATTCTCGGGGCGGGAACCCCTTTTGATATTAGCATTATGTTATGCTTTAGCTATTGAAAAATAGCAGATCTACAAGCTTGTAGCGCGCCACTCTGCTATTTTTGAAAAATCTAAGAACGACATAAACATAGCTTTTTCAGAAAACTGTCAGGACAGGATGTAGAAGACATTTTTAGAATCTGATCTCAGGTCAAAATGGGTTAAAAAAAAGAATGAATCATGTTCCAGTATGAGACAGATACTGCACAGTGAAAATCTGCCTTTTAACGAGACAGAGGGGTAGATGGAGGGAGAGGATCGGGCGTGGAGCGTTGTGAAATAGAGAAGCGGAGATAGAGAGCACAAAGAGCAGGAATGACAGATGACTGTGAGAGAATGGCAGTGAAAGAGAGAGACAGCCATGCACAGAGAGTGATACTGTATGTACTGTACTATAGGCTGATACTGTACCCAGGGCTATGGTGTCTTAATACAACCTTGAACCTTCACCACCAACACAGAAACTGACAGTAGCATAATCCAGTACAGCAAGCCTTCCGGGGAGAACATGAACCGAACCGTCTCTAAAAGGTTTAATCTTGTGGTTTTCAGTGGTGTAAACCAGAGTACTCAAGTACTCAAGTACTCAAGTACGGTACTTAAAGCAGCACTGTGTAACTGTCCTCTCCTACCAGACTCTACCATACAGGTTGCACAAAAGTACATGTTATAAATAAATAAATAGGATACATAGTGCTGCTGTATGTACAATTTCAAGCTACTTTTGCTTCATTTCCATATATTATTTTTAGGGCTGTCAATCGATTAAAATATTTAATCTGATTAATCGCATGATTGTCCATAGTTAACTGTGATTAATCGCAAATTAATCGCATATTTTTTATCCGTTCTAAATATACCTTAAATCAGTGGTTTTCAAGATTTTTCATATCAATGTCCATTATTTATTGTGCATTTGAGCCACGGACCACCATTTCATGACATTTAGCCTTCCAGACCCAAACTAAAGAACTGTATTGATGTTGGCCAATGGTACCATTACGAGAGATAACAGGCCATGTTGATCAAAATAACATGTTTTCTAAGTTTTCTAATTGTGTAGACTTAAATTAACTTAAGTAATGCAGCTGTTTAACAATTATCTTCAGTGTAAAATTGCCATGCATCTCTCAACCATTCTGTCAAACTTCACAGTGTGTTAATCGCGCGTTAAAAGGATTGTGAGTTAACTAGTTAATAGTGCGTTAACTTTGACAGCCCTAATTATTTTATACTTCTGCTCAATCACATCGCAGAATGAAATGCACTTTTTACTCCATTTAATTTACAGCTTTGGTTACAAGTTACTGCACTACTGACATTTTAGATTATTGAATAATGAATCAAACTATTCAGCAAAACACCTTTTCCCCCCTAAATTGCGACACGTTGTGATGTTATACAGTAAGACCTGAGGCCAGTTCTAAAACGTACGGTATGTTGCTATCATATCAAGGACCCCCACGATATTTGATTTGATTTATTTATTAGATCCCCATTAGCTTACTGTGAGTCACAGCAGCTATTCTTCCTGGGGTCTTCAACATATCATTACATTTCTTCCATATTATTACATACATTTACATACAACATTCATCCAACACAACAATACAACACAAAACAACTCATGGTCCGTCTACTCCATTACACTACATTAGTACTACATACACAATATAAACTATGTATTTGGCCGCGGAACCCTATATCAGAATATTGAGTTCCAAGGACCCTCAGAAGCAAAGATTTTAGTTATAAATGTTTGCTTCATATAAGATGCTTTCCCGGATTGAGCGGCTAATGTCTCCCTCTGAGTCCGTTTCATTCTAATGTCACAATCTGAATCACCCACTGTGGCACATTAATGTGTCACAACTCGTGTCATTTGAATAATTCCCCATCATCTACAGAAGAAGGAAGAAAAGTCGATCTCATGTCTGCCCTTTGAAAGTGTCATTATCACCACAGCCGCCCGCCATTGCTACAAATGTGTCACATTTGTTGCCCGCAGACATCGTTTTTATAAGCAATTAATTTGGGGGCTGAACTGACTGAGAGATGAGATCTGTGTTGAGAAAGCCTTTGTTTTGTTTCTCTGTGTGACAGCGCCGCTTCCCCCTATCTGCAGGCCATTATTAGGCACTCTATTAAGCCTGTCTGAGGGGAATTGATCTGAGCTCCATTCATCTGCCTTGTCTCGTTTGCACGAGCGTGCGCGCACACGCACGCACGCACACACACACACACAGGGACCAAGGGCACCGCTTTTCTAGGACACACTGTTATAACGCCTGTGGGAGACTCACAGAGAGAGAGAGCGAGGGGGGGGGGGATATTGGGGCCGGGGAGGGGTGTGTGTGTGTGTGTGTGTGTGTGTGTGTGTGTGTGTGTGTGTGTGTCTGTGTTATACAGTAATTGCTTTTCTAAGAAAGAAAAAAACACACGAACGTACATATAAATCGTCTCCGTCGGGTGGAAACCTCATGTCCAAATCTGTCACTTTTAAGGATTCAAATTCAAAAGCATCAAAAGTAGCAGATCTACAAGCTCGGAACGTGATGCGTTTTGAGCTTGTAGACCTGCTATTTTCTAGTGCTTTTGTGTGACGTTGTAGTGTGATCAAGTATAGGCCATTCATTTACGAAAAAACAAACTATTCAAATATGGAGATAAGAGGTTTCTGCCTGATGAAGCAACGAATTGCCTTTGTTTTTTTCCAACATCCATGAAGCTACAGATAAATGATGCTTTGACCCCAGCGCCAAACGGCGCTGGGGCGCAGAGACATACGAGCGGTTGTTTTGCGCGCCTCATGACAGACCGGATCTCCTGAAAGACCCTAGACTCGACTCAGAGGGAGGTTAACAGATAAGGCACACACGCGCACACGTACACACAGAGCTCCATTATTCCATTATGAAGGCTAACTGGTCTGTCATGGCGCTGTGGTATCCTGGAGTGTTGTAAAGTGCTATTGACTGTGTTGTTCCATCCATCTGTTTGTGAGGCAGGCAGGCAAAGGACTCACAAATTGTTCTCAATTCCTGTCCTCGTTTGACCTACACCTACCCCCCCCCCCCCCCCCCCCCCCTCCCGCTTTAATCTGTCAGTGTGTACGTATCTCCACTGTTGGAATGTTGGAGTAATATGTTAAATGGTGCATTTTTATATAGCGCTTTTCTCCAAGGTGCTTTACATAGATTGTGCATTACATTTACCCATTCACACACATTCACACACCGATGGCAGCGGAAACCATGCAAGGCATCCAACCAGCACATCGGGAGCAATGTGTGTCTAGCTCAAGGACACTTCGACACTAACTCTGGGGGAGCCCGCGGGTTTGAACTGGCAACCTCTCGGTTACCATCCAGCCACTCTACCCCTGAACCACTGCCGCCCCGCAGTAATCTCCTGAATGAATGTTTTAACAGTCTGCAGTTTGCTGGAAATAATATAGGAGACACCATTGAATATAGGAGTAATATAGGAGGAAATAGGAATATAGGAGACACCATTACCTATAATTTGCATTGAAATGTGTCAGTTTGCTCAATAATGACTTTCTCTTTTCATATAAGACTGTTCCTTTCACAGAATGATGGATTGACAGACCGACCTTTATGGAGTTTTTTCAAATTGATTAGAAAATGGTGTACCTTTTGACAAGATGAAAGGTCAAAAAGGTGGATGGAGCGACTCAGTACGTCTCTTCTCTCCTCCTCTATTCTATTCTCTCCAATCCTCTCCTCCTCCCTCTGGTTTCTGAGGACATGTTTATCGTACCTCATGGATACATAAATGCCAAGACATAACAACAATGGTTTGATCATGTTTCTCCACCCCTAGTGGCCTATTATATGCTCTGTGTGTGTGTGTGTGTGTGTGTGTGTGTGTGTGTGTGTGTGTGTGTGTGTGTGTGTGTGTGTGTGTGTGTGTGTGTGTGTGTGCATGCGTGCGTGCGTGCATGGGTGAGCAAGAGAAAGAATGGATGGAAGGAAGGAAATGAGAATGGATGGATAGATTTGGATGTTGAACAGTGTGAATAATGAGTGTAATTATGATCTGGGCTCACAGCGCTGCTGCAGGTGAGATGGATTCTCTATCACTCATCACTCATCATTGGTGAAGCCCCCGATATTGTGTGTGTGTGTGTGTGTGTGTGTGTGTGTGTGTGTGTGTGTGTGTGTGCGTGCGTGCGTGCGTGCGTGCGTGCGTGCGTGCCTGTGTGTGTGTGTGTGTGCATGAGAGATTGCGTGCGTGCGTGCGTACGTGCCTGTGTGCCTATGTGTTTGTGTGTGTGTGTGCGTGAGAGATTGCGTGTGTGCGTGCGTGCGTGCGTACTTTCTATACGGTGAAGGCCAAATCTGCCCTCAGGTATAGTATAATTTGACACATAGACAATGTGGAGACAATTTAACTGGTTCCCACAAGATAAATGTTAGTGTTCATGGTTAAAAGAGATTAGCTTTTAGAGTTACAGTATGCCTGATTTGTGCGTTGCGTTGCGTACTGGCTGACCTACAAGTGTTTCCATGTGAGACACATTCTGAGCCTGTAACATCGGCTATTTTTCAGTGTGTGTGGTCCCTCAAGTAGGGTTGAGGGAGAGGGAGAAACTTTTTTTTTAATACATTTTTTATACATTTAAAAAAACAAACAAACAAATCTAAGAAATTCCAATATAAATAAATAATAATAATAATAATTAAGAAGCTATGCGTGGTGCTTGTAGATCTGCTATTTTCACTAGTTTGGGTCCCGGACAAACATCTGTCTTTTGGATCTCGACCTGAAACGTTTGGGAACCACTGATCTGAAGTACATCCATAGAGAGATGGAGAGAGAGAGAGAGAGAGAGAGAGAGAGAGAGAGAGAGAGAGAGAGAGCGAGAGAGAGTGAGATGGAGAGAGAGAGAGAGAAAGAAAGAGAGAGATGGAGGGGGGGATGTTTGAGGGAGAGAAACGAGGGAGTGTGAGAGTGACAAACAGCTACTGTGTCAGTGTGTCTGTCTCCAGCGCGTGGTTGTAAAGTCTGTTGTGTTTACTGTGTCAGTGTGTCTGTCTCCAGCGCGTGGTTGTAAAGTCTGTTGTGTTTACTGTGTCAGTGTGTCTGTCTCCAGCGCGTGGTTGTAAAGTCTGTTGTGTTTACTGTGTCAGTGTGTCTGTCTCCAGCGCGTGGTTGTAAAGTCTGTTGTGTTTACTGTGTCAGTGTGTCTGTCTCCAGCGCGTGGTTGTAAAGTCTGTTGTGTTTACTGTGTCAGTGTGTCTGTCTCCAGCGTGTGGTTGTAAAGTCTGTTGTGTTTACTGTGTCAGTGTGTCTGTCTCCACTGCGTGGTTGTAAAAGCTGTTGTGTTTACTGTGTCAGTGTGTCTGTCTCCAGCGCGTGGTTGTAAAGTCTGTTGTGTTTACTGTGTCAGTGTGTCTGTCTCCAGCGCGTGGTTGTAAAGTCTGTTGTGTTTACTGTGTCAGTGTGTCTGTCTCCAGCGCGTGGTTGTAAAGTCTGTTGTGTTTACTGTGTCAGTGTGTCTGTCTCCACTGCGTGGTTGTAAAGTCTGTTGTGTTTACTGTGTCAGTGTGTCTGTCTCCACTGCGTGGTTGTAAAAGCTGTTGTGTTTACTGTGGGTAATGGCATGTTAAATGCATGTCTCCCTGGGGTTCACCGTCCACTGCGTCTAGCATTGTAATAAAAAAATGAAAAAACGGCCCCTCTGCGCTGCCAGAGCTGCTTTACTGCCGCGGGACAAAAAACAACACACTTCCACCCCCCCCCCCGGCTTGTAAATCAGCTGATCTAAGAATGGCTTTCTATAACGGATGCAGCGGGCGGGCCACGCGCCACACCCCCCGCTGTACGCCGTCAGGTCCCATGATTTAGCTAGAGCTGTGGTTCTATAGGGGGTACCAGGGGGTCCCCAGTCATGTCATCTAGAGCTGTGGTTATATAGGGGGTACCAGGGGGGTCCCCAGTCATGTTATCTAGAGCTGTGGTTCTATAGGGGGTACCAGGGGGGTCCCCAGTCATGTTATCTAGAGCTGTGGTTCTATAGGGGGTACCAGGGGGGTCCCCAGTCATGTTATCTAGAGCTGTGGTTCTATAGGGGGTACCAGGGGGGTCCCCAGTCATGTTATCTAGAGCTGTGGTTCTATAGGGTACCAGGGGGGTCCCCAGTCATGTTATCTAGAGCTGTGGTTCTATAGGGGGTACCAGGGGGGTCCCCAGTCATGTTATCTAGAGCTGTGGTTCTATAGGGGGTACAAAGGGGGTCCCCAGTCATGTTATCTAGAGCTGTGGTTCTATAGGGGGTACCAGGGGGGTCCCCAGTCATGTTATCTAGAGCTGTGGTTCTATAGGGGGTACCAGGGGGGTCCCCAGTCATGTTATCTAGAGCTGTGGTTCTATAGGGGGTACCAGGGGGTCCCCAGTCATGTCATCTAGAGCTGTGGTTATATAGGGGGTACCAGGGGGGTCCCCAGTCATGTTATCTAGAGCTGTGGTTCTATAGGGGGTACCAGGGGGGTCCCCAGTCATGTTATCTAGAGCTGTGGTTCTATAGGGGGTACCAGGGGGGTCCCCAGTCATGTTATCTAGAGCTGTGGTTCTATAGGGGGTACCAGGGGGGTCCCCAGTCATGTTATCTAGAGCTGTGGTTCTATAGGGGGTACCAGGGGGGTCCCCAGTCATGTTATCTAGAGCTGTGGTTCTATAGGGGGTACCAGGGGGGTCCCCAGTCATGTTATCTAGAGCTGTGGTTCTATAGGGGGTACCAGGGGGGTCCCCAGTCATGTTATCTAGAGCTGTGGTTCTATAGGGGGTACCAGGGGGGACCCCAGTCATGTTATCTAGAGCTGTGGTTCTATAGGGGGTACCAGGGGGGTCCCCAGTCATGTTATCTAGA
>NC_139705.1:45249491-45426991 GCF_964188405.1 Protomyctophum parallelum | reverse complement strand
CGACACATTGTCATGTTGTGTACTATGTTGGTCTGCAGACTAAAAGAGAGAGAGAGAGAGAGAGAGAGACAGACACACACAAAGAGAGAGAGAGATGTGAATGCAAATAAAGATGTTAAGTGTGTGTGTGTGTGTGTGTGTGTGTGTGTGTGTGTGTGTGTGTGTGTGTGTGTGTGTGTGTGTGTGTGTGTGTGTGTGTGTGTGTGTGTGTGTGTGTGTGTGTGAGAGAGAGAGAGAAAGAGCGAAAGAACAGATTAAAGGCCATGGACAACCATAGTGTACAAACGGAACCAAATGGACCCGTATAGTTACAGACATGTAAGGGTCCATGTGGTTCATAGCATCATAGCTATCATTTAACTGGGGACCCCATGGAACCCACTCAAGGACCCCTCTTGGGGTCCCCAGATTCCACAATTGTGCTAAACCATGGCTTATCCGAGTGAAACACCAGATGTATCAGTGAGTACCAGTTGGCTACACACACCCTCCACAACCCCACACGGTTAGGGGGTTGGCAGTGACAGGGACTTTACAAGCATGGAGACACCCATGCTACACACCCTCCACAACCCCACACGGTTAGGGGGTGGCAGTAACAGGGACTTTACAAGCATGGCTAAATTGAGAGAGAAATGAGGGGGGAAAAAAGGAAGATGGCGAGGAATTAAAGTGCTGCGTTGGACACTTCATAATAATAGAGTAGGGCAAATGTAATTTAGCAGTTCAACAGGCCTTGACAGCGAGCTATAAGGACCGACTAATTGGGTGGGCCTCATAACACCCTGGATGTTCCGGGGCGGAGGGTGTACTGACATGATAATGGTGCCATGGTGTCAAAAGAGAGACAGAGAGAGAGTAGAGGAACATTCAGAGGACTCTATTGTTGTCTTGTCATCGGGGGGGGGGGGGGGGGGGGGGGGGGGGGTAAGTCCTGAAGTTAAAGCTCCATTGGAAAACATATGATATCGTCACTGTTGCGCAGAAACCTTTTATATTTTTGTTTTTTCGTAAATGATTGCCTTTAATACTTCACTACAGCTTCACACGAAAGCATCAAAGGTAACAGATCTGCATTCTCAAGCTTGTAGATCTGCTATTTGTTTTTTATTTGAATCCAAAAAAGTTACAGTTTTGGACATAATGTGGTTTGCCCCTGACCCGACAGAGACGATATCTTTACCATACAGACTGGTCAAAATAATATTTTAATCTCACACAAAGATTTATAGATTGTAGTTTTAAAGTTCAGTTACTTTCAACCATTGCCTGTTTTCATAAAATGTTCACAAATTAGCGGGGGTCAGCGGAAATAGCCAATCTTTTTTGTTGTGAGCTTGTAGATCAGTATAGCATATAGATAGTTGCAGACGGTGGATAACACGGTGGTTAATACATCTTGCAGTACAGTTTTAGAAAAAGCGCAAGTTGCAGTGAGTGCAATATAACATCCTGAAGTTAAAGCCACGGTCATGTCACCTCGCCCCACGCGTGCACACACGCACACACACACACACACACACACACACACACACACACACACACACACACACACACACAGTCACACACACACACACACACACACACACACACACACACACACACACACACACTCGCACTCCTCCACAGTGTGGAGTGAGTGATTAGTCTCAGTCCTCTAGACGGTGGGAAGAGGATGAGATTGCGGTGAAGGTGAGATAATAAGAGCTAGAGGGGTAAAGGTGCGATGAGAAGAGAAGAATGCTGGATTAGATTACACTGGGGTCACGCCGCAGCACCGAGACTCACCGCGTCATCCTACACACATTCCTCTTGGTAGTATCGATCTGTTCTTGCTTGCACGTCCTCGGCTAGGTTCGGGCAGAAACTTCTTGTAGTTTAACTTTTTGTGGGTTTTTTGCCCGTAAATTTGATACTGCAGCGTCACACAAAAGCATCAAAGGTAGCAGATCTGTAAGCTCAATTCATGGCACAAAGCTACGCCCCCCCCCCCCCCTTCCTAGAAATGTAGTGGAGTAAAAAAGTACAATATCTGTCTTTGAAACGTGCTGAAGTGAAGGTCATAAGTACAGATAATGAAAAATACTTTGATACTTTGCACCACTGAAAAGCACTCGCCTGTGTAGTCTTCAAACACGCGCACGCATGCACATACGCACGTGCACACACACACACACACACACACACACACACACACACACACACACACACACACACACACACACACACACACACACACACACAGAGAGAGAGAGAGAGAGCGTTTCTCCCACTCATTTATAATTCAGTTAAGACTGTGACCTGAATGTGTGATGGCGAGGCCCGGTGTCACGCGGGCTCTGTCCCATCAGATTCATCTCCACTAGATTTACCAAAAATTAAATATTGATCTCGCCTTTATATACCTTTAAAAAGAGCAGAGAGTGGCCCCATTCTCTCTCTCTTTCTCTCTCTCTCTCTCTCTCTCTCTCTCGTGTGTGCATGTTGCTCTGCCGGGACTCTGATCTGGGCATGACTCTGATCTGGGCATGACTCTGATCTGGGCCGTGGTGCTATGGGTTTACCACCTTCAGCGGCTCCACAAGAACTCACCCTCCAGTGATTTCTTAAACACAGTGAAAAGGAAGGAATGGCACTGTCTGAGGGATAAAATTAGAATGTTAGACAGTGGAGACGGAGGAGTGGGGGTGGTGGCCACTATCAGCCACTATGACCCATTCTGGATGGGAACCCCTTTTGGTGTTTTAACTAAGCATTATGTTATACTTTAGCTATTGAAAAATAGCAGATCTACAAGCTCATAGCGCCACTCGGTTTGGGCTTGCTTCCGTTTTGCGTCCATTTAGTTTTAATTATTACTTAAACCAGTAGTTCTCAAATAGTTTCATGTCACGGACGCCCAAGTTTATATGTATTTGTCACTACAACCCCCCATCTGAAAATATGTTGTGCTCTCGCACAGCCCCGTACCAGATTTGTTTAAAAAAGGTTCTAAATATTCCACTTTCTTTAATCGCAGATCGACACGGTCACATACGACATGTTGTGAGCTTGCAGATCGTCTATTCTCAAATAGCCAATGGCCTATAATAGTCGCTTATTTGGGGCTTGTTTTCCTAGACCCGGGTTGCTTATTTCTCGCACAAACTCTGGCAACGCTGATGGAGAGGAACTAGTCGAGGGTTAATGATGGAAGGTGGAGGAGTGAGAGAAGGCTAAAGGTCTGATATCAGTCTTCCAGTCGTCACTATAGCTAAAGCTACAGCGATAGCTCTGTGCATGCCATTAATCTGCCCGGGGCGCTGAGCTCGCTTTGCTCACAGCACCGTAATGACCGTCTACACTCAACATGGAATACCATTACTGCCATGGCAAATTATTATGGGACAGAGGGGGGGGGGGGGGGACTCCCCTGGGCCAATCGGCAGGCAAGATAAGAGGATGCGAGAATGTGGTGTGTGTGTGTGTGTGTGTGTGTGTGTGTGTGTGTGTGTGTGTGTGTGTGTGTGTGTGTGTGTGTGTGTGTGTGTGTGTGTGTGTGTGTGTGTGCGAGAGAGTGAGAGAGAGAGAGAGAGAGAGATAAAGAGAGAGAGAGAGAGAGAGAGAGCGTGTGTGTGTGTCGTAAAAGTGATGCAGAGAATGCATAGTATGAGATCTTATCTGCAGTGTTGGGCAATGAGTAATATATTAGTCTACATGCATTTTATATTACATATTACTTTTGCCCCCCCCCCCAGAGGTACAACATCATCTGTGTAGTCAGCGTCTTTTAGAACTGAATCAAATTGTTTTGAATAATAATAAAAAGAGTCACCAATCAGCCAAAAAGGCTTTAAAATAAAGCAGCAACCTCTCTTACCTTTTAAATTAAATGTTTTCATACGGTAGCCAACAAATTCAAAGTAATATGGTATAAGCTTACTGTTTTGGCAGAGTAATACCATACAATACTCGTTACTGGGTAATGTAATAATATTACAGAAATATATTACTAGTAACTCATTACTGGCCAACACTGCTTATCTGCATGTGTGTGTGTAGCGATGTGTTTCTGTTTACCTGTGTCAAAAAAAAGGAAGAAAGACTACCTATGGTGAATTAAATCCAGCAGAAAACGACACTGTCATAACTTGTCAAGACAGATGTTGTTCCCATGGCTGAGAGAGACGCCTCAACCAGCCCAACACCCAGCAGCACTCTGATGTTGTTCCCATGGCTGAGAGAGACTCCTCAACCAGCCCAACACCCAGCAGCACTCTGATGTTGTTCCCATGGCTGAGAGAGACTCCTCAACCAGCCCAACACCCAGCAGCTCTCTGATGTTGTTCCCATGGCTGAGAGAGACTCCTCAACCAGCCCAACACCCAGCAGCTATCTCAGGGCCATGTGAGCCCCGCAGGCCGTCCTCTAACATGTGGCTGAACCAAAGCCTCAGTTATAGCCTCAGTTATACTTTAGTTGCATGCTGGTGTCGTGCTCAGTAATTATAGCAGATCTACAAGCTCACAACGCGTCACGAACGTGACCACGCGTTGTGAGCCTGTAGATCTGCTATTCATGGCACGCAACACCTGCAGCAACTAAAGTATGAATCAGGTTTAACACACTGCCTCCATCCCTTGGTGTGTATATATACGGTCATATCTCCATTGATAACCCTCAGCCGTATTCACAGCACATGATTCACGCGAGATCGTACGGTAGCCATCTTGTGTCTCCGAGGTAATTAGCTGAAACCAGGGTGACGTCGGCGGCAGCCGTCATCACACCGCCCCCCTCCCAAATAAAGTGCCGTCGTCAGCGGCGCTTTGTTTTTTTCCTTCTGTGAGCGTCTGAGCGACTGTCTAGGGCTATAACCTTGTCACTTCAGAGCACATCCTCGCTCACACGCCATGCGTGCCAGATCTCTGCACCGTGGTGGTGTGTCACCAAATTGTAGCTCCAAATTACAATATGAATGAACCTCACAAGCGTGACAGACACGGGGAGAAAAAAAGACACGAACATGACTTCTTTTTTTTTTTTTTTTTTTTTTACATAAACGTCTGAACGCTCTTCACACTCCTTCCACATCTTCTCTCCTCTCTCTCTCTCTCTCTCTCCTGCGCTGGCAAGCTAGTTTCCCCGGTGGCTCCGCTGGGAGCTCATTTAAAAGGGTTTTTATACCAGAGAAAGGAACCGTCTTCGTGTCGGTACTACAACCCTCCAGCTAAATATCATCCCTCCATCTCCCCTTTTCCCTCTTCTATCATGTTCCCCGGTTGGGTGCCATGTTGCATTTGTCTGGGTCTAGACAGGTGGGGGGACTTTGTCATGGCAATGGGGGGAGCTGGGGGGGTTTCCCACTGACACTCGTGTCACTTCGGTGTTGAGACGGATGACTGGTTGTCAGGGAAACCACCTGTGGTCACATCTGTTGTTCCAACAGAGAGAATACGAGAGAGTTAAGAACAGATCGATAGGCCATCATTGACCAGTGATTCTCAACATGTTTTCATTTATTTAGCTTTTTACTCATTTTTCTCCCCAATTTAGATGTTATTCCTATTGGTTCCTCCATAGACTGCTGTTGTATCCTACTGACATAGATCTGCCACTGAGGAGCCCCCAGCGGGAGGACGTAGGGCCTTCGTCCTGCTCCTACCGCCCAACAGAACATTCCTGCCCACTCATGATTTGCTCACACATACTCCTAGGGGACCCTAGGGGGTGGGTGTTCTTACACAGGCAAGTACTGCAACGTGCAGATGGTTCAAACCCAGGATTTCTGGGGCTGTTCCAGAGGCGAGATGCGGCCACTCAGCCTGTGGCTTGGGGAAGGTCATGTATATCATTAACACCACAGGCACAGAGGCACTCCCACGCCTGCTTTCTTAAATCACTCTCTGACAAAGATGTTTGCTTTGGGGACTGGTTAGATTACGCCAACAACATCAGTGTATTTGACACCGAGACCAACTTCTGGCTGAACATGCCTTCTGTACAGCTTCTTCCTGAAGGACGTGCATATCATTCAGCCAGAGAGCTGTACATATTAAATATGTATAAAGGTATAAGATGATCCAAAGATTCTGTGATCTGTGGAAATTCAATCCAGAGACCTTTTCCTGGAAGAAGGTTGAGCCCAAGGGGAAGTGGCCATGTTCATGTATGTCTTGCAGGTGCTGTGTGGTGCTGCTGTGTGGTGGGGGATGGTGTCGTAGGAGGATACAGACCAGAGGGCCTGTATATTTTAGACCAGGGGTTCCCAAACTTTTTTGGACAAGGTACCCCTTTTGGGGTAGATATTTTTCCAGGTACCCCCTCATCCTCGCAACACAGATAACAATATATTTACAACCACAAGCAGTGTTTCCTGCAGGAAAAAGCTTTGGCATGGTGCTGGGCGCAGGCCGCAGGGGGGCCTTCTTGCGTCGAACATTTTGATGAATTAATTAATTTGATTCAATAATTAATGAATAAGATTAATAAATTAAGATTAATTTGTATTATTGCTCTTGTATTGCTATTGGAGACACTGGGGGGACACTGGGCAGGCACTGGGGAGGCACTGGGGAGACACTGGGGAGGCACTCGGGAGGCACTCAGGGGGACACTGGGGAGGCACTGGGGAAGCACTCAGGGGGACACTGGGGAGGCACTCAGGGAGACACTGGGGAGGCACTCAGGGAGACACTGGGGAGGCACTCAGGGAGAGACTGGGGAGGCACTCAGGGGACACTGGGGAGGCACTGGGAAGGCACTGAGGGGACACTGGGGAGGCACTGGGAAGGCACTGAGGGGACACTGGGGAGGCACTGGGGAGACACTGGGGAGCATGGGGAGGCACTCAGGGGGACACTGGGGAGGCACTGGGGAGGCACTGAGGGGACACTGGGGAGGCACTGGGGAGGCACTGAGGGGACACTGGGGAGGCACTGGGGAGACACTGGGGAGCATGGGGAGGCACTCAGGGGGACACTGGGGAGGCACTCAGGGGGGCACTGGGGAGGCACTCGGCTGGGCACTGGGGAGGCACTCAGGGGGGCACTGGGGAGGCACTCGGCTGGGCACTGGGGAGGCACTCAGGGGGACACTGGGAAGGCACTGAGGGGACACTGGGGAGGCACTGGGAAGGCACTGAGGGGACACTGGGGAGGCACTGGGGGGACACTGGGGAGACACTGGGCAGGCACTAAGGGGGACACTGGGGAGGCACTCGGGAGGCACTTGGGAGGCACTCAGGGGGACACTGAGGAGGCACTGGGGAGGCACTGGGGGGAAACGGGGAGGCACTGGGGAGGCACTCAGGGGGACACTGGGGAGGCACTGGGGAAGCACTGAGGGGACACTGGGGAGGCACTGGGAAGGCACTGGGGAGGCGCTGGGGAGAAACTGCAGCCACTGGGGAGACATTGGGGAGGCACTGGGGAGACACTGGGGAGGCACTCAGGGGGACACTAAGCAGACACTGGGGAGGCACCATGGCGGACACTGGGGAGGCACTGGGCAGACACTGCAGGGCAGACACTGGGGTGGCACTTGGGGAGGCACTGGGGAGGTACTGGACATTTCATATCACACACACACCATAATTCACTAGCCCCTCAAAAAAGGGGAGGCACTGGGGAAGCACTCAGGGGGACACTGGGGAGGCACTCAGGGAGACACTGGGGAGGCACTCAGGGAGACACTGGGGAGGCACTCAGGGAGAGACTGGGGAGGCACTCAGGGGACACTGGGGAGGCACTGGGAAGGCACTGAGGGGACACTGGGGAGGCACTGGGAAGGCACTGAGGGGACACTGGGGAGGCACTGGGGAGACACTGGGGAGCATGGGGAGGCACTCAGGGGGACACTGGGGAGGCACTGGGGAGGCACTGAGGGGACACTGGGGAGGCACTGGGGAGGCACTGAGGGGACACTGGGGAGGCACTGGGGAGACACTGGGGAGCATGGGGAGGCACTCAGGGGGACACTGGGGAGGCACTCAGGGGGGCACTGGGGAGGCACTCGGCTGGGCACTGGGGAGGCACTCAGGGGGGCACTGGGGAGGCACTCGGCTGGGCACTGGGGAGGCACTCAGGGGGACACTGGGAAGGCACTGAGGGGACACTGGGGAGGCACTGGGAAGGCACTGAGGGGACACTGGGGAGGCACTGGGGGGACACTGGGGAGACACTGGGCAGGCACTAAGGGGGACACTGGGGAGGCACTCGGGAGGCACTTGGGAGGCACTCAGGGGGACACTGAGGAGGCACTGGGGAGGCACTGGGGGGAAACGGGGAGGCACTGGGGAGGCACTCAGGGGGACACTGGGGAGGCACTGGGGAAGCACTGAGGGGACACTGGGGAGGCACTGGGAAGGCACTGGGGAGGCGCTGGGGAGAAACTGCAGCCACTGGGGAGACATTGGGGAGGCACTGGGGAGACACTGGGGAGGCACTCAGGGGGACACTAAGCAGACACTGGGGAGGCACCATGGCGGACACTGGGGAGGCACTGGGCAGACACTGCAGGGCAGACACTGGGGTGGCACTTGGGGAGGCACTGGGGAGGTACTGGACATTTCATATCACACACACACCATAATTCACTAGCCCCTCAAAAAAAAAAAAAAAAAAAAAAACCTTTTTTTTTTTTTTTTGTTGTTGAGGGGGCTTGGGGTACCCCCTGGCTATGCGTCGCGTACCCCTAGGGGTCCGCGGACCCCACTTTGGGAACCGCTGTTTTAGACCTTAGTCCCAGTCTGAACACGTTATGCAAGCTACTGGTTAATCAGTAAGGTCTGGAGCAATCAGGCCTCACACATGACATCAGGTGGGAACTATAGCAGCCATGACTACCAACAGCATCAGAAAACATAACAGATTTTGCAAGCTCAAGTTTAGCAGTCCAACATGAAATCATAATTATGCAACATTTTTGTAGTTTGGAACGATTCAAAGTTTATCAGATGGGTACAAAGTAGGAAAACAGGGAGGCTATAATGCTTTTTGTTTTTGGAATTCAGCAACAATATTGAGTTCTCCCCTCCACTGATCTTTCTCTCGCTCTGGGCCAAACTGTAATCGTATCCTTTCTCTTTTGCTTTTGATAGGGATCAGTCAATTTTGTGTTTGGGTGTGTATCTGGAGAAATAGTGGCGCTCTGCTAATGATGATGGGGTGACTTTAGTGACTGGTGTGCAGAACGGACAACAACAGACAAGGCTTTGCACAAACAACAACAAAAAATACACCTTTGCTGTCGTCTCTCTCTGCTGAAGAAAGGCCTTTAATCAGACTGCGTTTCAGTTGTTTTCTCATTTGGAGCGACGGCATATTGAAATTTAATGGTTTTTGGAATTGCCTGTTAAACTCAGCCTGATATCTCCGGTGCTGAATTCCAGAGATTTCAGTATTACCTGGATAATATATGGGAGCCAGAAGCACAGACAGCAGCGACAATGCATAAGTAATTCACATGACCGTCTCCATCTCATTCAGAGCAGGTCAGGTCACCCCTCATCACACCCCGCACTTGTCCTTCTCTACTTCACTTAACCACTTGAACCCTGTAGCAGTGGTTTTCAACCCTTTTCACATCAAGGTCCATTATATATTCGGCATTATATCCAAGTATGGGATCTGGTGCAGACCAAAGCCTATCCAAGTATGGGATCTGGTGCAGACCAAAGCCTATCCGAGTTGTTTGAATGTCTCCAAGAAAATCAGGATTTGTCTTCAATAACCTGAAGTGCATTCAGTTTTCCACAACCAGCCAAAGGCACTCACAGTGTCACAACCTGTAAATGCATGTAACGCACCCAGACTCAGATGTTTTCTCCCAAAGCAAGGCCTAGCTTGTATGTCCAGTTGTACACTAACTGTGTGCTGTTTTGTGTACCACACAAGGTATGTGTTTATGGAAGGCTAAACAGAGAACCATTACATCAGTATAGCCAGAAGTAACATAATATGTTGTAACATAATGTATTATGTTAAAAAAAAGGTTATGATGATGATGATGACGCCCATGTGTTATGTGGGGACATAATGATCAGTTGAAAATATACCCTTATTATTTTCAGTTGTGACTGGGTAAAACCTGCGCTGTACTTGGGGAGCTAGACAGGGTCATGAACAAACAAACTTTGGAAAGACTTGAAATTCAAAGGTTGAGATGAGAGAGTCGACTTATCGCACAGGGTATACAAAAAGGGCAGAGGTACAAGCCAAGGGGTTGTGCACGCGTGTGTGTGTGTGTGTGTGTGTGTGTGTGTGTGAGACTGACAGAGAGACTTAGTTTGTATTCACCTCTAGTATCTATGAGTATTCTGGGTAACCTCAGGGCAGAGCAGCAGATACAATTCAGCTCTGCAGTTAAGCCCTCTCTTGCATTTCTATCTATTCAAATCTTAATTATGCATTCCCTTCTCCTGCTCTCTTCTCTCCTCTGCAGCCTCCTTTGGAAACTTCTCTTAGCTCCTCTGGCCCCCGTTTGGCAGCAGCCCCTCCCCTCTGCCCTCCTCCTCCCCTGTCACAACAACAACGCGCCTCCGGGAGTCACACAGGAGAGCTGCTGTCCGCGGATGGACGGAAAACCGGTGTGTGTGAAAGGGGGAAAAAGGACAGGCCTCTATAGACTACATGCCAACCGCCCCGGAGGAGGATTTCCAGTTCGACATGGCCAACTTTGGTTTTACAGACACTGCCTGCATGGCGTGGAGACAAAGCCCCCCCCCCCCCCCCTCTCAAAGCAGGGAGGGGTCACTGTAACAAAGACATACAGAAGATTCACTCCCCCCGCCCCCGTCCCATTCTGTCCCATCCAGTGACTACATGGACCAATCACCGGCATAGAGCCTGATGACTGATGACAGATCTTTGGGTCCACCGATTACCGATGTTTGGGCCGATACTTTGTCCTATTCAAACATTTAAAAGTTTGTTGTATGTGTAAAAAAAAAAAAAAAAAAAAAAAAAAATTGCAGCTGTACAAGCTTCACAATGCGTCACACTGCGACATGTTGTGAAGCATGCTCACCAATTTCATCCAATAAGGAGAGAGAACCCATTTATCAGCTGCGAAGCTTGCTCACCAATTTCATCCAATCAGGAGAGAGAACCCATTTATCAGCTTCAAATGTATACAGTGTTCCAGTTCATTGTTTTCTGTTTTCTGTTTTACTAAAGACCTGGACAGACAGGGAGGCCCCTAGGCTGTTACTGAACAAACACTCAATGGTTAGTCAATTTAGGCCCTTACTTTATTAACAGGGTACAGGTAAAAAGTGACAACGTTTCGATGTTTCAGTTGCATCTTTTGTCAGGTCACTTGATGAAGATGTAACTGAAACATTGAAACGTTGTCGCTTTTGACCTGTACCCTGGTAACACCATCGGGGCCCATGACGTAAATCACCGCCAAGTTCAAGTGCACGGTCATGTGCCCGAGACGGAGATTGATAATCTCCGTCAAATTAGTGCTATGAAAACTGATCGCATCGCTCTACTGCCTAGAGGGGCTTGCTGACGATGGGCACATTTTATTAATGGATTAAATAGGCCCGGGGCCCTCAAGGTGTTATTAAAATAAGGGCCTAAATTGTCTGAGCTGCTCCAGTGCCTCCTTTTCTCATGATACCTGTCCTGCTTCTGAGATGCACCAGACTGGCCTGCTATCAGAATATAGAGCTATTTAACACTTATTTGAACAAAAAAATAAAATAATAACAATGATAGTATCACTGACACCCCCTTTAACTTCTGGACATATGGTTCAGTCAGTTAGTCAGTACTCTCCTTACAGTGCATTCTCCTCTCAGGATTTTCATTTTTGGAATATGCATTGTAGTTTTGATACCGGTATATCACATGACAAAGTCCAACACAAGAGCACTCTTTACCCCTGAAGCACATTCTTGTCTGGGGCTCGGCAATATCTCCATATTATATCAATGTGAGACCATTATCGTCTGGGGTTTTCGATATCGTAACATCATGATATGGCACAGCTGCAGTTAATCAAATTAATAATGGGTGTGTTAGATTTTAGGTGTGTCAATACTGTCTATCATGCTTGCATATTGGCATGCCTTTGGCTCTTGAAAATGAGCCAAAGGCACGAACATCTAACACACAATGTTTGGTGCAGCCGTGTTGCTTATAGCCTGCCATGTTTTTCATCTGCTGTTGTTTTTTAACCTGAACTGTAAAACAAACTACAATATCAGCCTGGGGGTTCATGCCCCTTTACGCCCTTTACAAAATATCTCACCTACAAGCGCAAAATTCATCACATCGTGATGCACTTGTTGATCTGCTATTTATTTTCTTTTTTTATATGTAGTTCAGTCAGGAGGACAACTCAAGAATGTATGGAATATATATTTATTGAATGCTGAGGCGGCAATTAATTAACGGCCGGCAGCAACTGCACTGAGGTTCCCTGACTGAACTTGCTCTGAGCATGTCTACGACAGGCACAAATGCTCATGTGTGTTAGATTTTAGGTGTGTCAATACTGTCTGTCATGCTTGCATATTGGCATGCCTTTGGCTCATGGACACACCTGTACGGAAATCTAACACACTCGTAATTTGTTTGGTGCAGCTGTGTTGCTTATAGCCTGCTTGTTTTTCATCTGCTGTTGTTTTTTAACCTGAACTGGAAAACAATCTACAATATCAGCCTGGGGGTTCATGCCCCTTTACGCCCTTTCAAAAATATCTCATCTACAAGCTATTTCGGCTATTTCTTTTCTATAGTTTTTTGAAAGTGGTGGACAAAATGTGATTTGATTTTGTCCATATATTGCCCAGCCCCAGGGTTATTTTTTGTAAGCCTGTTCATAATCATCTGCAGAATTATGTCAATCCCACTTATCCCTCTCTCTCTCTGTACTGTGAAACCAACTGCAGTATGTCGACAAACTATATATATATACTGTAATATGAACTTTGTAGAATAATATACACTGTAGCTCTGTGCATATTGTAACTATAGTCTTTTATTAATGGAATGGATCAAGAAGACATACAGCCCTGTAATGTTGTCTGGTTTGTGTTCTGTAGATTTGATAAAGCAATAATCTTAAGTCAGGTCCCCAGTGAAAATGAGGAGCAGTTTAAGTTCTCTTTAATTTCTCTGTTATTTCACCAGATAACCACTTTTACCATTAATCACTTAAACCCTATTTACCCTGCTTTGCTGACTGGATTCCAGTGGTAAATGTTTTACTAAAGTAAAAGTATCAATGCTGCAAATAGTATTCCAGAGTGAAGTATTCTGTCACTCTGGAATTCAAAATGTACTTGAGTAAAAGTACAAAAGTATTGCAGTATCAGTATCGAAGTTGCAGAAGTACGTGACATAACAAAATCTTCTCTTATGGCACAAACTTTTCCAATGGTGTCCACAGCCTAATACTGTACATCAGTTTGCATATGAAAATGACAATGTTTGAGAACCACTGACTTAAGTGATAATTGCCCACGTTTGCCCTTTTCCAGTGGCGGTGTTAAGCCTGACAAAGTATACTTCTTCGCAAGACTTGTCAAGCGCAGAATACTGCCGATCTGCGAGCTTGGCTATTTTCCGCACTTGACACAGACGTAATGTACACAGCATAAAATACGGCATTAGTCAGTCGATGATCCGATATATTTCCCACGGCTCAATGTCCCTGTGTGTGCAAATCCCTCTGTAAGTCATAATTTAAGATGTGTGACAACCTTCTGTTCTGTTCTGCTGTACATCGCCAACTCTCTGTCCGTCTGGCTGTGACACACACTGTGAGTTCAAAATAGTGGCCTGGGCCGGCTCCCTCCATCATCGCTGACCAGACGACGCAAAGAGTTCCAGCGTTGCTCGTGAATGGCCTTTGATCCCTCGCCCACTGGACAGCAAGCGTCCACCGCCGTGTGACGCCTGTATCATCGCAGTCGAGAAACGCTTGCTCGACCACGCACGACACACACACGCACGCACACACATACTCACACACACACACACACACACACACACACACACACACACACACACACACACACACACACACACACACACACACACACAGTGTAATCCTCGGTGTGAATATAACTCTGAGAGTGCACCAAAGTGTAACCAAACGCACACTCAGAGTGATAGGCTCATAAAGGGTCCATTTATGAGCCTATCATAAATGGACATCTAACTATCAGCTGGGGGGCCCCTGGAGCTCCCTCGAGGACCCCTGGGGGTCCCTGGCCCCCGGACCCACAGATGGATACATTTACACCTATGGATTGTATACAGTGCAGCGCTCCCCTCCCCCTTACATCCTTACATCCGTCTTTTGAGAAGGACACCTCGGAGAAATCAAGTAACTGACTGTTAAAAAGGGACACGTGATGTATGTTTTTCTAAATTAATGTTATTATTTTGAGACCCTTCCCTGATGTAAATAGACATGCCTTTTGGTTTACTTTCTGTGAGATCGTGGCTGTATATTGTTTGTTCGTTGGTTTGATATGGTATGCAAAAAAGGGAGATGTATCTGCTTTACAGATGTAAATGAACATGTTGAAAGCTGTCTTTTTAGATTAAACTCATACATAAACTGAAGCACTTCTGTGCCGCGGCTCTGTAGCAGTATCATGTATAAAGGACAAAGGATTTGTCTGCATCAGCATCTCTCTTTCTCAGTCTTTGTGACACACACACACACAGTGCAGTCCAGCAGTGCACCAGTGGTTTTTATTTAAGTGCAGCAAAACTGAATCACCTCAGCTATCCCCTCCTCAAATCCCTAACGACCCCCCCCCCCCCCTCGTAACCTGCTCAAACCATAACAAGGAATTACTCTAGGCTCTGTTACACGGAAAGTCTTTTAACCTCCCCCCACTTCTGCCTCTTTCATTATTGCATTATTACTCATGCATTCCAGTGACTGTACTGCTCTGTCTCCTCTATACATGAAAAGGATTATGTGCATGTTAAGTATATCGTCGCTGGCAGGTGGAAACCTTCATGTCCAAAATATCGTCAAACAGGCATATCGATCGTAACGCCAATCCGACTCATATGCCCATATATAGGCCTAACGGAGTGCCGGTTGTCCAGAACCGCAGATTGGACTGATATCGACTTCAAACTTGGCATCCGTATCGCCCGATATCGAGGCGATACACCGAGTGGTAATTCAGTCGAGTGGTCGTCTCAGTACTGACGTTATAGACAAGACAGGCCAGGACTCCAATAAATCCTCGTCCGCGCTCCCTACTGATGTCAATCAGATGTCAATGTATTGGGAGGAAAAGGCAGGTCGCGTCCCAGACTGTATGACCGGAAGCATTTGAAAATTATGGGAGGCAACAGTTAGTCTGGCCACTCAAGACTAGGGTTAGGGGCATGCATTTCCGACTTGCATCTTAACCAACTCGCATCGTTCCTGAATCCCGAGTAGGCATGTTGCCATGTTGGCCTACTTGGGATTCTGGAACAATGCGAGCACAGGTCTAGTTAATGAAAAAGCTAAAAGATTAAACTCAGAGGAGATACAAGGTTTCTGCTCGACAGACAGTGACAATAGTGCAGTGTGTGTTTATTGTTTATTAGGATAGGATCCCCATTAGCTTTTGCCATGACAAAAGCTAGTGTTCCTGGGGGTCTGACAACATTTTAACAAAGCCATTACTTACAATAGTTCACAAACACAATAATCGCGATAGTCTAGACTGTGTGTGTGTGTGTGTGTGTGTGTGTGTGTGTGTGTGTGTGTGTGTGTGTGTGTGTGTGTGTTTGTGTGTGTGTGTGCATATCTTATCTATGCAAGTAGATAAAGTGCAGAGAAGGAACAGTTTGATAAAAATGGCCTGAGTATAACAGGGATCGAATGTGACATTTAGTACAGATAATGTTAGATAGAGATTATGTCGCGCCATGGGGCACCTTGCATTGTAACCCCGCATTCAGGCCCCATGAATGCCAAACAGCTTCCACCCACTGAAGACACATGCACGCTCAGATGCGCACAAATGGGAAACGATTATCGCGGGCCGCTGAGCATCATCCTATACCTGTAAATGGCATGGAGTCATGTGTGGTATACTGTATGGGTGCTACTGCCTTGATAAACACATCCAGTCAACAGTGGCCGTGTCATTATTAACAGAGCATATCTCCTCTGAGCAGCTGCGGGTCGATTGCACTGTTGGGGGTCGCAGTTAATTGGGGATGCTGTTTACACAGCAATGTGTTATTTGCGTGCGTGAGTGCGTGCGCATGCGTGTGTGCGTGCGTGCATGCGTGTACACCTGTATTACTTTTGACCTGACGTCAAAAAATGTCATAATGCTAACACCAAAAGGGGTTCCCGCCCAACCTATACTGTAGTAGGATCATGTTAGAAATAGACATTGTGAAGACAATTCTCCTGGTCCTCAAAAGAAAGGTTGTAAATGTTTACTGTATGCTTGATTTTGCTTTTATTTTAGTTGGGCGCTGCTATCGTGCACCCAAAATAGCTGATCATGATGTGCGATGAGATTTGTGGTTGTAGATCCACGGTCACAGACACACCTATGTGTGTCTGTGACCGTGTGTGTGATGATGTTCGTGTCCGTATGTGTGTGTGACACTATGTGCGTGCGTGCGTGCGTGCGTGCGTGCGTGCGTGCGTGCGTGAATGCGTGTGTGTGGGTGGGTGGGTGTGAACTACTGTGAGTGTGTTTGTGTGTATATGCTCAGTCCCTTGCTGTGAGGTTTATGGGAAAGGGTGAGTTTTTTATTTCCAAACGTCTGTCTTTAATTATCTCCTCATCTCCCCACTCCCCTCCCACCCCCCACTCCCCCCCCCCCCCCCAACCCAAACAAAGTGCATGGGAAACACACCATAAACACAGACTACCTTTTGGACTTGATCTTTTCACTGCTGTGACAGGCAGATGGGCCACATGCAGAACAATCCAGCAGCTAGCCAATTCCATATAAGCCATTAAACAGACTTTTGCCTGCTCAGCAACAGAGAGAGAGAGAGACAGAGAGAGAGAGAGAGAGAGAGAGAGAGAGAGAGATATGGGGGATGTAAATCAGTGCCAGAGTAGCAGGATTTATCCCCGGTCAAACAAGGCCCTGCAGCCTGAAGTGCTCATTAAGTAGCATTAAAGACACAGAGGGGCGCAGCGGGAGGCGGCCGACGCTCCATCACTGCAGGCCGTCCGCGGCATAGCAGCTGTCACTCAGTCACTGTATCATATAATATATATATGGTGCATTTATATAGCACCTTTCTCCAAGGCGCTTTACAGAGATTGTGCATTACATTCACCAATTCATACACCGATGGCAGCGGAAACCATGCATGCAAGGTACCAACCAGCACATCGGGAGCAATTAGGGGTTCAGTGTCTTGCTCAAGGACACTTTTGACACTAACTCTGGGGGAGCCCGGGTTCGAACTGGCAACCTTGCGGTTACCATCCAGCCACTCTACCCCTGAACCACTGCCGCCCCGCAGTAATCTCCTGAGTGAATGTTTTAACAGTCTGCAGTTTGAGCCACTGCCACCAATGCCTGATTAATAATTAGCAACATGAATCTGCTCTTATGATATACAAAACATGTTTGGAGATGCGGGTCCTCCTCCACGGCCAAATACATATATGGAATTTGGAAATGTTTATTTTTATTGGTTGAATAATTTATTTATATTACATTTACACAGCATGTGAAATTAAAGCTAAAAGGATAACACAAAACGTCCTGGGAACTTGTTTCCATTGTGGTCCCATTCCATGCATCAACATAGCATACAGGCAGGCTACAAAGATTAACACAATCATACTGTACATATCAACAAATACAGGGGAAAATTACATTTAGCTCCCCGGCTCCCCTTTGGTCTCCTGCAGATGTTTTCTGACAACCACTCTTCTCTTCCATGGAACATGAAACAGGGAAGCAGCCACTATAATATACTCTATTGCTATTGCTATATTGAACACAGCTGCAGAGTGTTATTGGACTATTATCACAGCTCCCTGTGGATCATATAATATAGGCTACTTCTGGACAGTAATTATGAGCCGCTGGCTACAGATCAAGGGTTTCCGCGGAACACGGCTGGGGACTGATCCTATATTATATTATTGTACTATTATATTACATTATGCTATTGTTATACCTGGCTGCTATTATTGTTATTGCCATCATTATAGTGTATACTATATTGTTGTTGCAATTGCTTGTCTCTCTCTGTCTCTCTGCCCTCTCCCTCTCTCTTTCCCCCTTGGGCGACCACAAGAGTCATGGTTCTGCCTACTGTATTTGGTTTCTTGCCGTTAAATGGGATTTACAATGTCAGGTATCTGCTCTAAGTGTCTCGAGACAACTTACAATTTAGCAGACGCTCTTAAACTAGAGTGATTTACAATAGGCAAGATAAACACAAGGTAATACATCTAATGCATAGAGACAGTGTAGTGCCATCAGTAATCTAGGATCATAGATAAACCACGAACCTCTCAGTCTAGACATTATAATAATATAAAAAATATATACGTAGGCTACATTGAAACTATACAAACTATAAGATGCCAGGTCAATATTGAACCTGGCATCTGTCTAAATAACAGGCCTATTACATAACTTTGATTGAAATTGGGTCACAAGTCACCTCCTGGTGGTATGAGTCAGGCGATTAGGCAGCACCAAAACTAAAATTTAGAAGCTCACAATGGTGTTTGAGGGGCGCTAGCCCCTCCTATATACAGGTTTAATGTTTGGCTTGTCTAGACAAACATTAAAAACGCTATTGACAATGGACATAGTTTAATGTTTGTTTTGTCACTAACACAAACATTAAATGCCAATGAACAGAGTTTAATGTTTGTTTTGTCTGTCACTGAGCAAATCGGCATATGCATATTATGTTATGATATTGTGTTGATGTAAGATGATAAGGGTTGGTAAAGTGCCCCTCACTTCACACGGGTGTGATTGTTTTAACTTATCGTGAAATAATGGAACAGCTGGGTGTCTCCCAGGGGAATATATGGATTGTCAAACTTTCTCATCTCACATCAGACTCCTAAATTGAGTCCTTTAGGTTGTATGATGTCCAAGTAGGGAATGAGACATTACCCCATGTGTGAAGGAGTTTAAGTACCTCTGGGTCTTGTTCACGAGTGAGGGGAGTACGGACTACGGATATAAGGAGAATTGCCGGAGAATCGGAGCAGCAGGGGCGGTATTGCTGGGTAATTGCTGTGACGAAAAGAGAGCTGAACCAGGCAAAGCTCTCTATCTGTCTACCGAGCAATCTTCGTTCCCACTCTCACCTACTGTATAACAGTATATGGTCATGAAGTGTGGGTCATGACATGACCGACCGAAAGAAAAAGGTCGCGGATATAAGCAGGAAAAATGAGTTTTCTCAGACGGGTGGCTGGCATCTCCCTTACGGTGAGAAGTTTAGTCACACGTGACGGGAGAGACTTACGGAGTAGAGTTGGCGTTGCTGCTTCTTCGCTTGAAGGAGCCAGCTTATGGTTCGGGCATCTGGTTAGGATGCCTCTCGAGCGTCTCCCTATAGGGAGGTCCTCGATCGTTGCACGTCCCGCTGCATGGAAGAAGACCCCAGGGTAGACCGATTATGAGTTGGAGAGGGAAGTCTGGAGCTCTCTGGTGGAGCTGTTGCCCCCGGCCCGCGACCTGACTACGGATAGGCTAAGCGGTTGAAGATGGATGGATGGATATAGGCTATGATGTATTGTAGCCCTATTTCACATGATTCTATCCTATGACCGCGAATATGTTGTGGTTTAAATTATATTGCCTATCCAATTTTAGGCTTGTGTGACAAAAATATGACTTGGTGATAATAGTGGTAATTCATTATACAGTAATCAATATAGGCCTACTAGTCATTTAGCACAAGTAGGCTTGGCACCTCGACAGAGTGCATTTCTAGTTGATTGTTGTGATAGTTTTGTCTAACAAAAAGACACCACTGCTCCCTAGTGGGTGATACGCATAGACAGTCAGACTACTTGGCCATAATATCAAAGAGAATCTGATAGTAATTTTGAAATTCCTTCTCGATGTGAGGACTTTGAGGTTTTTGAAGATTTAGTCAAGGCAACGCAGATTTATTATTTTATTTGTATGGCCATTCAATATGCATTACACAGAACACCAAGCTAAGGGATGAAAAATATGTTTTTATTATATAATTAAATAATGATTAGGATATATAAAACAAAAGAACCAACCACAGTAATGTTTGTCTACTGCATGTAGTATTCAAAGTTCAGTATAAAAAACACTACATAGAAAAACATTGTAAAGTTCCTGAGATTCCATGAAATATATTAGACTAGACTAGACTACAGTAAAAAATGAGTCTACCCTGCCCTCTACTGGCCAGTGTTGAAAACAGTTCGTCTGGATTACATCATGGTTTCAAATGAGTAATTATTATAGGCTATAGGAAATATTAGGTCATGATGAGTAGAACCAATCAAATACAGAGATCTCCCCTCTTGTCCCCCCTGAACCCACTGTTTAGTGCACTGGTCCTCAAAGTGGGGTCCGGGGACCCCACTTTGAGGGGGGGAGATACCAGGGGGTCCCCAGTCAAATTAGTTAATATAGCGTCACAGACTCACAATCTTATGAGAATGTATGAGAATCTTTATTTTTTTAAAGCTAACATTTTTAACTCGACTATTGCTACTCGAGGTCCCTGGCACAACAGATTTTTAGATGGGTGTCCGTAGCCAAATAGCCTACATAATTCATGGGAGGTCCTTGAAATGAAAAAGTTTTAGAACCACATGGGGTAAGTGGTTTGGTTATGGTGCCGGCATGATGCCATGCTATACGACTCACTGGTGGCTTGTAGTGCAGTAACCACAATAATCCATGCAGGACACATGTTAAACATTAATCATTTTGATTAAAGTTTCAGTTCACAGATTGCAGCAAGGCGCACTGCATGCAGAAAAATCGAATATTCCAATGACTTCTTGGGAGTCTATATTAGGCTGGCATTAACATCAGCGTTTTTAATAGCCATTAGCCAGTGCATTAAACTGTGTCAGTGACTTTGGATTGTGTCCAATTCTTTGTGAAAATATTGATAGCCTATAGACTACTATAGAGAGGAGCAAAGCAGAAGCATTTCAGACAGTTGTTTATACTTTATAGCCTATTAAGGAGGGCTAGCCTAATTTGCTTTCAAGCTGGATTTCCCTGCAGTTTGGACTTTGTAGTGTATTTGTTATTTAGGGAATGCTATAGTGACCGTGCATGGAAACAGTAGGATATGTGACAATCAGTGCAGTAGCCGCAGATATATATAGGCTAGCTTTGTGCCTTGTGCTGTAATAAACCTGCACAAATTAGTCTGCTCGGCAAGGCTGGCAGAGTGAACTAGTGCATATGGATGCATGCAATGGTGAATGGGGGATATAACATTTAGCTGCAATTAGATTCAAAGGCTGATTTATGCAGGAATTTAAACCTGATCTATTTTCTTTTCCCTTTTCGTCATGAACGCACGCAAGTTACGTCGATGATGACGGGGTTTAGTTTTTAGCACCGGATTTATTAAGACTGTAGAAACAAACCCCTCTTTAATATTATCACTGGCTTGGATTGGATATTGATGATGATGATGATAATAATAATAACGCGAGAGTTTGCAAGTTGCCTCAAGAACGACTGTAGTTGCAACTGTCAAAGGTGGAGTGGGATACGCGCATGAGCCAACCAACAACACACACACACACACACACACGCGCACGCACGCACGCACAGTACAGTAATACTGTACACACAGCCGCACTCGAAGATAATATCCGTATATTAAAAAGACAAATAATACCGAGGTAAAGGAACCGTGGAGTGTGGCCAAAGCGACCGACATATGGAGCCGTTCCGGTGATTTTCTTTCGACCTTCGCTCGGTTTTCTTTTACTCTCTAACCAACTGTCTGGCAAGCCGTCGACATTACTGCACTAAACATATTTCTGTGCCTCCCTTTAGCTTCCACAGCGCAAGCAAAGGATTTTTTTTTTTACACTCCCCCTTCGTAATAAAGTCGCCATTTTGCTTCACTGCCCGTATAAAACCGTCCTGTATTTTTTATTTTTTATTTTCCCCGAGGAGCCGGGCCGGCCGGGGAGGGGGGGACCGTGTTTATCCCCAGCTGCGTAATTTTCATGACATTTCTGGACTGTTTCTTCCTCAACGCCGAGTCGACGGAGGAGCTGGTCGGAAGAAGTGCCTCGTGGTACACATATTAATGCAGGGGAGAGGAGGAGGAGGTGGGGAGGAGGAGGAGGAGGTGGTGGTGGTGGTGGGCGACTGGACACCGAGGAGGTGAAACTAACCGGGATTATATTTTAAGAGATATGTTTGTGATTTGTGCCGCCTGACTCCGCGGCTCCTGTTTTCTCTGCTGCCCTCTCTCTCTCTCCTCGTCGTCTCTTCTGCAGAGTGGGGGGGTGGTAGGGGGGGATACGACGCTCGATCAGAGACGGTGACTGTCCTTCCTTTGAGAGCACCCCCCTCTTCTCCTCCTCCTCCTCCTCCTCCTCCTCTTCCTCCTCCCCAAACGGAGTCGTCTTCGTGCGACACGCGCGCGGCAGCAGGACAGGTGTGATTGCCATGTAATATAACATTGGTGGGGAGGGGGATCAACTGCCAGCCTGCCTGCCTGCCTGCTGCCTATCGCCTGACCCCCAGCCCAGTGCCACCCGGCACCCACCCACCACGTGGGTGAGTGACCCCCACTCTCTGTCTCTCTCTTTGGCTTTGCTGGGTGACTCCCCGACCATCCAGGTAGGTGTGGCCTTATGGACTAAACTATAGTGTGGCTGTCAAAACATTTTCTCATTATTGTTGTCAGGGACCCTCACAGCTGTCATACAATAAGATTGTATGACATGTCATACAATAAGATTGTATGACAGCTGTCGAGCTGTGCTGTGGGGATCTCCACCATATAGCAGCATATTTAATAGTTAGTTTATTAGATGAAGTCCAGGATTGTTACAACTGTCTAATACTGTGTAGTGTGTAGTAGACTTGCCTAGGTGGAGACTGGAGAGTGTGAAACCTATACTGTTTGATGTCTGAATATAGCTGATGAAATAACAGTGCAATTAACCACTTGTTTCAACCTGGCGTGGCGTCCATATGTTCTGGGCCAGGCCATTAAACATGTAAAAGAAAAATCAAATGGTCATATCTACACATTTCCAATTGAGCTTAATGTAGGCCTACAGCTTTTTAAATTTATTATTATTATTATATTCTTGATCAATGGTTCTCCAACCTTTGATCAATCCCGTGTTTTGTTTTAGATAAGGAACGCCAGGTGGTTTCTACTCATTTCAACAGAGAACCAACATGACACTACTGTGTTTTACACACATACTGTACACTGTGTTACTGTAGCCATAGCTACTGTATATATATGGCAGCTCTGACTGTAAGCATGTTGAAGTTCATACACAGTGGCAACATGCCACGTGCAGGTGTTTATTATGGCTGATTGGTCAGCTGACTGTTATGACATATTTCTCCTTTCTTTCTTCTCGTGGGCATAACAAACCACAGTGTAGTGTAGTAATCAAATAGTTTTCCATATATGGTTATATAAAACAAAATATAAAATGACATTCCTTTTGGGTTTAATATTAGTACCCAGCCCCCCCCCCCCCCCCCCCCCCTCTTTCTCTCTCTCTCTCTCTCGCTCTCTCTCTCTCTCTCTCTCTAGCTATAGACTAGCTAGTTTCTTTTTTGCGTGAACTTTTTCTGTCAACTCCTCTCCTCTCTCTGCCTCACAAAGTGACAGGAAGTTGTATTTTATGTGGGGATGACGTGAACTATTCCTCCCTTTTTCTGCCATAATATTTTTTATATGCTAGATCACGGAGAAGCATCTACGCGCACCGAGTTATTTCATCATTTCATCACATCACATTGTCTACTCTACTGTAAACTCAAACTCCAAACGTCAATTTTGCGAGAGAAATAAGCAACCAGGTCTATGAAAAATAAACCCAAAAGAAGCGACGCCGACTATAGGTCACATGAGCACTTTAGACCAGTGGTCTTCAACCATTTTCATATCAAGGTCCATTCTTTATGTCGTATTTGACCCACGGACCACCATTTGACAACATTAGCCTCTCAGACCCAAAACAAAAGAATATTTTGTTGTCGTTGGATACGATTTTGTCCACAATTCCATGCTGTATTGATGCGGTACCGTAGGAGCGATAGTGGGCAAATGTTGATCAAAAAAATAAAATCTCTAATTGTGCAGTCTTCTTGTAAATTAAGTAATGCAAAATGTAAAATGAAACCAAATCTTTGTTTCCGATCCCGATAGTTAGCCGATACCGATACCAGTGTTGTGATCATGTGATGTTGTGTTTATAGCTATCTAGCTATATATCTCGTGTTGTGTTTATAGCAGATTCCTCAATCAAATGTGCACTTGCAGTTTGGGCAACTCCAAAGCAAACTCCACATGCCCCGAAATTTAATTTACCTGCCAATCATAGTGTCAACCTCTTACCCCTGTGTCGGATCGGTGGTTAGACTGGCATATGACCTGATATGACAAATAAGGGCCGATACCGATACAGTATCGGGACATCTCTACTGAGTCTACTCTACTGCTATTTTCAAACAAATCTTGATTGGTTTTTAAGGGGGGGGGGGGGGGGGGGGGGGGTGTCTGTGGATACAAATGCATACAAATACATATTCATTTGGGGGGGTCCTTGACATGAAAAATGTCACTGGTTTATAGGCCTACTAAACAAGCCCAACTAGAAGAGAAACAAGCCCCCCCCCCCCCCAAAAAAGGCAACTACCAGTAGTTACAAGTGACTTTTACTGAAAAACAAGCCAAAAGTCGCTTATAATAATAAAACGTGGCAACACTGATGGTATCTTCAGTACAACATGATGCAAAAGACAGCGAGCACGCAGTCAGCCGGTGCCTGGGAGGACCCGCGCCCGCCCGCCCGCCGGCATCATCACTCAACGGCCACTGAATAGCATGGCGTGTAAACGGATACCGGGCGAGGAGAAGACTCCAATGAGTGACCCTTTGTGTGCTGTTGTAATTCATTAGGAGAACGACACCAATACGCGCTAAAGAGAAAGCATGTCGGTACCGTAATCAATCCCACTTAGCATAATTAGCCATCAGTCAGTTTCCATCCATTAAGGGCTGTTCCGTGCTGCTGGGGGGGCCCCGTGCCGCCAATAATATCCACGGCTCATAGCCTCCTTCCTTCTTCCACCAGCCTGCTGTGTGTGGATTGAGACATGAAGGCTACAGAATGGAGAACAAGAAGGAGATGTATGGAAACTCCTGTCACTGCTGTCTGTCTGAAGTCACTCTCATTCACTGCTCCCTATACGTAGGCTATATAGGGAGTTCTATGTAGGACATCATATAGTGAACTCATCAGTGAAATAAATAAAAAAGCGTCATTGCTGTTGCATAATTAAAAACGTGCCGGTAGAGTTCAACGTCGACATTTGTCTTTCGGTGCAATGCATGATGATCATATGTAGAATTTGCTATTGTATGGTAAATGGTAAATGGTGCATTTATATAGTGCCTTTATCCAAAGCGCTTTACATAGATTGTGCATTACATTCACCCATTCATACACCGATGTAGCGGAAACCATGCAAGGCACCAACTAGCACATCGGGAGCAATTAGAGGTTCAATGTCTTGCCCAAGGACACTTCGACAGTCACTCTGGGGGAGCCCGGGTTCAAACTGGCAACCTTGTGGTTCCCATCCAGGGACTCTACCCCTGAGCCACCGCATTGCAGGATAAAACTAATCCATATATTATAGGGTATAATAATGACATTTGGCAAAAATAGCCAAAGCACAAGCTGTGATCTTGTAGATCGGCTATTTCCGTTGACGCGTGACATTGTCGCACAATGAGGTTATAAATCTGGCTTCACTGTGTGACTTTAACCTGAGACTGTAGTTTGTCCTGCTGCTGACCATGTGACCTGACCAGGAAATGCATCCCTGCTCGTCTCGATCCATAATACAGAAAGACGTGAGGCCTACTCAAGGACTCGAAGGCTGCGAGCTTGTCCTTAAAGTGCTCCTTCTCTTTCTCTAATGTATCTCTCTGTCTCTCTCTCTCGTTCTCTGCCCCCCCCTCCTCCCTCCCTATGTCCCTGTGACTCCCCTCTAGTCTAATTGGCAGAGCATGGAGTTGGTGTGTAAGTGAAGGTATTGATTTAGAAATGAAACATGGAAGGTCGCACCCTCGTTACAACTCCAGATGATGTGTGCGTGCCTCAACTCGGATAACCTCCAATTCCAGTCTCCTCCACCACCGACCACCGGTGTGCCTGGCCACACCAATAGTAGTCTAGTCTTGTCTGGGACAACAAAGGCGGCGTCGTAATCAACTATTGATGCGGCTGCTGCATTGCTAATAATGTGTTATAGCTGATGGAACATCATCAGCCAACAGCTGCCGACGCTGTGCTCATGTTTGCCCTGAGTCATCTAGTTTTATTCTCTGTGTGTCTTTTTGCTCCCGAAGGGAATTAAACAGAGTTGTATGCATTGTAGACATTTACTACTAGGAAGGAAGGAAGCAACGAGACGACAAAGCAAAAACACCCGAACACTGATGTATAGTTGTACATACCTTTACTGCATATTCTATAAACCTGATAAATTGGGTAGCTCAGTCGGTAGAGCGATTGTCTTTGGACCACAAGGACTTGGATTCGGTCCAAACTAAGGTACCGTCAACCCTCAGTGTATGAGTAACGCGGCTCGGGGTAAGAAGTGCGGTTAGTGCTGGGAGCCGATGGTAGATGTTGCACTCCACCTCAGCAATCCTTCTCCCAGGGGGTCTAGGAGGGCTTGGAAAAAAGTGGCTAGACGCCCTCGTTCTTGGCCGATACCGATAATAAGCCACTCTGACTTAATTAGTTTTACATCCCCCGTTGTACACCCCCTGCTGCCGACTGTGACGGTGTATAGTAAGGTTGGGCGATATGCCAATTATTTTCAATCGCCAATCGTCTGTCTAAAAATCGGCGATTGACGATGTATTCGTGTCATTAAAGTAAAGTGAGAACAGCTCACTGCTGGTCGCAAAAAAGCCAGATCTACAAGCTCTCAAGGCACCGCATCCTGCCTGTTTTTGCAGCTCTGTTCGCTACGCGTTGAGAGCTTGTAGATCCGTCTGTTTTTGCAGCATAACTGCGCAGCCAGGGTAACAAAATAAGAAATAAGTTTAGATGAAGTGAAGTTGGAACGGACAAGCAGCTGCAAGCTAAGCTAACATCACAACCACTGGCTGGTGACAGTGTTAAACATGTAGCCTGCCTGCCCTAGTAACTTCTCCTGGAGAAGTCTTGCCTCCCCGCACCGGCGTCGGAGGCTCAGAGGGTCGCCCACATGCTGCTGCTGATAAGCAGGCTCTCAAGGCGCAGAGTCCTGCCTGTTGCTTATACAGTATAGGCTCGGGGATCGTTAGCTTAGCTTAGCGTGTAGCTACTGATTCAACACACTGAACTTCATCTATACTAACACTATCAGCCTGTTTTTTTTTTTTTTCTTGACTTCATGGGTGGCGCATTGGGATTGTGATGAGACACGAGACAGCAGTGTGCATTCTGTTGTGACTGTATATTATTAAACTGCATGGGTCTGGACTCAGGAGCGTAAACAACATGTAGGCTACAGTAACAATAGCCTTCCTCGGCTCGGCGCACAGTGAGCAACTGAGCATCACGGCTGCGGGGACTGGGAGTCGGGACCATACCATTATAACGGGAGGAGGGGATTTCCACCCGGCCGCTGTTACTACTTTCCTGGCCCAAATTGATTCACATGTTGCGCACACTTTACAGGTTAAAAATCGTCCCGAAAAATCGCCTTATAAAAATATTCGGCGATTGGATTTGTATATTCGCGATTGACGATGTATTCGTATCGTCACCCAACCCTAGTGTATAGTTGTATTTATCTTACCACAAAGTCTAGCTATCATAATAAATCATCCCTCTCCCCCATTTCTAAATGTTCCCTGTTGCACATCCCCTAATGATTAGGATCTCTCGCTGCTGAAGTTCCTTTCACAGATGATTTAAAGTGTGGTTCTTACCTGTACTTTTAAAATCTTATTCCTATTATATATTTTTTTCTTGTTCTTTTTCTAACTAACAGAGCCAACTCAGGTCAACTTTACATGGTGACACATTTATTGGCGAGGTGCAATTCCAAATACAAGAAAAAATATAAGGAAGGAGGAAAACAGAGAATGCAATAGATCGTGGACAGAGTTGTTTGCTTTCACTGCCAGCGGGATTATCTGTATATTTGACCTGCTGCGAGAACATCATATTTAGTGAATGCTCGTTAGCCTGTATTTGTATTTAATAACTTTGATAGGCTAATATATTATACATGTATTAGTCCATGTTGCCTTCATTTTAAAGTTCAAATATATTTGTGGCTCCACACTGATTTCCTTTGGGGGTCCAACATGTCTCTTTTGTCATTTAAGGTTGTTAAAGTTGTTAAAATCCAGTATTATCTTGTGTATATTATATTGTTGTTGTCTTGCTGACCAGTTCACGCCAACATTTAGTTTGCTAGTTCATACACAGGTACAAACCTGTCTGACTGAGTGACAAATAAAGCCCTCTGTTGATTCTCTTGTTTCTTGGTTCTCCTCACAGGCATGGAGAGCCAAAGCGGCCCCCGGCCAGGGAAGTTGTCTTCATCGTCGGGTCTGCCAAGAGGCCGGCCTCCCAAACACGGACACTCCCAGGAGGTAGTCAGAGCCACGCCAGTCCCCGAGAACAACAACAACAACAACAACAAATATGGTGAGTAGCACCAAAAAAACCAAACCAAACCGACGCACAGTTTTGGAAGAAACAACTAGTGTCCTCTGATTATTTATTTTTTTGTGGCCGGTGATTTGTTTTTAATTGTTTATTCATTTATTTATTTCTTCGCTCGCCGAGCCAAATTGTCATTAGTGTGGCTAGCCTCGCAGAAGTTCCAGAGCTGGTTCTCAGAGAGAGGGGTTTATGTTCCATTAGCATACCATATAATTGGTATTGCCTCTGGAGATTTCCTGAACAGTGTTGCCATGTCTGCTTATTGTAAGCTAGCGACTTTGGGCTTGTTCTTCTGTAACGTCGCTTGTACATATTGGTAGCTGCGGGTTGTGGTTTTTTTGTGGCTTATTTCTAGTGTAGTTGATTGTTTAAGCTTGTTTCAAACATTTTCACTTAACCCATTTTGATCTGAGATCAGATTCTACAAATGTCTTCTACATCCAGTTCTACAGACAGTTTTCTGAAAAAGCTGTCAAAGCTGTCAAACGATGTCAGTCGTTCTTTGATTTTTCTAAAATAGCAGACCTACAAGCTCGTAGCGCGCCACTCGGTGGCGCGCTATGAGCTTGTAGATCAGCTATTTTTAACGTAATGCTAACACCAAAAGGGGTTCCCGCCCAAAATGGGCGCGATGCGACGCGTTGGGGCTGTGAGTTAGTAGATGCATATACTAGGTTTAAAGTGCTAAAGGGCCTATATTGTCGCTTATTTTGGGCTTGTTTTCATAGACCTGCTTATTTCTGCAAAAATCTGGCAACAGTGTTCCTGAACAACGGCTGACACTTTAGCTGCAGCTCTCTCTCACCACAGAAGGGATTTTTGGAAAACGGGTGACGTGTTTTTCCTCCTCCGACTGTCTCACAGTGTTTGTACCAAACAAACAAATGATCCTGAGTGCTGACATGAGTGAAAACACAAGCCATCTGGTTGGAGGTGCGGGTGGAACACTTTGGAGAGAGAGAGAGCAGAGATATACGAGAGAGAGCAATATGGTGGAATTATGCTTCAATCCAATAACCTGGAGATCATCATGACTTTGTTAATGGAGTCAGGCAGACTTGGAATAAGTGGGGGCTGTGTTTAATATGACCCAGTTGTTTTTCAGTTGCTACAATAGCCTCTGAGTAGCACAGAACAGAACAACACAGCAGGGCTGTACTAGTCCAAGATGCTTCGGTTTGTTTTCTATGCATGTAAATATTCAACAGCCCTCTAGGTTGGCTGGGAATTTGTGTGTGTGTGTGTGTGTGTGTGTGTGTGTGTGTGTGTGTGACGTGTGTGTGTGTGTTAGTGTGTGTGTGTTAGTGTGTGTGTGTTAGTGTGTGCGTGTGACCGTGTGTGCGTGCGTGCGTGCGGCGCGTGCGTAAGCGAGAGCTTATTTTGCATGACAGGTTTGACAATGTAAGGAAGCACAGACTCGTTTTTTTTTCTTTTGCACTTGATGAAGTGCTTTCATTTGGGTGCCGCTCGCATGGTTCTGGGTCCTCTGGAATAATGGCTGGCTCTGTTGCAGAGGTTCACACAACAGGTCTTTCAGTGCCTCCATGTATACAGCACGCAGTCTTGACACATATCGTCGCTGTGCCGGGTGGAAAGCTTGTATCGCTAATTTTCAACTTGTTGTTTACTCATACTCGTACTTTAATGCCCTACTTTGTCATACAACACTAGCAGTGTTAGCCCTGAGGCTGGCAAGTCGGGGTTCAACATCAATCACTGGCCGAGTCATAGTAACAGGCCTGTCACAATTATTACATAATTCATCAATTATTTTTGCATAATCGTCATAATCGTGGAAATAAAAAAAAAGAAGAAACGGCATTTACAAGCTTACAACGCATCACGCTATTTCCACAATTTGCTTTAAAAGTATAATATTATTAAATGTCAGTAATTTCTTTGTATATTAAAGTTATATGTCATATCTGCCCTGTGCAAGTTTCATTACGAGGCCTTAAAGGCAATCTGAAATGTAATTTGTATTCATATATTCCAATGTTCAAAGCCAAAAACACAATTAAAACATTAATCACAAATATTTGTGTGACAATTAATCAACTTCAATTTGTAACCGTAACGCAAAGACTATAAGAACGGTACCCAATGATGCTTGGCAGTCAGCATCGAGGGTCAGATTGGGGACAAGTCCCTGCGGCATACTAGCGACATGTCCAGGGGGTGTATTCGTACTTCAAGCGGCCTCACGCTACAGAAACGGTAGCATTGGTTCCCCAGGCCACTTACTGAGTTACTACTTGTCGTACAAGACTGGCGTGCAAAAGTAGAGAAAATAGCTGATCAACAAGCTCACCCTGTGAGGTGCAAGTTGTTGTACTGTAGCTATTTTAGCAAATTTCTGAAAGTGGAACTGGTTATGTGACCTTACGTCTGTCTGTGGGTAACGGTTTAGGACAATGTTTTCGCTCGAGAAAGACTGATTTAGTATAAGTAAGTCAGGCCTAACTCTTCCTCTTGAAAAATGTCCTGTAAAGCCATCTCCATTCGAACGACGGCATATTTTCTCTTGGCAGTCCCAAGTCTGATGTTTTATAGATTGTTTTTCCCCCCAACTTTATTACTCAATAAACACATGTTTATAAATCAATCAGAGCTAAATGAGAGTGCTAAGTTGATGGTGCGCGCTCCACCCCTCGTTGTGTCGACATCGAGTGCCAGGGAGGAGAGATGGATGAACGTTGGAGGTGGAGAGAGGATCACAACTCAAGTAGAGGACACAGAAACACTTGGCCCATGTTCACTAATGAGTAATGGCAATGATATTCCGGTTCCAACAAGGTCCCTGTGTGTGTGGGTGCGTGTGCGTTTGCGTGTGTGTGTGTGTGTGTGTGTGTGTGTGTGTGACTGTGTTTGTGTGCGTGCGTGCATGCGTGCATGCGTGCGTCACACATGTGCGCGTTGAGATCATGCTGCTGTACGGCGCAGCTGGTGGTTGGTAACAGGTCTTTATGGGGTTATAATTGGCAACGTTAGACATTACATTGTCCGCCTTGCTGAGCTATCTATTTCTTTTTCTGGATCTCTCTTGCTCTCTCTCATGGATCACTAGACTCCTCTTCGACGAAATAGAGCAAGCGTGAAGATCTGTGGTAACACTTTACTTAAAGATGGAGTGATTTATTTTGTACTTTTTCTGTTTTGTACGTGTCTATGGAGTTAACATTACTCTAATTGACCCCCTGGGTGTGGTTATAATATTCAAATATGTCTTCCCTGTTTCCTCTATGAAAGCTGAAAGCCCCTTTGAGTCAAAAGGCTCTCCTCCATGATCATACAACAGCTGTGGGCGATGCTTAAGTTCAGTTCCCTTTTCCCTTTGAGAAATATAGTCACTGGCAAGCGTTTTTTGGAACAATATGGATGGAAGAATCTTTTTTGAGACAAAAACTTGAGGCTATGGAATCTTTTCCAGGATTGCACAAATAAACGAAGCCATTCATATTGATGTCACCCATCCATTCTAAGGTTGTCCAGACTGATATATGAGCCTTTATTTAGAATAATACAATAAACCTTATTTATAAAAAGGAAACTGGTTCACATAGCCTAAGCCTACGCCCTACGGTAGGTAAAAAGCTAAAAGCCATTGTATAATAAGCAAAGTCATAATATACACTGCACCGGCAGTTGTTGAGAATTAACGCCCGACAGGATGATTAAACACAGAGGCGTAAGTTGAGGTGTTTAATCATCCTGAAGAATCTGTGAATCTGTGAAAGGGCGGCTGTGGCTCAGGAGGTAGAGCAGGTCGTCCAATGATCCCTGGGTCGGTGGTTCGAATCCCGGCTCCTCCTGTCCACATGTCGAAGTGTCCTTGGGAAAGACACTGAATCCTACATTGCCTCCAATGAGTTGGAGGCAATGGTGTGTGAATTGGTGTGTGAATGTGGGAAATCAGGAAGCTGGCATCAACTGTTCGCCGCTTCACCTCCAAATGTATGAATGAATGGACCATTGTAAAGCGCTTTGAGCACTTGGAAAAGCGCTATAGAAATGCAAGAAATATATTATCCCGCTTATTTCACGACTACTTAATCATTTAATTCATAAATGCAAAAAACAAAAGCAGTAATGAAAGTATTCAGTGAAAGTCCGACACAGTCGCCTCGGAAAACATGTACCGGTAAGTGTTGATCAAATAGAATACATTTGTGGTTACTGCATTGTGTATTACTCGCTTCAAATGTTTTCAAAAACATTCTTGAGAGCAACGTTGAGTTGTAAATTACATTGTTGGATATGGCACAAAATCAAGCAGTGCAAATTGATATGAGCAGATGCTCTGACTGAGCCTTTGATTATACAGCGGTTGGATATTGAGCCAAACTGTCATTATCACAAAATAACTGGAACAGAGTAAACGCAACACCATTCCGACAATGTGGCTTCCGTGTGCGGGTATAGGGTTAAGGCCTATTCATATTCTGGATTTTCGGTGGTGAGGTGACCACCAGAGCTGAAATAACGTTGAGCAGTGGACAGAGACCAGGGCTGGGGCGGTGGCGTGGTTTGCTCTTCTTCACCGCGGCTTGTGACGTCATGTTGTAGTTCGGTGGTCACCTAACCACCTAAAATCTAAAGACTATGTATGAGCCTTTAGAATTAGGGTTAGTAATGAGCGTGTCAGAATGGCCGGTGTGTAACCCAAAATAATACATTGGCTGAATTCAGCGATTGACAAATCAGAATAAAGCATTCAACCAAGCCATTTAATAATGAGCTAAGCAACAAGTTACGTTGTTTCCACAAATAGGGAGCCCTAGCAGCGAATGTCCTATCGCCTTATCCTGGAGTGGGTCTGCAGCTGATCTAAGATTACAGGGTGGTATGAAGGAGACAGGAGGTCAAGAATATAAACAGGTGGAAGAATGGAACAGGTGGTCTGTCCAGTGATTTAAAAGCAAACAATGTCATTTTAAAATCAGTTTCTGAACGCCACTGGTAGCCAGTGTAGACTGAGAGGCAAGAACTATAGGCAAGAACTATTTGTTTTATGAAATCGGTATATTAAGTGTCCCTGTTTTGGGCATGTCATTATAGGTGAAAGGTTTCTGTAAACAATCATCAACAATAGATTGCCTTTTATGTTATTTATAGAATTGATTCTTAAAATTCAAAATATTGGTCAAAACATTGGTAAACGGTTGGCCAAACAATCTGTCATTGTTCTGACTCTACTATATGAAAGTGTTGATTACAGTAGGTGTCAAGACTCAACAATCTGTCATTGTTCTGGCTCTACTATATGAAAGTGTTGATTACAGTAGGGTGTCAAGAGGAGCAGAATTATTGTTCAGCCAATTTGTCTATGGAACCCGGCGACTACCGGCGATAGCAGGCGAACGGCCGATAGTCGAAAAGTGGGCAGAGGAACGTTGCCCGAAAAGATCAAAATAATTCATCTTTTCGGGCGATACTGGGCGATACTAGGCGATGTGTCGGCCGATGCTCTCCCGCTGTTAAAACACACTGTGAGGCAAGCCAATACTTTGATAACCAGCAGTGGTTCCATGTGGAGACAGAGACACAAAGGAGACTCTTTGTGTCTCCATAGTATTTCCCTCCCTGCACGATAAGCAAAATCTCCCTTAGCCCTTGTTACTCATCAGCGAATGGCTGGAGCTTTTTATAGCTAATGACGAGGGAGAATGCTACAATGCTAATCTCACCACGAGGAGCCCCGAGCTAGCTAGTCTATCCCATGGGGGTGAATGTGTGTGCTGTGTGCGGTTTGGGGGAAACGGGTAGCATAACTATCCAAAGCTCCCTGTGGCAGTCATTCAGTGCTCGTTTTCTGTGCCTGTTAACGCACGCACACACACACGCACACACACACACACACACACACACACACGCACACGCATACACACACACGCGCGCGTGCGCAAATGCACACACTATCTTCCTCAAACTGTTAGGTACTACGACGTCATCTGGCACTAAACACCAGCTGGTCTACAATGCTTTTGAAGCAGTGCCTAGTTTGGCCTCATTATCCTCCTAGCCCAGTTACAGTATCTATATGAACTTTTCAAGTGGTATCCGAGTATCCCCCCGGGGAGTTGCTCTGCTGTTTTGACAAGACATTATATTGTGACTGTATAAAGTGCTGCTCTCTTTCTTCCGTTGAGTCCATTGTCGAGCCCGGCGGTTTCCTTGGAATTCCTCAGTGCTTCCTTACACACCAGAAACAAACGGCCCGTTGGCTGAGGCTTGTGTGGCATGAAGTCTTTATAAAGAATGAGCATTGTGGTTGCGTTGTCACCCTGCCACGCCAGATAATTACCAGGAAAGGATGTGGTTTCTCTCTCTCTCTCTCTCTCTCTCTCTCTCTCTCTCTCTCTCTCTCTCTCTCTCTCTCTCTCTCTCTCTCTCTCTCTCTCTCTCTCTCTCTCTCTCTCTCTCTCTCTCTCTCTCTCTCTCTCTCTCTCGCTCTCTCTCTCTCTCTCTATCGTGTCACTCTTGCTTTCTCAGTTAAAGGGTGTTAACCATAGACAGAAGCACTATGGTCTACATTTCTATAATAGTCTGCATTCCTATAGCAGCCTCTATCTAAAGTGCTTTACAATGCGTGTTAGAACAAATCACCCATTCACACACACACACACACACACACACACACACACACACACACACACACACACACACACACACACACACACACACACACACACACACACACACACACACACACACACACACACACACACACACATTCAGGTTCAGTGTCTTTACTCACAGAACCATCCGTTTTACTCTGCCCTCTGAGCCAAAATGTTATGGGTCACGACACAAAGTAAAAAATCTATTTTCTTTTTCCTACATAAAAAAATAATAATATATATATATATATATATATATATATATATATATATATTTTTTTTTTAATACAAATATTATAATTGTATACATTTAAAATAAACAAATTTACAAATCTAATAAATTCCATTCCAATTCTTAAAATTAATTAAGAAGTAGTGAAAATAGCTGATCTATAGTTTCACTAGTTTGGGTCCCAGAGCAAACATCAAATCTCTCTTTTGGGTGTCGACCATAGACTGTAAACAAATATGGACAAAGCGTTCCCCGGGTCTAACATGGACCATCTCCGTTGGTTTTTATTTTGACTCGAGTGGGAGGGGAATCCCGATCATAGACTGTAACGGTAGCCACACCCCTCAGAACATGCGCGACTTTATGGTAATTATTTTAATAAATGGGACCATAATTTTCCAAAAAGAATATTATGACATTAGAAATGAGACTTTAAACTAGTGACTGGAAGCAGAAAGTATTCATGACCATGTTTATTAAGGTAATACAGTCTAGGTGAAGTTGGGCCCAAATACATGGACTTCTATGGGGCTATGGGTTTTTCTGGGTCCAATGACAGCGCCACAACAGGCCATTATATGAACTTTCAGGAGTTTCAGGCTTCACAAAATATCTGTCTGACTGCCCCCCTGGTGTCGACCTGAAAAGTTTGGGAACCGCTGGCTTTAGTGGCTTTACAGACAGTATACCAAGCCAGCATCTGAACGGAACAGACATTGATTTTCTGAGGACGTTTCTGAGGCTAAACCTGAGACGAGCCTCTGAACCCTAATCTCTCTGTTTAAATGAGTTCTATGGATGTGTGTCCACATCTCCTCCTCCCTGGGTAGCTGGCAGGGCACCGCGCCACTCTCACAGGAGTGGTGCGGTGCCCTGCCAGCTGCCCGGGACACATTGCTTAATACATTCTGACCTGAGATCAGATTCTAAAAATGTCTTCTACATCCTGACAGTTTTCCATTCTGACCTGAGATCAGATTCTAAAAATGTCTTCTACATCCTGACAGTTTTCTGAAAAAGCTGTATGTTTCTATGTCAGTCGTTCTTGGATTTTTCAAAAATAGCAGACCCACAAGCTCGTAGCGCGCCACTCGGTGGCGCGCTATGAGCTTGTAGATCTGCTATTTTTCAATAGCTAAAGCATAACGTAATTCTAAAACCAAAAGAGGTTCCCGCCCAGAATGGGTTAATCATCACAATGATTTTTAACCCCTTTATCCATCCATTATGTTGGCTATTAAAACATTGCAGATCTGTCACGCTATTTTTAAATCTTCTCTTCCGGGGGTCCCTGCATGGTGGTCCTCCTTGACACTAAAATGTTTGTGTGTGTGTGTGTGTGTGTGTGTGTGTGTGTGTGGGGGGGGCGCTTGTTTCTGTTACCTGAGAGCACACAGTCTTGCCTAGAGCTGCCAGTAGGCTTCAGCAGGCAGCCAGTGGTGTGCAGTAACCAACTACTGTACATTTAGTCCAGTACTGTATTTAAGTGAAATTTTGAGGTATTTGTACTTTACCTCAGACTAGAGGTAATAGTATTGTACATTTACTCCACTACAATTATTTGAAAAGTTCAGTTACTAGTTACTTATTATTTTGATTATCATTACAAAACATATTTAACCCACTTAAGCCCTATATAGATTTTGTCCATTTGAAAATAAGACGATTTCTAGACCTATTTTTATACTGCAGCATTGGTAATGTGAGTACCTTTTCCACCAGGCAACCGATGGACGCATCCATGAGTGCCCCGTCCATGTTGGCAAGCCGTGGTGAATCAATGATTTTGATGATACAGTATGTTAACTACTTTAGCTGGGGACCAGTTCTCAGATCTCTGGCTGCCTGTCCTCCTACTAGCACGGTGCACGGGAGGGATTTATATTGCAGTAGGCGCTGCAGCGTCTTAATCAACGCTGTGTCTCCATGTTTAATGTGGTAGCATGTGAACCCGTATGCAGTAGCTGTGTACTTGTATATGTTTAAGCATGCACGTGTGTGTGTGTGTGTGTGTGTGTGTGTGTGTGTGTGTGTGTGTGTGTGTGTGTGTGTGTGTGTGTGTGTGCAGTGCTATGCGTGCGTTTACTCCCCGACGTCAGACTTAGGAGTTCTGACTGAGCGGTGGGCCCTTCATCTCCGGCCAACCACGGTCTCCCATCTGCTGACCCTGCATCTCTGTCTCCGCAGCCGATAGCCCCCCCAAGCTATATCCTCTCCCTGGAGTATCCGTCTTTCCCACACTATCTCTCCTTCTCTCAGCTCTGTGTCTATACCCAGAACCATCTCTGTCCTGCTCTCTCCATATTAGCCACTCCGTTCCTCTATTGTTCTGTTCTCCTCGTCCTACTAATACACCTCCTCTTCTGAGCTCTTATCTGTACCTCGTGCTTCTCGTTTTACCCTGCCATCTATCTATCTAATCTACCCCCCCCCCCCCAACTCCAGCCCCCAAGAAAGTGGTGAACAACACCGCCAAAGCTAGCATCAATTAGACGAGGCATAGATTGAGTTGTTTGTATCTGGAGGTAAAGACTGTAACTCTATTATGTTTGTCAGATTGGATCACCAGAGAGTCCTCTTTGTCATCATCATTTGGCAGGCTAGAATACACAATAACATCCTCAGCGTTCATTTATTTCTGAGAGTACTAAATGGAGCCAAATGGACCCATAACTCAAGAGCGTGTACGCATAGAACCAAATTGACCCTTACTGGCGGTCCATTTGGTTCCATTTGTACGCTCTCAGAGTTAAAGTAACACTAACACTGTTAGAAGGGGAAAAGGGGGAGGATAGATGCAGAGGGTCTGGTGCTGAGTTAGGGGCACTGTGTGCACAGAAAGCTCAGAGTGCTTCTTACTAAGCACACTGAGCGTTTATTGATGCTGATGATGCGACATTTGAGCTTATCAATCATTGCCGTGCTCGAACGTGGTGTCATCTTCGCTATTAGCACAAAAATTGCCGATAACGGTAAACATGGACGTCTTATGGTTGTGGTGGTAACCTTTCAAAGTCAGGCAATAAATGACTGGGTTTGTCCAACAATGCAAAGGATTGACCTTTCACCTTTCTTGATCTTCCTCATTAGGGGAAGGACAGTTCTCCAAGTGAGTGCGTGTTCTCCTCGAATGTGACTGGCCAGTCGGAAAAAAAACCCTCTCTCTCTCTCTCATTAGCAGGCAACAGTGCAGCACTATCTCTCTCTCTGTTTCTGGCACAACAGCGCCACTTTTGCCCCTACTGGTACTCATAGTCACACACATACATAGTCACTTAGGTTAACACGGACATTGCTGTTCCTTGGAGTGGTTGCACCACTCAAAAAAACATTGGATGCACAGAGAGCTGACACGAGGAGCACTTCTCCTACTGCCTCTTTACCACAGAAATGGGAGAGAAAGCATGGATTAAAGTTAAAGTCATTTGGAAGCATCTTCATGTTGTGCACTGAAAATAATCAATCTGCAAGCTCACGTTGTAGATCGGCTATTTTCAGTTATTAGTTATTTTCAGATTAAAGAGAATTTCAAGTGGTCAAACTAACAATAGAATACTGTATGTACAGACGCATCTTCCATTAAACCATAATGGACCAGACAGTGGCCTTGTGGTTAGAGTGTCCGCCCTGGCTGAAACTGGGAGATCGGGGGTTCGATCCCCGGCCGGGTCATACCAAAAGACCCATTGCCTCCCTGCTTGGCACTCAAATCAACTAATGATTTCCAAGCGTGGCGCACACCGAGGCTCACCGCTCCAAGAGATGGGTCAAATGCGGAGAACAAATGTCACTGCGGTAACGTGTGTGAACTAATCGTACGACTTTTTTATATTTCATAAAAGCAATGTCTAAAGTGCCACAGTCTGTGATGGTTGGCTGGCTGTGCGTATACAGCCAACCAGCCAACAGCAAGAACATAGCAGCTTTTGAATCATAATACCTAAACATCTTAATTCTACATATTGTGTTAATTGTTTAGGAAACGGAGCATTAGTACAATTTAGGCATTTAGCAGAGTTTAGCTCTTAATCCATACGGAACATCTGCTAGTTAGTGTGCAGGGGGGGCTCCTTGCATGCTAATGATGCTATAGCACAAATCACAGATTAGGACAATTCTCCAGTCAGGCGATTATATTCAGATCAGCTACAAGTTCGAGCTTGTATATGTGCTACATTTGGTATACTTTTGTTTGACTGTGGCGAGTATAGGGCATTCATTTATGAAAAAAACACAAAAAGAGATAAGAGGTTTCTGCCCGACCGTAACAACATGCCTGGTCCTCATGCAGACTCCTCACCAATGCTTATTTTTATCTCCTCAGAGGTGGGCCGGGGGATTCCAACTTCCCAAGTGTAAAATTACAGCCGTGCTTTCTCTGGAAAGTTAGTAGTATGCTGAAATAGAAGCCATTGTTCTTGCATCAATGAAAACCGCATTAATAATACCTTTGTCATCTTATTTGAAATGGGCACTGATGATGTCATCAGTGGGCACATTTTCAAACCGTCCACAGTCCACCTCTGAGACACTGTGTGTGTGTGTGTGTGTGTGTGTGTGTGTGTGTGTGTGTGTGTGTGTGTGTGTGTGTGTGTGTGTGCGTGTGCGTGTGTGCATGTGTGTGCATGCGTGCGTGCAGACAGAAATGGCAGCATGAGTAGTGAGCTTTAGATCGTCTTATTCTTGGCAAAGGCATTCAGTGTAGAGCTGCAAAAATGGAAGAGGACCAAGAATAGACCCCTGGGGGACCCCGGTCAACTGAAGAGTACATTATACTGTGGTTAAACCTCTGTCCTCTGTTGTGTAGAGACAGGAAACATAACGGCTGCAGAGAGGGAGAGAGACACGTACAGTAACACAGGTCTAAAGGTCGGGGGTCGAACCTGGGAGACGTCGTGGTTATGTGGTCATTTGGACACACGTTCCAGTCATCAGCCCCCCTCCCCCCCCGCCCCCCACCAGACTGCCCTTTTCATTATTCCGTTAATATCTCCATATTTCAACTTTCGTTGTTTTTCAGTCACTTTAATGCCCTACTTCGTCAGACACTTGAGTGTCAAGTACAGTTAGTGATCAGCTTCGCAACATGTAGAAAGCCTGGAACACATTCTCTCTCTCCTTTGGCCAGGTGACCCACACCCACTCTTGCCCTCCTCCCCATCCCCATCCTCCTCCTCCCCCCTCCTCCCACCCCCCCCCCCCCCCCCCCTCCTCCTCCCTCGTCACCGCCAGCCGCTGGCGGCGGCGGCCGCGTGTGTGGCCAGTCGTCATCCGAGCTGTTGTGATTGGGTGACGGCAAACACACGGTTGGCTGTGGGCCAATACGACAGTGCGCCGTCAGGCGATAGATTGTGTTTCCAATAATATGAAGCATTGTACTGTACGCGCCTTAATGGTGGAAGGAAACGCTGTTCAATCGATGGCAGGTCTGAAGAAGAGGAGGTCGAGGTATCGCGAGTCACCCGATTATGCAGAAGGATTCCTGCGTTTTGCTAAAGTATTTTTTTTCCCCTGTCGATTCGGCTGTTTCAAGTGCGGTTTAGCGGAGCCCGTAAGCCGATACCCCTCCATGGGGCTTTTGGGGGACGACTCCTCCTGGCCGTATGCACACAAAGTGCTGTGGTGCTGTTTTAGTGACTTTATTGAACTTCATTGAACGATTTTTGGGACACTCGGGGCTCTGTGCTAGTTTTGAATTTGTACCAATGATACATAACATCAACACATCACTGAGATTTTGTGAAACATTTTATATGCCAATAAAATGTTCCCCGGCCTATAGAGGGTATGCGCATGCTTAAAGTGAATGGCACATCGAGGGGCAAATCGAGTGGCAAAGCAACATGCAAAGTGAGTTTAACGTTGTTTAACGTTGTTTAATGCAATCAGATATGACTTTTCTCTGTGTGGATGTATGGGCTGTCAAGGCCAGAAAGTAGTTTATTGCCACTTAGTAGGCGTTCCTGCATAACTTCCTGGTTTGACTATGATGTCACGCGCATACCCTCTATAGTGAACAGTTTGCAAAATGTAGAGAGGAACAGGCTTGTTTCCATTGTGGTTCTGTGTATTCAATTCATCAAGATATAAAATCATAAAATACTATACAATAAATCAGCAATACTAGGAGCAGTAAATGTATAATTTTCAGTGGGGGTAGTTTCTTTCGGCTACACCTGGACATTGTCTCATGGCACACACACACACACACACACACACACACACACACACACACACACACACACACACACACACACACAGCAGTCCGTTTGGGAACCACTGATACAGCTAAAGATCTGCTAAAACAACGATGCAGTGATTTGTGAAAGCTGGGCTGCCTGTCGCGTCGTCGTTCTTGGAGAAGCTGTGGAGCAGTTGGAACACAATCTATTAATTCATTAGGCCCTGCTCTGTGCCTATAGCAGATGGATTTGCAATGCGATACGCTGCTTATAGTGACAGGTGACATATTATGCCATTTGGCAGACGCTCGTATAATCCAGGCCCTCGTCGTATCGTGACTGCATAATCGGCACCGTCGGGTGGAAAGCTCACGTCCCAAAAAACTGTGACATTTTCAGGATTCAAATTGGCTCAGAGTGCGTCGTTTCACGTCACTTTTAGAGCCTTGTGGATCTGCTGCGTTTGATGCTATACTGTATGACACTGTAGGGCCTTTAAATTATGAGAATAATAATAATACAAAATTATAAAATATGGAGATAAGAGGTTCCCGCCGGCAGCGACGATAATATTCTGTAGCATCAGTACAAACGTCTCCACCGGGGAAATGAACCCAACCCGACCCAAAGAAAAGCTGGCGCGGGTTTAACCCATTCTGACCTGAGATCAGATTCACACGAGGTTTCCACTGGACACACACTGGTCTGATTAACCCATTCTGACCTGAGATCAGATTCTAAAAATGTCAGTCGCTCTTCGATTTTTCAAAAATAGCAGACCTACAAGCTCGTAGCGCGCCACTCGGTGGCGCGCTATGAGCTTGTAGATCTGCTATTTTTCAATAGCTAAAGCATAACATGATGCTAATACCAAAATGGGTTCCCGTTCAGAATGGGTTTAATGCCATCATGGTTCACGGTGTTGCTGCTCTACTTTACAGGACCGCTAAATGGCATGTAAGCTAACGGATCAGGCAGGCGCTTCATATTTGTCCTCTCTTCACAAATTCGAATTAGGGTCATCCCTAGAATAGGGCATTCAGCATCAGGCCAACAACACATGTGTTTGGTGTGTGTGGTGGTGTGTGTGTGTGTGTGTGTGTGTGTGTGTGTGTGTGTGTGTGTGTGTGTGTGTGTGTGTGTGTGTGTGTGTGTGTGTGTGTGTGTGTGTGTGTGTGTGTGTGTGTGAGAGAAAGGCCCTAACCCCCTCGTCATTATTGGCAAAAATGTCGAAAACGTTACATTACAGAAGCTCCAATGTGACATACTATTGTTGCACACACACACACACACACACACACACACACAGATCTACAAGCTCAAAAGGAGTCACGATGGGATGCATTTTGAGCTTGCAGATCTGCTATGCTTTGAATTTGTATCCTGAAAAGTAATCCGATTTGGACATAATATGAGGTTTCCACCTGACAGACGAAGAGAGAGAGACGGATTGAGAGAGGGAGAGAAAGAGAGAGAGAGAGAGAGAGAGAGAGAGGGGGAGGGAGGTAGAGAGATAGAGACCGAGGGAGGGGGGAGAGAGAGAGAGAGAGAGAGAGAGAGCGTGGGGGAGGGAGGTAGAGAGAGAGAGAGAGAGGTTCTCCCTCCCTCACTGAGTCAGTGTCTGGGTAACAGCTCTGCTGCTGCTGCGTCTCCTGTCTGCTTTGTACTAAAACTGCCTGAAGTCAAGCCTGACCGGGAGAGAGACACTCTGAGACAGAGAGAGAAAGAGAGAATATTATGGGAACGTCATCAAAGAAAGGTGTGTAGATGGTGCTGGATGACAACCTGCAGGAGTGTGTGTGTGTGTGTGTGTGTGTGTGTGTGTGTGTGTGTGTGTGTGTGTGTGTGTGTGTGTGTGTGTGTGTGTGTGTGTGTGAGTGTGTGAGTGTGTGAGTGTGTGTGTGTGTGTGTGTGTGTGTGAGTGTGTGTGTGTGTGTGTGTGTGTGTGTGTGTGTGTGTGTGTGTGTGTGTGTGTGTGTGTGTGTGTGTGTGTGTGTGACTGTGACTGTGTGTGTGTGTGTGTGTGTGTGTTTCATTTTCTCTCTTGCTTGCTGCTGTGCAATATCTCTCTCTGTCTCTCGTATACTTACTGACTGTGTGTCTTTCGAGGGAGTGAGAGGAAAGAGGAAGAGGGAGTGTGTGAGAATCACAAATGGAAATATAGCAAGTAGGAAAATATGGGAGAGATGAGAGGTGTGTGTGAAAGGGCCATCAAAGAGAAGGAGTGAGAGACACAGAGAGAGGGAAATATAGGAGAGAAGTATGACAGGGAGGCACTGTTGCCATGTCCACTAAGTGACTTTGGGCTTGTTTTTCTGTGGGTTAGTGTTAGTTGCTAAGTTGCTTGTAAATATTGAGAGTTCCGGGTTGCATTTTCTAGGGGGATTGTGTAGTTACTTATTCTGGTTAAATAATTTCCAATTAGTTTACTAATGAAGAGACCAAGCCCGAAGGGACTCTTGGTCCCTTATTGTTTCTGTCTGTTTTTTTCTTCTTCTCCTTCCGCCAAATATAGCAGTTCTGGCTGAACCGTGCAGTCGGTTTTCGCGAAACTTGGCAATATCGTTTGGCTATGCCAAACAATGAGGATGTGAAGCCTATGACCATTGGCTAAAGGGCGGCGCTATAGGACTCAATTAAAAATGCAAACTTTGAACAGGCATATAGCTCATGACCGTCAGCAATAAAACCTCCTGCCAAACAACTTTCGTCTTCTGACTTTTGACCTCTGACCTTTAGAACACCCGCCATTTTTTATTATATAAAAAAACGTTAAAATCAATCTCCTCTTGGGATCTTTGATAAAAATGCATTATAGTAGCCTATACTGTAGGTTTAAAGACTTGGACTTGTTTTCATCAACCTGGTTGCTTATTTCTCTCACAAAATATCTGGCACCACTGCAGGGAGTGGATGAATGGTGGCTACAGCCTTAAAGGAGAAGTTGACGTCCAGCCACACAAGGCAGTGAAACCGCATTCCGAGGGGAAAAACTGGCCTACAGTACAGTACAGTACAGTACAGTACAGTACAGTACAGTACAGTACAGTAACCACACACACACACACACACACACACAGTGTGACGATGTTTACTACGCACCGACTGTGCGCTTTACGCAAATGTTTCAACCTACTTATATTGTTTGTTGTTGTTGAGCGTAAGGAGTTACACCACGCGGGTCGTGTGTGTGTGTGTGTGTGTGTGTGTGTGTGTGTGTGTGTGTGTGTATGTGTGTGCGCACATTTGTGTGTGTGTGAGTTTATTGTCTGTTCTCTGAAACCCACTGTGCTGACGGAGACAAAGACTCCTGTGTGAGTGTTTGTTGGGGAAAACAAATGACTGTTCTCTGTTCTAACAAGTGTGCGTGTGTGTGTGTGTGTGCGCGTGTGTGTGTGGCGTGTGCGCGCGCGCGTGTGTGTGTGTGTGTGTGTGTGTGTGTGTGTGTGTGTGTGCGCGTGTGTGTGTGGCGTGTGCGTGTGTGTGTGTGTGTGTGTGTGTGTATGTGTGTTTTCACTGAAGGGAAGCAGTTTCAGCCATAGCTAGCAGAGAGCTCAGAGGTTATTTGAGATCATTAGGCAGCTGGCAGCACTCCTGGGTCCCATGGCTTCTCTCTGCTGCTCTTCTCTTCACCCCTCTTCTCCTCTCTTCTCTGCTGCTCTTCTCTTCACCCCTCTTCTCCTCTCTTCTCTGCTGCTCTTCTCTTCACCCCTCTTCTCCTCTCTTCTCTGCTGCTCTTCTCTTCTCTTCTCTCTCCTCTCTTTTCGCCTCTTCTCTCCACTTCTCTTCTCTCCTCTCCTCTTCTCTCATCCTCTCCACTTCTCTTCTCTTCTCTCCTCTCATCCTCTCCTCCACTTCTCTTTCCACTCCCCTCCCCTCCCCTCCCCTCCCCTCCCCTCCCCTCCCCTCCCCTCCCCTCCCCTCCCCTCCCCTCCCCTCCCCTCCCCTCCCCTCCCCTCCCCTCTCCTCTCCTCTCCTCTCCTCTCCTCTCCTCTCCTCTCCTCTCCTCTCCTCTCCTCTCCTCTCCTCTCCTCTCCTCTCCTCTCCACCACGGGTTAAACAGCTGTGTTGTCCCCGCTGCCTGGGAAAGAGCGAAGGAAGGAATCATACCGCGTACAATAGGCCTGCTTTGTTTCCCAAGCAAAGACAACAATGATTGTGATTGCTGGAGCATCCTTGCTAGAGTGTCAGAGTGGAAGCAGCAAGCAGGGGAAAGCTAGTGAGTATAGTACCCAGTTTTCATTGTTTTTCTCCCAGGGAGAAAATGGCAGTTTGCCATTATTCATCTTTCATCTTCGTCGGTGGCGGTGAGTGTTGGAAAGCGTGGTGGGTGGTGGGTACGCTGTCTGTTGTTGAATGGGTGGTGGGTACACTGTCTGTTGTTGAATGGGTGGTGGGTACACTGTCTGTTGTTGAATGGGTGGTGGGTACACTGTCTGTTGTTGAATGGGTGGTGGGTACACTGTTGTTGAATGGGTGGAGGGTACACTGTCTGTTGTTGAATGGGTGGTGGGTACACTGTCTGTTGTTGAATGGGTGGTGGGTACACTGTTGTTGAATGGGTGGAGGGTACACTGTCTGTTGTTGAATGGGTGGTGGGTACACTGTTGTTGAATGGGTGGAGGGTACACTGTCTGTTGTTGAATGGGTGGAGGGTACACTGTCTGTTGTTGAATGGGTGGTGGGTACACTGTCTGTTGTTGAATGGGTGGTGGGTACACTGTTGTTGAATGGGTGGTGGGTACACTGTCTGTTGTTGAATGGGTGGTGGGTACACTGTTGTTGAATGGGTGGTGGGTACACTGTCTGTTGTTGAATGGGTGGTGGGTACACTGTCTGTTGTTGAATGGGTGGAGGGTACACTGTCTGTTGTTGAATGGGTGGTGGGTACACTGTCTGTTGTTGAATGGGTGGTGGGTACACTGTCTGTTGTTGAATGGGTGGTGGGTACACTGTTGTGTCCAGTCGCAAGTTGTAGGGAAGCGTCGACCGTCGGATGGCTTATGGTTGAAAAAGACATCAATCCATAGACTATTTTTCACCTGTCAGTGTCATCTCTCGGTGCATTCCATAACTTTCTTTCCACACCTTCTGATCTCCTGACTTCATTCGACTGCCAGTCTGTAGTAATCTGTAGTAGTCTGTTTGGTGGGGACTCGGGAGCTACCTTTAACCACTTAAATACCTGAGAATAGCTATGTTGGCCAAACACAAATATTCATGTTTATTTTTTCATGTTCAAATAATAGCAAATATAGCTGACCTACAGTACAAGCATGTTGTGAGTAGTGAGACCAGACCAGCTATATGCTGTTATAACGTTTGGACACGGTGGCAGCCACAGACCAAAGGACAGGAGGTGGAGCTGGAGGTGACAGAATTGAAGCTGTCACTCATGATACTCACTAGGAGTGACAGCTAAGGAGAGACGAGATCAGGAATGACCGCCTTAGAGGGTTAACAGCCCAGGTTGGAAGTCAGGGAGACGAGTTTTAGATGGTTTGGACATGTGTGGAGAAGGGATGAGGGGTAATGAATTTTATAGCGCTTTTCCAAGTGCTCAAAGCCCTTTACAATGGTTCATTCATACATTGAGAGGTGAAGCGGCGAACAGTCGACGCCAGCGTCCTCACTTCCCACATTCACACACCAATGGTTGGCGAGCTCACACCGACCGACTCATTGGAGGCAATGTAGGGTTCAGTGTCTTTCCCAAGGACACTTCGACATGTGGACAGGAGGAGCCGGGATTCAAACCGCCGACCCAGGGATCATTGGACGACCTGCTCTACGACCTGCTCTACCTCCTGAGCCGCCCCAGGGTATATTGGAAGAAGGAATGCTAAAAATGGAGCTGCCAGGCATGAGGAGAAGAGGGAGGCCACCATGAACCCTAGAGTCAAATGACTATAAATGTTTGTGGTTAAGTATGATTCATACCATAGAGCAGTTCCCAAACTCTTCAGGTCGAGACCCAAAGAGAGATTAGATGTTTGCCCGTGACCCAAAGTAGTGAAAATAGGCACAACGCGCCGCTTCGTGCCGTGGTTGAGCTTGTATTACAGTTAGCCACTTTTCCAGGGGAAATTGCAGTCAAAGGTAAGCATGGGCCAACTGAAAGTTCATTTCACAGGGGAAAGGATAAGCTGTCGTCGTCATTGTTTTAATTCAACTGAAATCATCACAGGTAGGTAACTGTAGAGGCATTCCAACAGGTGAGTAAGATTTAACTTATAGGCTTAGGCTTCTCTATAGGTTTCAGATAATGCAGTTCAACTCAGGTACGTGACTAACAGTCAATAAGGTGAATATGGTAGGATTTCTCCACTGTAAGTATTTCTACTCGAATAGAGTAGTTTTTCTCTTTTTCACTCCGTTTCCATGTCCGTGTACTCCAAGGGGCCAGCTAGGCACTCCAATGTTGAAGCGCTGGGCCCTAGTGGTAAGAGGATTCATGACGAGGAAACCCTGTGCAGCTGGGCTTTAACATTGAGCGCTCTGTTGCACTTCCGCATTTGACCTCCACATTTTGGAGGTCAAATGCGGAAATGCGCCCAAAAAGGCGGAAATAGACGGTCCCTCCGGGTGCTTGCCGCCACTGAGCAACTTCCACTGACATGAATAGCGGAGGTGGCGGAGCTTCGCCCCAGTTCAGACTCTATCTTTTTAATACTCTATGGTGTACTCTGGTATAGGGTTTCCTTCCGTTTAGCGTTTACACTTCCTGTATTACTCCTTCAGAGGTTTGCATGCGCTAGCTTGTCAGGCATACACAATATATAGTATAATTCACACTTTTTCCTCCTCCAGTGGAGTGTTGTCTCACAATGAGACAGAGAGAAGTGGCTTTTATGGTGTTTGCTCCAGCGGGGCGGTTCCACACAGGTGCGGCGTAATCAAGCTGATCAAGCAGGTGCACAGGTACGTATCTTCCTTCTATAACTCTGCCCAGGCTGTGACGCGCTCTCCTCTGTCTCACTCGCTCTCCGGGGGGAATCTTGTTGGGGCGGCGTTCGGTTTTCCCCAGCGAGACACCACAATATCTATCAACATAAAGTGTAGAATAGAAAATGTACTCGAGTTGTGTGGCCGTGGCCCGATAAAAATTGGTCCGTGACGTGACCCACTGTTTGGGAAACCATTGAGGAAACCATTGCCTCCCTGCTTGACACTCAACATCAAAGGGATGGATTGGAGGAGCATCATTTAGTATTCAGGTAGCTCGTCTTTGCACCACAGGGTTCCCGGTTCAATTCTAGGCAGGAGAGTAGCACGGCGTGGTAACTAAGTCTAGTGGTAAGTGAGTACTGAGGCTTTGTAGGTGTTGCACTCCACCTCAGCAATCCCTCTCCCAGGAGGGTCTACCATTGAAATGGGAATGGACACCCTTACCCTCGCTGCCACCGACAATATGTCACTACGACCTACTTATAGCATCATATCCACAGGTGTACTTGTATCAAGATGCCTCCCCGCTATTGAAAAAGGAGATAAACTACTGACCTACTTCTTGTATAGCAGGCCACATGGCCCGAGAACCATTGATTCCAAAGGCTACTTTACTTAATGAACTTTAGCATCCTTATTCTGAGGCGAAAGATTTGGCATAAAATGGTAATCTATACAAGCATCTAGAGATTTGGAGGGAGAAAAAGGATGTGGGCTAAATAAAGATCCCAGGGGCTGGGGGGTCCCTGGTCAATACAGATCCCAGGGGCTGGGGGGTCCCTGGTCAATACAGATCCCAGGGGCTGGGGGGTCCCTGGTCAATACAGATCCCAGGGGCTGGGGGATCCCTGGTGGTCAACGCCATATGAAGGGGTTTAAGTGGTTATGTTTTAAATCCAACTCCAGCACTGGTGGGCGGGCTGTGTGTGTCTGCAGTGTCAGAGAGTGGAGACAAGTACAAGGGAACGCTAGCTAGGGGGTTGTGTAGCTCTTTTGATTTGTTTAACCAAAGGAAAACTGCACTGTGCTCATGTTTCATTTCAAGTTTTTTAATCCAGCTATACGCTGGTGGGTGGGCCTTTGTGTGTTTGTGACGTGCTCCTCCGTTCGCACAAGCAGTTCCAGTACTTGTGTGCGTGTGTGTGTGTGTGTGTGTGTGTGTGTGTGTGTGCGTGCGCACGCGTGAGCCAAATTATTGCGCTTCACTAGCAAAGAAGAGGCGCCCTTCCGACGAACTGACAGTGGGTGCTAAGACGGCATGGAATCTCTTATTCCCATAGCAACAGCAACATATCTTCTCCCCCCCCCCACTCCCCCCAAAGAGCAGAATGCATTAATTATGCCTTCTTTAACCCATTTTGGGCGGGAACCCTTTTTGGTATTAACATTGTTATAATTTAGCTATTGAATCTTTTTTTTTTGAAAAGTCGTTAAAATGTGGCGCAAATCATTGAATATATATTTCAGAGCGAACATTTTTAACTAAAATATTTGCTTCTGGGGGGTCCCTGGCACTACATATTTTGAGATGGGGGTCCGTGGCCCAATAGAGATAATTCTGGGGGTCCTTGACATGAAAAAGGTTGAGCACCACTGACATAGAAACATGGGTTTTTCAGGATTTTTTTATTTATTTAGAAGCCTTTTTATATCGAGTCCAAAATGGGTTAAAGAGACCTATATTTTTCGGAGACAGGAATTAGAATGCACACTCACTTTCCTCCTCAGAGTACAGCTCTCGTCTGCAGAATGCATCTCCCCTCCAGCTGCTGCCCAGACAGCTAATAGAGAAACGTTCCTTCGCCCTAGAGAATAATTATTAATACACTCATGCTGTGTATAATACACACACCCACGCACACTGGAACATACACACCAACGCACACACGCATGCATGCATGAGATTGTTTACGTGAATGCGTGCATGTGCGCATTTGTAGGCCTACAATATGTTTTTTTTTCCACCATGGCTATGCAAGAGGCTATATGAGAGGTTCTCTCTCTCTCTGTGTGTGTGTGTGTGTGTGTGTGTGTGTGTGTGTGTGTGTGTGTGTGTGTGTGTGTGTGTGTGTGTGTGTGTGTGTGTGTGTGTGTGTGTGTGTGTGTGTGTGTGTGTGTGTGTGTGTGTGTGTGTGTGTGTGTGTGTGTGTGTGTGCGTGCGTGCGTGCGTGCGTATATATTCAAAGTTTTCCAAACATTTTCTATATTTTTGAAAGAAGTCAAAAAACAGCAGTACAAGCTTGCACAAAGTGATGCGCTGTGAGCTTGCAGATTAGCCAATAATGTACAGTAAAAGGCTAAAGTGGTTAAAATGATTATGATAATTACTTCTGCTGGCGGACCCCGGACCAATGCATTAGGTACACATCAACTCCTCTGAGACATGTTCTACTCTGTATGTGTCTGAAAACAGCACTCATAGAGTTCCTCATGCAAAACCAATTATAACAATGCCAAACCTCAGACAGAAGGTTTGTGCCCAACATTTGTCAAAACTCAAAACTAAAATGAAAGAAAGAATAAGGGCGAACGTTAAACCATTTACTGTACTTGCTTGTTTTTTAAGTGAGGGTTGGCTTATAGGCCTGAGGCAAACTCAAGGGATTTGTGTAATTACTTTTCAGTTGAAGCATTCAGAGCTGAACATTATTAACAGTTTGACTGTTTTTTACGATTAACCCGCATTTTAATCAACCCCCCTTCACTGCCGAGATTGTTGTATTACCTTTAGAGCACACGCTGAATTATTTGGGCTTTTAATCCGCGAAAATCGAGCGAAAATAGCTCCCCCCGTTTGTTATGAACGATCGAACCACCCGCCATCTTGCTACACCGAGAAGAGGCAGCACAGGACCCGCCTCCATGAGGCGTTGAACCCAATGCGTTTGCATTGGCCTCAATTTCCCAGAAGCCCTAGCAGCTCACAGCATGTGACGATTTCCGGTTCATTGTCAACACGAAATGCACCTCCTCTCTTCCTAAGCGGCGAAAAAGAATTTTCTTTTTTTTGTTTACATTACGGCGGATTAAACACATAAAACAAAAGTCGCGTAAGTCTTTTATGGCAGCGACATTAACCTGGAGTAATCCATTCCCGGCACGGAAACTGTTAAGGCAATTATTTTACCTCTTTTTTTTTCTCCTCCCAATTTGGTCATTATGCTAGTCATTATAGAACTTATTCGTGTATTTCAGCGCATTTCAATTTGCCAAATGCAGTGTTGGGACAGCTATACGTGTAGCTCAACTTGCCCAACACTGGTTTTAATTATTCCTTTTAGTTATTTAATTATTTATTTTATGTATTCTGTACCGTACATTACCATCTGTGCCTATATATCTACGTATGATGATTTACAATGAGACACACGTTGGTTCATTCTGTCAGGTCAACTGTCACATAACTTATGTAGCAAGGACTCTGACCCCTAAGGACACTTTAGGATAGGACGCTGTCTCTTTTCTTTTGCATTGCACTGATTGGAAGGTTTTGACACCTGCAATTTATTTGTTTTGGGGTTAGGGTTGGACCCTATTTTGTTTTTTCAGTGTGTAGTAAGTATAGAAGTTTAGGGATAAGGGGTCAGGCCTGCTGTGACCCTAATCCTTTTCTGCACAGTGCAGGATAGCTGTATAGGTGTATATACTTTTGTATACTGTTGTTGTGTTTTGATGGCGCTTCTTATTGTTATTTTTTGCCTTCGTATTGGTGTATATACGACAGTACTCTGAGCTACTCTCCTTACTCGTTATATCTGTAACTTTGAAACTCTATAACTGCTGTGCTACTTCTGTCTGTCTGTCTGTCTGTCTGCCTGTATACATATACAGATTTTACCAACATAAGCTAAGGTTTTTTCTGTGCTTGTAGGGACACCATGGAGTCAGTTCATTTCTTTGATGGGTAAAAAAAAAAGGAAAAAGTTATAACCTTTTGATATTTAATCCTGATAGACGTGCGCGGTGCAGGCGCTGATCTGAGTCGGAGGCAGCCCACCGCAGACGTGTCATGGCGGAGGGCACGCGTTCTACTCCCCCCCCGCCCCCCCCCCCCCTCCCCTCCCCTACCGCTGTGTGTCGCGGAGTTGAAAGGAGAGAGAGAGGCAGCCATGCAGGGTTTAGACTAGATGTTAAAAGCTCTGCCGTTGTCTCTCTGCTTTGGAGAGACAGACACACAGATGTACAGACAGAAATCACAACACCCTGCTAACCTCTGAGTTACAACAATAGTATACAGTACATGTACACTATATGCTTCATCTCTCTCAGCTAAGGGGGTGAAAACTGAAAAACATTGAAATAAATCAATACAAATATCGATTTTGTTGCTGTACAAGAGTGTCGATCAAAAGTAGTAGTAGATCTACATGCTCACATCGTGTCGCAGCGCCACAAGGCGTTGTGAGCTTGCAGATATTTTAGATATCTTCTAATTGTGTACGTGGGGTTTCATGAATATTTAACCCATTCTGGGCGGGAACCCCTTTCGGTGTTAGCATTATGATATGCTTTAGCTATTGAAAAATAGTAGATCTACAAGCTCATAGTGCGCCACTGAGTGGCGCGCTACGAGCTTGTAGGTCTGCTATTTTAGAAAAATCGAAGAACGACTTTTTAGAAGCATTAACTAAATAATTAATACTAAATAATAATAATAATATAACTACACTGGGTCCATTTGGAACTCAGTTTCTTTTTTTCACGTTCCCTGAAAAGTAATTTCTTTTCCTCCTTTCTTCGGGTCATCTTTGGGTCATCCGAGGTTTCCGCCCCGACAACAGAGACCGTATACTCTGTCTGCCCCTGTCGTTGTGGGGCAGACAGAGTGCCTCACTTTGACATGTTGTAGATCTGATATGACTGGATAGGTTTCATGCATCTCTCTTTGCCTCCTGTCTGTCTGTCTCCATCCGGCCCTTCAGAGATCAGTACACACACACACACACACACACACACACACACACACACACACACACACACACACACACACACACACACACACGCACACACACACACACACAGAGCAGTGTGGTGTGGTGTGGTGAAATGTATATCATTGCTGTCGGGCAGAAACCTCCATATCTCCATAACAGTTTTATTAATTTATTTGTCTCGTAAATCAACCTCCTATACTTGAACTTCCGCGTGGAGGATTTATATCCACACGGATTCCAACGTCACAGTCTCAAATAGTGGGCTCTGATTGGTGCACCCACAACTCTGGGGTGAGCAAAATGTCATTCAAACTGAGGAGTTAATTGTTTTTTATCTCCCTGAGGCAGATTGGTCTGGTTTTGAGCTACAGATCTGTGATCTAGAGACGATATATATACAGTAGGACCTGGAGAGAGAGAGAGAGAGAGAGAGTAGGCTCCACCTACCTGCAGCACTATCATTCACAATACTGCTGGGTCAGAGAGAGAGAGAGAGAGAGCTGTCTGCCTCCATCACATTCCACCTCCACTACACTCTCCACTCAGCATCCTCCATCCCCAGGGTCGTCCTCTCACTCACTCACTCACACATTCTCACACATACATTTCCCAATTGTAAACTTAACTCCCCATGTCTTTCTTAACCATAAAAAAACAATGAGAGCCAGGGACGTTTTCTTCACATTGTCAATTTCTCCGATTCTGGCCCTGACGAGTATAGTGAAGCTTGCACGCACGCACACGCACTCAAAGCAATCACTCTCAAAGCAATCACACACACATCCATGCGTCCAGCCCTAGTGTGGAAGCAGAGTAAAGTGCAGTCGACTGACTGACAGTGCAGTGGTCTAATTGTAATTTGTAGCAGGACGAGAGAGAGCGAGAGAGAGAGAGAGAGAGAGAGAGAGAGAGAGAGAGAGAGAGAGACATATAATGAGCTAGTGGACCGCCTGTCCTCTGTAGTTTCATGGAGGAGGGGATGACGAGAGAGGAGGGCAAGAGGAGAGAGAAGAATAGAGAAGAGAAGAAGGGAGAGGATATGTTAGGAGAGGAGGGGAGGGAAGTAGAGAAGAGAAGAAGGGAGAGGATATGTTAGGAGAGGAGGGGAGGGAAGTAGAGAAGAAGGGAGAGGATATGTTCGGAGAGGAGGGGAGGGAGGTAGAGAAGAGAAGAAGGGAGAGGATATGTTAGGAGAGGAGGGGAGGGAAGTAGAGAAGAGAAGAAGGGAGAGGATATGTTAGGAGAGGAGGGGAGGGAAGTAGAGAAGAGAAGAAGGGAGAGGATATGTTAGGAGAGGAGGGGAGGGAAGTAGAGAAGAGAAGAAGGGAGAGGATATGTTAGGAGAGGAGGGGAGGGAAGTAGAGAGGAGAAGAAGGGAGAGGATATGTTCAGAGAGGAGGGGAGGGAAGTAGAGAAGAGAAGAAGGGAGAGGATATGTTAGGAGAGGAGGGGAGGGAAGTAGAGAAGAGAAGAAGGGAGAGGATATGTTAGGAGAGGAGGGGAGGGAAGTAGAGAAGAGAAGAAGGGAGAGGATATGTTAGGAGAGGAGGGGAGGGACGTAGAGAAGAGAAGAAGGGAGAGGATATGTTAGGAGAGGAGGGGGGGGAAGTAGAGAAGAGAAGAAGGGAGAGGATATGTTAGGAGAGGAGGGGAGGGAAGTAGAGAAGAGAAGAAGGGAGAGGATATGATAGGAGAGGAGGGGAGGGAGGTAGAGAAGAGAAGAAGGGAGAGGATATGTTAGGAGAGGAGGGGAGGGAGGTAGAGAAGAGAAGAAGGGAGAGGATATGATAGGAGAGGAGGGGAGGGAGGTAGAGAAGAGAAGAAGGGAGAGGATATGTTAGGAGAGGAGGGGAGGGGGGTAGAGAAGAGAGGAAACGGTGCCTAGACCCTGGAGATAGAGCGAGAGAATGGAGAAAAGGAAGGGTGAAGGATAGAACACAGAGAGAGAGAGAGGGAGCTGAGGCAGCCTGTCCTCTGTGCTGTGTCAGAGGTTCATGCAGGCGGCTGGTGATTTATTGCTCATCTATTTGGCTTAGCAGACACACTCTTTACTCACTCTGCATCTCTCTCTCTCTCTCTCTCTCTCTCTCTCTTTCTCTCTCTTACATCCCCATCTTTTTCTCCCGCATATCCCCCCCACATAGGTCTGTCTGTCTGTCTGTCTCACACACTAAGCCACTGGTTCACAATGTGGGCTTCAGGGATGCACCAGTGGTCCTAAATGGACCTTTACAGGTTGTAAATCATGTGTGGATCCTTTTTAAGGGTCCATTTGGCTCCATTTGATTTGTACACAGTTTAGATTGGGGTCATGGTTCTGTATAGTTTAATTCAGTGGTTCTGAACCTCATAACCATCCCCAGTTTGATATGCATTATTATTTGCTACAGTATGTGTATGTAGGCCTATGTATGTATGTAACATACAGTACATGTGTGTGTGTGTGTGCGTGTGCGTGTGTGTGGATATCTTTTATGTGAAGCAAGCTGGTCTATATTCAGTCGCTGTGCTAGTTGTGACTTTTTCCACGACTTTCTCCTCATTGGCTGTCCTTTAAACCAATGGGGTGAACGGGAGTCCGCAAAGAGTCACCTGGTCACAGAGATAAGCGGAACACTTGCTAATTTACTGTCGGGTAGAGCACTGGCCTCTTGACCACAAGGTCATGGGTCGATGCCATGAATAGCACTGCGTGTGTGTGGCAAGTTGTGCGGTAAGTACTGTGAGCTGCTGGTACAGGAGGTGATGCGCTCCACCTCCCAGTGCACACTGGGGTACAGTAGGTGATGCGCTCCACCTCCCAGTGCACACTGGGAGACTGGGATAGACTCCCGCTCTCTGGCAGATACTGTACTGACAATAAGCCTCTCTGACATACTACTACTTACTGTCACCAACTTACAGTAGACACAGACAGGCGCTGTTCTTCACCTCTGCAAGCATTTAAAATTAAATGAACTCCTTCAATATGTTTTTTCTCGCAAACTAAAGCAAGGGAAAATAATAAAGAACGGCGGAAATTAGACATTACTGCACTCTTACACAGGCATAAACAAACAAAAATAACTACTACGCTTATAATATAAACTACAGTATTCAATCAATAACATTATCGTTGCTGTCCGGAGGAATCCACCTAACTCCATTTTTGAGGGTTTTGATTTTTTTTTAAATCAGTGCTATTGCACACCCTTTATGTGTGTTGTTACGAAAATATCGAACTAATGAAAAGTATTAAAAAACCCTTCAGACAAAACCTCTTAACTCCATTGGACCCTCAAACTGTCTGCTAAAGCAACTAACTCCACCACCTGTCCCCCTCTCATGCAAGTAATTGACAATATATAAAGTCACACCACCAACATTGATGAGGCAGTATTGCTTTGTTTTTAAAATATACGGTTTTCTTCATTTACTGAAAAAAAGAAACATTTATTTTTCTGAAAAATTAACATTAAGTTAGGTGGTTTCTTCCCGACAGCAGAGATATTCAACTCTTTTGAATACTGTTTCAGAGGCATAGCCAATTTCATTCTTATGAATTCTTATCTAATACAAGTAAGACGCGCAAACGCGGGAAGCGATCGCAGCTCGTAAATGGCAATAACAACAATTAGAATAAATTACATACTTTTTTAAGGTTTTCTTTTTAAAGTTCTCTTTTTTTGTGTTTTTTTAAGATTTTATTTTTAAGTTAAGTTTTTTGAAGTTAAGTGTTTTTAAAGTTTTTTGAAGTTTTTAAGATTTTATTTTTAAGTTAAGTTTTTTGAAGTTAAGTGTTTTTAAAGTTTTTTTTGAAGTTAAGTTTTTTGAAGTTAAGTGTTTTTAAAGGTTTTTTTTAAGTTAAGTTTTTTCATTTTAAGTTAAGTTTTTTTTTAAGTTAAGTTTTTTTTAAGTTAAAGGCGCAGTGGAACGGAAATGGTGAACAACATGAAAATGGTGTTTCAACAAGAAACACCGGTCTGAAGTTTCTGAACCAATCAGAGCGTCGCATCCCTTCAGGCGATGGGACGGTAGCTAGGGACGGTGGCTATGCTATACGCAACACGCATGGTGTATGTTTGTTTACAAATGAGATAGTCCGCCAGCTAATCCAGTTTACTGTTATGTGGCTTATTTCTACCCTATAATGTTTTCGGATACATATTTTAGCGTGATGATTAAGTTGAAACCGAGTAATACACTGTCTGGATGTTATTTTGAATGGGAATAAAAACAGAGGATTTCTGCAATCAGTATCAGCTGTGATGGACGGAGGCGCAAATATGGGGAATTAAACGGGTGAGCTTCATTTTTATTGGCTTTTATCGATGTGTATGTCTACACGTCATCACGCAGCACGTTTTCGTTTTAATAAATAAATAATACAATCGTTGTTCACCATTTCCGTTTCACTGCGCCTTTAAGTTGTGTGTGTGTGTGTGTGTGTGTGTGTGTGTGTGTGTGTGAGTGCGTGCGTGTGTGTATTTTGTGTGATACAGCTGCGCCCTCTGGTGGCATGATCTGCAGGGTCTCATAGTTAGTGCTCAGTGCGTTCGCAATAATCCTGACCTGAGCGCTTCAGACCCACAAGCTTCCCTATTTGGACCACGGTGGCCCCCGGGAAGCGACGTTGAGAAACGGCACACTTAAAAGAAAACCTCTATTCATCGCAACCATTCAGGTTTTTCTCGGTCACGAACTGAGGCCCATTACAAGTGATGTCCTCGTATATTACTAGGTCGAATGTGTTGCAACCGGATATTGTGAGGGAAGGGACACTGGGTCCTTGAAAAGCCATCCTCCTCGCAGTCTCCAATGTGATGAGTAATGCTTTGCTGTGTGCCGAGGCGTTGGTGGTGGTGGTGGGGTACCTGGAATTATCTAGGACACAGCTGGACCCCTTCCAGAAAAGCAGCTTCTGTTCTGCAGGCTTTTGGCGCTTCATACTGTGAAATCGTGAGCCCTTAATTCACCTCCCGGACAAAAAGGATTGGACCCGTAAGAGGGTGCTGTAAAATTAGTACTCAGGATGTTACGCTGTTTTGTAGGCATCGGATCGGTGGTGACGACACCCTATTGTAGGGAATAGTCTTTATGCTGTAAACATGTAGAGTAGTGATGTAATGGGAGCTAACCTAGAAATGTCTCTCTCTCTCTGTCCCTCTTCCACCCTTTGTTTTCTCTATTCTCTTGCTTTGCTTCTCTCTCTCTCTCTCTCTCTCTCTCTCTCTCTCTCTCTCTTTCATGATTACCTATGCTGCTGCTGCAATGTCTGTAGCAAGCAGCTTGGCACCAACAACACCCCAAACATGTATAATGGATGGCTTCTACAATGTTTTTTGACTGAAGGAAGCCAAACAAAAATAAATGTTACCTTGGAAACCTTGAACCTAAAACCTCTCTCTCTCTCTCTCTCTCTCTCTCTCTCTCTCTCTCTCTCTCTCTCTCTCTCTCTAATCCAGGTCCCATGTGTGGTGAAGCAGCCGAAGGGAAGAGGAAAGGTCGTCCCAAGGCAGAGGTCCAGGAACTACGCAGCATCCCTGTGAGTGCTAGCTTAGCTCTCGTTTGCGTCCAGCACTGGGCGGAAAGTAACTGTTTACGTAATACAAGTACCGTGCTTTAACCACTTCAACCCTATTATGGTAGTCCATCACGGCTCTATCCTAGTGTGTTTTCTGTTATTTGTGGGGGAAATAGCTGATCGACAAGCTCACAACATGTCGTGTTTGCGACATGTTGTGATCTTGTTGATCCGCTATTTTCAGTGAAAGCTTTCCCCACAACATGGATGCCGGGGGTTTAAGTGGTTTAGGTACTATTTAGAGGACCATTTACTTCACTTGAGCGTTTGTTCAATACAAGAGGCTTGGCTGCTCTGCAGTGTTGTGTACACCCCTGGTATAGTCCCTGGAGTCAGACAATTATTCCACAATCTCACAACGCTAGTATGCACAGTCTGTAACTACCGTACTGTCTACTACACCCAACTGAAAGCCGAGCGAAGGGAGTTAGTTGTTGTCATCGCTTGTCATTTCCGTTGTGAAAATGCATCTCCATTTCTGCTTAGCAGCAACCTAGATATGCTTCGGCTTTTTGTAGTTGTAGACAGTAGAACAAATTAGGAGGAAGGCGGACATCCGCTGTTCAGCATCAGCATGCATGACAGAAGCATTCCGTTGCTGTCGGGTACATATCTTGTACCTCCATATTTACTGTATGTTGTTATTATTGCCCTACTTTAGTGAAAGAAGTTTTTATTTTATTTTTTATCTTCTATATCCTTTAAAATAATGGTTTTTGACATAAAGGTAGCTCTCTACCAAACCGACGTTGGTGGCAGTAATTGTGTCTGTTGCTGAAAATCTGTTGTTGAATGAGCGGTGGGTACACACTGTCGCGTCGGGTCGCAAGTTGTATGGAAGCGACCGTTGGATAACAGCGGCCTTGTTGTTGAAAAACACATCAAGCCATTTTCAGCACCAGAGTGTCCGTGTCGGCTCTCAGGTGCATTGACATTCAGCAACTTTTCTCACACCTTCCAAACGACTAACTGATGTCCCAACTTCATTCGACTGCCAGTCTGTAGTGGTCTGTTTGGTGGAGAGCTACCTTAAGAGTTTTTTTTCCCAGCGACATTCTTTTAATTGTGTGAAGCAACAGTCTCTACACGCTCTGACTGACACCCGACCCTCATGTTGACATGTTGCTGGTGCGTGTTTCCACGAGCAGGCCCATATGGTAGCGCAGTGGAAGGAGGAGTTTAAGCGCCGCTCCCGGGTAAAGTGTCCGAGTTCGGGCTGCTGGTTAGAATTTCCGAGCATCTATGGTGTGAAGTACCACTACCAGCGCTGCCGAGGGGTGAGAGCCAATGGCCTGCAACTACTCTCCTCTCTCTCTCCCCCAAACACATGTCTTACTATACTTGTTGAGGACGTCAACATTTTTAACCATAACCCTAATTTGTACTTCTACAGATGTGCTGTTTGAGAACTTCACATGTCCTGCCATTGGGAATTCAGTAGATTGTCAGTGCATTGTTAGAACATCGTCAGTGAGAAAGGGGGGCGGTGTTATATGTTAATTCTATTCAGATTCCCATAATGGATAGAGTTCCTCTGCTGGACACTTCTTTTCATTCAGTAGCAAAGCAGTTTGAATTAGCATTAGGCTAATCGGTGAATAAAACCTGCAGGGAAAACATGCATTTTCAGAAAACCTTAAGGCAAAGAACAGGAAAAGCGTGAAGAGTTGCAAACGGCACATCTGCAGTTGTGCGTCAATGTCGTGCTACCGAAAATAGCAGATCTGTAAGCCCACAACAACACGTCGCAGTGTGACACACTGTGAGCTTGTAGAGTTTGTAGATCGGTAGATCGACGTTGATGTGCAACTAATTAAGCACCACCTCTAAATGCCTCTAATCGAAAGCCTAGCCATGAAACAATCATTTATCATGTGAACTTGTTGGGGCATCTGGTGCTCACAAGTATAGTAATACAAGTACACACACACGTGCACGCACACACACACACACACACACACACACACACACACACACACACACACGCACACACACAATCTCAGTAGACACTAAAATATTGGCAACGAACTCTGGAAGTAATTTTATCAAATTCATATATTCAAAAGATTATAATTATCTCTCCCGTGTTCTTTTTATAACGGGGAAAAGAGAACTTAATGTGAAGGTTCATTTGTAATAGTGAAGCGACAATAACAAGACGTTTTATTTAGTTTTATAATTAAACGGGTAACATTCTGCTTCAAGAAGACCTCGTGCATTACCAGGTGGCATTTGACATCACCAAAACACCAATATCTATGTACAGTTTTTACCACTAAATTATACATGGGCAACTGGCGGCCCGGGGGCCGCATGTGGCCCCCACCTTCACTTAATGCGGCCCGCAGGTTAACAGTTAGGCCACCATTGCCATCTAGATCTACGTCAATTAAAGGCAATTAATAAATGTTATGCTTAACGCCATTGTCATAGATAGATCTACGGCAATTGGGCTTTTATAGTGCTTTTGATTGGTCAAATGTATACTAATACATAATGCTACTCATGATAGCATCTGGTTGCTAGCTGTTGTTGTCAATAACACAGGATCGCGTCATCTTGATCGCCGTGCCCATAAACACTCATTCTATCTGATCTTCTTTCAATCGCCTGTATCTCCTATTCCTTGTCCCAGATGGCATCTTTGGTCAAAACCAGCTTTATTCCACGGCCCAGAGCCGATGCTGTGATGCCCTTCCTGATGCATCATTACTCCCTGTTTACCGACCAGGGCTGCAAAGACCCCATTTAATTACTTAGACTTTGATTGTCCTTTTATGTCCAATGTATTTGCATTTAAGTTCATAAAGTTATCATAAGTAACCTATAAGTAAATGCATTTGAAATTAAATAAACATGATACTTTTCAGGATCCCAATTCAAAATAGCAAAGAAAATATATATACATATATTCACGATTTCAATTTAAATATAGCAAAAATAGCTACAAGCTCAAAACGCATTTTGAGCTTGTAGATCTGCTACTTTTTGATACGACAGTAGATGCAATGTGGCCCTCTGGAGTGAGCGTGGAACTATAGTGGCCCTCTCCATCTTCAAAGCTGCACTAAACAATACTCTACATTTTAGAGTATAGACATTTTAGAGTCTAAAATGTCTATTATCTTAGGTCTGTGTATGTGACCGACCTGGTTATTGTTATGCTACCCATCATGTTCACACCAGGCTACGCTGGCAGAGAAGCTGAGTCATGGCTGTCCCTACTGCGAGGCGGCGTTCGCCACCAAGGTGCGCCTGCAGAAGCATAAGCTGTGGAACCATCCCGACCGGGTCAGCCTGGAGCCCAAAGACCAGCACCCCAAGCTCCACAAGACCCCCGTCAAGGCCAGCGCCAAGAAAAGGTGACCTGGGTTTGCTACTGAATCCCCCTCTGGTCTCAGTGATGGCTGTTGTTACACACATGCCAACACATTCACACTCCCAATTTGTCACATAATAATAGATGCTTGTTCAGGACCTCATGGCATCACTTTTTAATTATTTAGTTGTCCTCCCCATCAGCATCGGACACGAAAGGTACGCGATCAAGCATACAGTAGAAACATGACTGGCTATGAGTCGGGAGTGAGTATAGAGGGTATGCGCGTGACATCATCATCGTACACGTGAACGCCTCCTGAGTGGCAAAAAACTACTTTCTGGCCTGACAGCCCATTCATCCAAATCCTATCTGATTGCATTAAACGACGTTAAACTCACTTTGCCACTCACTTTATGCATGTGCATACCCTCTATACATAACGTTACGCTAACATTAACTTAATTTACAATCTCAACTCTATACAAACCCCCCCAGTCTGGGAAAATGTGAATATTTCCCCAATTTACAATTTACCCCTATTGCTCATGCTCATCACTGTTGACAACCCCCCCCCCCCCCCCTCCCCGTCTACCAGGCCCATGGAGAACAGCCCACCCTCGCCAGTGTTCTTCAAAGTGAAGAAGACTCACGAGGCGTCCACGCCGTCACAGAACGGCGAGCTGGCCAGGAGCGACAGGAGACAGCAACACGGCCACAGCCACAGCCAGCCGCCACAGCAGCAGCAGCCACCACCACCACCCAGTAGCCTCCAGCAGTCCCACCATCACTACCACCACCACCAACAGCAGCCTGTCCAGTCCCCGTCCCACCAGAGCACCTCGTCTGATGGCGGGGGCAGTGACAGCGAGGAGGGGGGCAGCCTCCCGCCGCCCCACGACGAGGACCCGGAGAGGATGCGGCACAGTAAGATTAAACTACGTCAACCCTATATAGCGGACCTTTTCCTTGGTGTCGATTAATATACAGTAAGTTCCGAGGAACTGCCGATTTACATGTTTAGCGGAGTGGCTCAGAGCCTCTGATGACCAAAAGGCTAATATCTCCCCTATAGCCAACGGAAAATTCCCCTTTAGGCTAGTGGTTAAGATGTTGGCTTTCCACACGGGAGACCCGGGTTCGAATCGCTGGCCTTACACATGCTCACAACAACGTGTAACAAGGACGAGTTGTGAGAATGCTTCTCTTCACAGAGATTTGGTGTGGAGTGAAAAAAGGAGGACCCAGTCAATGAAATAAATACTGTAGAGTTAAACCACATGAATCCTAACATCCCTATTCTGGGGTAAAAAATCTGCGAAATTCACAAAATTCAGCACATGTGTGCTTTGTAGAGGGGGAATAAAGGAGCCGCTTGGTGGCCCAGGTATATAGGGGTCCAAGTGGTTGTTTAACTGAAAATCTTCTGAAATGCTCTGTGGTAACGTAGCATGTCCCTCGTCCCGGTGTGTGTGTTTGACCATAACTCTAACGTTCTCTTTTTGAGCCAGGACGGAAACAGAAGACCCCCAAGAAGTTCACTGGCGAGCAGCCCTCTATCTCGGGGACGTTTGGACTGAAAGGTAATAATATACAGATCCTTTTACGTTGGTCTGGTTGTATACTGTATACCTCTTTCCCTGACAGGAAAACTGCTTCCCCTGCGGTCTCGTCCCTTATTGAATGAAACAATCGAATCAGCCGGTTTGGGTGTAATATAAATGACTGAACAAGTGAAGGAATGGAAAGGAGTGTAATGCGACTGGATGATCCATCATTGTTATACAGTACAGCCGGTCTACCGCAGTTTCCCCTGTGATGATTCATTGAATAACGTAATCCTTGAGAGGACAAATATAGTGCAGCTAGGAAGCAGCTGAACTGTACCATGCTACAACAGCACAGTATAATCCTCTGCCATCCGGAACCTGTTTTTGGTGAATAACCCATTTAGGCCTGACGATTAAAAAAAAAATCTTCTAAATCCTCCAGTATTCTGAAATAAATATTTTCACGATTTTTCAAAAATAGCAGACCTACAAGCTCGTAGCGCGCCACTCGGTGGCACGCTATGAGCTTGTAGATCTGCTATTTTTCAATAGCTAAATTATAACATAATGTTTAAAACACCAAAAGGGGTTCCTGCCCAAAATGTGATAAACAGCTTAGATTAACTACGATCAAAATGACTCGACAGGATGTCGGAATATGAAAATGAAGCTTGGCTTAAAAAAATTGCCATGCAAAGATATTACAGAAACGATGTCACGGCATCACCTCAGTGCATTTCTTACACCCGGCTGTTGTCGTCAAAGCATTTTACATGCAGTTTATTTTTGTTCGGCAATACAATAGAAATTCTGAATTATTGATTGAATGATTGGAAATTGTATTAACAGTTTGTAGAGTAACCACAGTTCGAGGAAAGCACAGGTCAATACTCTGCTAAGATGATTGAAATACCCAGAAAAGCACAATGGCTTGTTTTCATCGGAGGCCTCAATTTTCATTAATGTACACAAAACAAGAGATGGATGACCTTATTTTTTACATGATTACATTAAATTTTACATTAAATATGACATATATATATAATTTCAATTCCCCAGTTACTACAAAACATTCAACTAAATGTGAACAAAACTATGTTTAAAATAACTGTAGGAATCCTGGTAAGGACATACATATTACAGATTGCAGCTTTAAAGTATAGGGTAAGTGATATGAAATAGCTCAATATTCTCATTGCTATACGGCCAAGCTACACCAGGCATGTGTGCGTTTGACTGCGTGCACAAAGTATGCCTGCGAAATGCCCCGGCTACACCAGATCTGTGGCGCGCGGCAGATTTGTGCGGGACCTTCCGGGAGGAAATATAGATACGCGCGCATGGGGGCATACGCACGTAAAAAAATTAGAACCGATCCTATTTTTAGAGCGCGCGTAGGATGGCCCGCGGTATCCGTGCGTCTGGTGTAGCTGGTATCATTGACATATATTGGTCCTATCCAAACACACTGTACGCGCGCAGTAAAAGCATACGCACGCGCGCAAAATTGCCTGGTGTAATTTGGCCAATAGAGAGTTGGTTTAGTAACAGGGGTCTCCCAGTCTCTCCAGCTCTTCTTAAACCCATTTTGACCTGAGATCAGATTCTAAAAATGTCTTCTACATCTTGACAGTTTTCTGAAAAAGCTATGTTTCTATGTCAGTCGTTATTCAATTTTTCTAAAATAGCAGACCTACAAGCTCGTAGCTTGTTCAATAGCTAAAGCATAACAAATATGCTAACACCAAAAGGGGTTCCCGCCCAAAATGGGTTAAATAAACAGAAACCGCATGTTCAGGTCTGGATACCAATTACATCTGATCAGGAGACAGAACTCACCCAGGATATATACAGCATAAACAAATGAAATTGGAAGTGATGAAAAGCAGAAATGAGCAGAAAGAATGTAAGTGGAACTGGAACAATATAGGAAATGTAAGCTGATAATAAATGGGTACTCTCTCCTGAATTGGCAACCCACATGAAAATGTATTTTCTGTTCATTAAAGAGCTAGACCCCTGTTATTATAAAAAAAAAAACAATGAGCTAAAAGCAATGATTACTATCATAATATATTTATAACATTTTAACCAAACAATATCACTTACCATACCTTTAATTTAGTCTCTGTTGGGTGGAAACCTCATGGGCCCTATCTTGCACGCCGTACCCCTTAACCCTAAACTTCTTTGCCAGTTTTAATATTTTGAAAAACATTTAAAAAAAATCAATCATAGCCACAAGCTCACAACGTGTCGATGTAGATCGGCTAGTAGAACTATTTCTGTTAAAAAAAATGTTTTTAAAAATAGTAAAATATGGCAAAAAAGTTTATGGATAAGGGCAAGATATGGCCCAAATGGTCCAAAACTGTTACTTTTCAGGATTCAAGTTGATAAAATATCATTGTTTGTTACACTTTCAGAGTTACAAATGGATTAATTAAGGGAAATTGAGGCTAATGCATTACAATGGCGGCGGTGCTGTGCATCACGCACGTTCCTTCTCCGCTCTGTTGTTGTGATCGCCACTTTGGAATATTTATCAACACTACGACAAGCGGTTACACCGTTTTAACCCATTTTTAAGATGTCTTCTAAATTCTGACAGTTTTCTGAAAGATGTTTCTGTATCAGTGGTGCTCAATATTTCATGTCAAGAACCCCTAAAATGATATGTAATTGGCCGCCGACCCCCATCTGAAAATATGTTGTTCCAGGAACCCCTCAGAAGCAAAGATTTGAGTTAAAAACGTTGGCTCTGAAAGAATATATATTCAAAGATGTGTGCCATATTTTCACAATTAAAAAGAAATAGCAGACCTACAAGCTCGTATGAGCATGTAGATCTGCTATTTTTCAATTGCTAAATTATAACATAATGTTTAAAACACCAAAACATCACGACAAGCAACTCGGCGGTCGGCGCAGTGGCTCTTCAACGGTCAGTGAAAACACGGCAGTGAGATCTGGATCACGATTGTTTAATGAATCACGGCATTAAAACTGTAAATATGGGAGATTCTATACTGTGTTGCTCCTCAGCTCTGCCAGTGTGTGTGAACTCTCTTATCAGCGGTGGTGGGTCTAAACGGCGTTCATGAGGCGAGACTTTTAAAAAGGTGTTTCATATCCTGCTGAATGGATCACTGACGCAGTTCTCCCATACATGCACTCATCATATGGAACCCAGACATAGTCACGCGGCCTGTGTGTGTGTGTGTGTGTGTGTGTGTGTGTGTGTGTGTGTGTGTGTGTGTGTGTGTGTGTGTGTGTGTGTGTGTGTGTGTGTGTGTGTGTGTGTGTGTGTGTGTGTGTGTGTGTGTGTGTGTGTGTGTGTGTGTGTGTGTGTGTGTGTGTGTGTGCGTGCGTGCGTGTGCATGCGTGTCCACGTTTACAAGCTCTGTCCCTCTCAGGGAATGTGCAGTGACTCATACAGTAGAGTGCAAAGGCAAGACTGCAAATTATTTATCACCGTGTAGAATACTGTATTAATCCATCCATAATGTGCAGAGCTTTGAACTCTCTCTCTCTCTTCCCTGGCGGTCACAGAAATTTCCCATTTTATATGCATAGTCTCGACTTTCTCTTTTCGTGTTCAGCATTGTCCTTCGTCTCCCCCCCCCCCAATCCTCCTATGACTCTTGTCTCATTTTACCTTGAACAGCTTCAATAGGAAGTATTCATTACTGCCAACAGTGTGTGTACGTGTGCGCGCGCGTGTGTGACGTGCGTGTGCATGTTCCACAGGTATGACCAAGGTGGAGGAGAAGTTGAAGGCTGGTCGTGTGAAGAGACCGGAGGCGGGGAGTGGCCACGGTGAGGAGACCCAGAGAAGATCCAACACTGGTGGTCAAGCTTCTAGGAAAGATCCAGCTCCTCACAGCTCTGGTGAGCCACCACACTTTGTTTCCCAAATCCAGATGATTAGCTTAATGTGCAACATTGTTTTCTCACTCAACAGTAAACAAACCAACATACAGTAGCCTATAAGTGCATACAGGGCATCTGCACCTTTCTAAAGTTGTTACTGAGGCAAACCATATTAGATTTCAAGTGCTTATGGGGGTGGGAGTCCCCAGTTCAAATATGATTAGGGGGGGGGGGGGGGGGGGGGTTTGAGAGTTTGAGAACCACTAAGCTACCAGACCAGCACACAACAAACATTGACTCATTACACTGCAGTGGTTCTCAAACATTTACATGCCATGGCCCCCCTTGGCATCTATGTACAAGCTCACATTGCGCCACGTTGTGAGCTTGTATATCTGCAATTTCCAAATAGCCAAGTGGTAAAACATAGTACTTCGAAGCCTAGTCGCTTCTTCTGGGCTTGTTTTCGTAGACTTGGCCGCTTGTTTCTCTTGCGAAATTGGGCAATGTAACAGTTAAATAGCTGCAGATGTGAAAGTGAAATAAGGCAGTTAAAATAGCAGCAGACATAGTACAAACGTGACGGAGTGCATAAGTGACAGCGCGTGGTGGCCTGTGGCATCAGGACAGCCTGGCGACACAGGCCCAATCAAGGCTATAATTAACTGAACGAGTTGTGACTGACTGATGGGCCGTCTTTGATTGGAATAGACTTTATTGTCCCAGAGGAGACGTTTGTTTTCACAGCCTTGTTCCACATAGAAACGGGAAAAGGAAACACTGGCACACAAACATACAGCACAATATTGTAAAGACAATACGTAATATCTCCATAATGCATCCATCCATACCTCCTAACACCTCCTAAACATGTCAGTGTTTGTTCAATCTGGGAACCCTTTAGAAACAAATGGAAATAAAATCCCTTTGTTTTTGCACCTTTCTTGTGTAGTAGAACTCTGTTTGTTTCATCCCCTTTCTTAGTCTGCTTCCTCCAGGGTACTGTACTTCTGTGTAACAACAGAACAAACTGTGTGTCTAACAACAACACTACTTGTTTAAGGCACTGGCAGTGGTGCTGCTGCATTAAACAAACGCTGGACAAAACTCGCTGCTAAAGCGACGTTTTCCCCATCTCTAAATTCTATACCTCAGTCCAAGTGCCATTATTGGTGGTGAATTGAAGTGGTCGTCACTGTCATTTGTTATTGTGAGATCTGCAGTAGGTGTGATGGCTCTGTTATGTCTTGTCTGAGAGTGTGTGTGTGTGTGTTGAAAAAGGAGAGGATAACATGCGCAGATGGGATGAATTATGCATTTGTAGGGTAACAACAAGAGGTGGGGGAAACATATGAAGCTCTGAGCTTGCGGATAACATGGAGACTTTGCTGGGATTACAATTTACAATTTAGGCATTTAGCAGACGCTCTTAATCCAGAGCGACTTACATTTAAGCAAGAACAAAAGCATGGGAATACATCACATAAAAGCATTTATCAATATCATGAAACATGCGTAAGCTAAGAAAGTAACAGTGGAATATCTATATAATGAAACTATACATACACTATACATATAAACTATACATATTTACTACTATGCTATACATATGTACTATGGCGTGCTATAACTATATACAATACAATTATAGTGCTGTCTACATAACATGCTATAAGTCTGTGTCAAATGCTATCTAAGCCAACAGAAATGCTATCTAAGGGGTTAGGGTAAGTGCTATGGGCCATGATGGAGTCTGAAAAGGTGGGTTTTCAGGCTACGGCGGAAGATTGGGAGTGATGCTGCAGTTCTGACTGCAATGGGAAGTGCATTCCACAGTTTTGGAGCCAGAAGGGAGAAGAGTTTGGGACGTGTGGAGCATTGGCCCGGCGTTTTTAGTGAGGGTACTTCCAGTTTCCCTGCGTTGGCTGATCTGAGTGCGCGGGAGGGTTTGTAGGGTTCAATCATACTTGTAAGATATGGGGGAGCCATACCTTTGGTTGCTTTGAATGCCAGCATCAGAGTTTTGTATTCTGTGCGGGCAGCGACCGGGAGCCAGTGGAGGGAGCGGAGCAGGGGGGAGACATGTGAGAATTTTGGCTGGTTGAAGACCAAGCGAGCTGCTGCATTTTGGATCATGTATGGATAGAAGTATTTATGGATTAAAGTTCTCTGTCGCCACGGCTGATTTCAGTCAGCACGTCTTCCATGGAAGCATGTTAAAATAGACTGTCTACAAGCTTACAATGCCTGTAAGCTTGTAGATAGCCTATTTTTCATGCTTTGTTAATTTAAGGTTAAAGGGTATTTTAAGTGGTCAAACTAGCAATAAAATACATGCTCAATTGTCCATAAAACCCTAATGATCTTGAATAATTATAAAAAAGCAAAGGTTAAAAAACTCAAATCTGCAAACTGTTTGGCTGACTGTAGGCTACCAAAACACCATGATTTTACATAATGTGTTAATTGTATGAAACACAGAGCTAGCGTGTGGTGGGCTCCTTTCACGCAGGATCACAAATTGCAGGTCTAACAAAAAAAATTCAGTAGTGAGTGTAGTGGCACTCAGTCTAAATGTTCTTTAAAAATGTACCACTTGGTGGAGTAGACCTCACAAAAACACAAAACAGTAGTTGTACGCAAACGACAAGACAAAAATAACTTTTCATCAAAAGGTTTTACTGGGAAAAAACACCAAAAACTAGAAAAAGTGCCCTTCCGGGCACAGGTCTCCACCAGGTTATCCACAGATCCGTGCAGTTAGAGGTAAAAACACTTTTGGGCCAGTTATAGCGCCACCTTGAGGCTGAGTTGAAATTGTTCATGTGGCATTTCGTCCTCGGCCTAGTGGGAATGTGGGTGCACAATTTCACGGAAATCACGCGATGTGTTCATGATTTGCAGCATTTTGTTTGAAACTGAGCACTCCTGTGAACTTTGGAAGCCAATCTTAACCAATCAGGATGGAGTCTGATAAATCTGAAAGACCCGTTTCGTTGAATGGCTCTAGAGAGACTGTGTACCAATTTGCGTGATGTTTGGACAAAATCTGTAGGTGTACTGTGCAAAAACTTGTTTTGCACAAAGCGGCCTCCTGGTGGCGCTATAACAGGCCGTTCTGGAAAGTTTGGGGCAGAGGTTCATGGTTGGCATCCAGGGAGTGTGTGTGCAAAATATGGCATCGAAAAACTTGTTTTGCACAAAGTGGCCTCCTGGTGGCGCTATAACAGGCCGTTCTGGAAAGTTTGGGGCAGAGGTTCATGGTTGGCATCCAGGGAGTGTGTGTGCAAAATATGGCATCGACCGGGTTAACGGTGGCCGAGATTAGCTGTTCACGGACACACACACACACGGACACACACACGGACGGACGGACGGAGTGCAAAACATACTCTCCCCACATGCCTTCGGCCTGGTGGAGACAATTACAGAGTCCAATGTATGGTCAAAAAACTGTGTTGCTTCCTTCTGTGTCTGACTCCAACTGACTACAAGACTGTGACATCAAACAGAAATACACACAGGTGCCTCAAACAGGTCCAAATTAGCTCCCAATAACATCAAAGGACAATATTGGCTCCCATCAACATCAAAGGGCAATTAGGTCACACTCAGGTCAGGTCAGCTAGACCTTTGTAAACACACACATGACACTCATGAGATGCAATCAAATACCTTTTTTAACCAAAATAATTATTAATCTTAATCATGAATTCACTTAAACATGAACATTGACAATTGGCACCTACAGTGAGTTTTAATCTAGCTATGAATAGGCCTTCATATGTCCATCAAAACGGATCCAAACCGTCTGACCCCGTTGTTCTCAGGCCCTCCGTCGTCAGACGCCCAGTGGCAGCACACCATCTCGGAGCGAGGCGAGGTGGTGTGTCCCACCTGCTCCATCGTCACCCGGAAGACCGTCCATGGACTGAAGAAACACATGGAGATCTGCCAGAAGGTCAGTGGCTCGCCTGCATGGAGTTGTCCGCACTGTGAGAGAGATGTCTATAGAGCGTCGCAGTCCCGGCCCCTCGAGAGACCCGGAAAATAAATCCCCGTTCATTTTCCTCATAGACCTTTCAGAAAGTATTTATTTAAAGACGTTTACACCGCGGACAAAGCCAACTCTTGTCGTGACAAATCATGACAACAAACAAAAAATTTCGGGCTGAACAAATAATTAGAAAGAAGAAGAAAATGGCAGGTTTGTTTTTCTTCTTTGTAATTATTAGTTTGGTCCAAAATATTGTGTTTGTTGTCATGATTTTTCACGACAAGAGTTGGCTTTGTACGACGCTTATAAGGTCTTTACATAAATACGTTTTGAAATGTCTATGGGGAAAAATGCATTGGAAACTATTTCCTGGGCCTGGCGTCGTCATGAAAGGGGGTGGGACTGCGACGCTCTATACCAAACACTGGGTCGGCGCCTACTGTACTTGTGGGGTCACGGACACATTGTTATAGGTCCCCTTATTTTTTTGTTTCCTACATTAGATTTGGTTATTGTTATTTCAAAACATTCCCCCCAAAAAGCTAAACTTTTCATGGATTAAAAAACTAAATCCAATGATTTATTTTCAGTCATTTCATGAAGAAATAAAAGAAAAATCTAAGAAATTCCATTAGTTAGTGAAAATATCCAATCTACAAGTAGTGAAAATAGCCAATCTACAAACTCACAACGCGCGCCATGTTGTGAGATTTTCACTAGTTTGGGTCTCGGACGAATATCTAATTTCTGTTTTCAGGCCATGGGCTAAAATGTTTGGGAACCATTGATCTATACTGTTACTGTATTATAATAAGTCACAGAAATAGATGAAAGGGTTTTCATTCCCCGGTAGATAAAGATAATTTCAGAAGACGTGCTTGGAGGATTATTTTCATTCACCTCAGGCTCATACTGACGGTTGACGGGTTGGTGGTTAATGAGACCGCCTGCTGGAAAAATTGAATCATGTCTCCTTCACGTTTTGTATCTCCAAGAACGATATGTAGGTTAATACCTGCTGTATGCTTTGATGGTACAAGACAGGAGGAGTTGTTGTTTTTTAGCTCACCAGCCAAAAAATAAAAAATATATATACACTTTTTGCTTTTTGTGCCAGGTATTACACATTGAATCTGCATAATAACACATTGTGGTGGTGAATAGAATCATTGGTCAGAGCAGATTGTAAAGGCCAGTCCACACCAATGCAACTCCTTGCAACATGCGACTATTATCCCCAATGCCAAGTAGTTGTTGCATTGGTGACGTGTGGGCTGTGGACTGGCCTTAAAACTGTTTTGAGTTATGACTAGTTGCGTTGGTGCGGTCTGGCCTTAAGGTAAAAAATATACTGTATATTTACCACTAAATAGAGTTAAAACGATCCTAGTTTTAAAATTAAAACATCACATTTCTTCTTTGGGTCCATGAAAAAAGACATGCAGGAAGAGAAGCGCTAAAGTGGAGATATTGTGATGTGTGTGTTTAATCTATATATTTGCACCTACTGTAAGTAGAATATATAGTCGCACATACCAGCACAACACAGTGACATGTTATGGAACATTAAGATATTCCTGGTATGTGGATGAGAACATGATATCGAACATGGTTTTGATATTCCTTACTGTTTGCCTCTAATTGGCTTCCGTTCATACAGGGAAAGAATAGATGTAAACCATAGACTGTAAAAAAATATATGGACAAAGCGTTCTCCGGGTCTGATATGGACGTAAGATGAAGCCTGTCAGTCCTTTGTAAATCGCCATCTTTCTAGATCCGTTTGGGCCCAGCTGGCCATTGGCTGGCCCAGACAAAGAGGCGGGACTTCCCCCCTTCTTCTTCGTTGGTTTTTATTTTGACTCGAGCGGGGGGTGGATCCCAATCATAGACTGTAAAGGTAGCCACGCCCCTCAGAACATACTCGACTTTATGGTAATCTTTTTAATAAATGGGACCATAATTTTCCAAAAAGAATATTATGACATGAGAAATGAGAGTTTAAACTAGTGACTGGAAGCAGAAAGTATTCATGACTATGTTTATTAAGGTAATACAGTCTATGTGAATTTGGGCCCAAATACATGGACCTCTATGGAGATATGTGGGTTTTTTTTGGGCCCAATGACAGTGCCACAACAGGCCATTATATTATGAACTTTCAGTAAGTCAGGATTTCCTACTGGCTTCAGACACTATTGGCTTCACTTCCCCCCTGGATGTAAACATTATACACTGTGATATGTTATTAGCTTGTAGATCTATTATTGTTACGTGACACCTTCTGTCTTGATAACACACTCGTTATTGCACCATATGATTGCTATAGGCCTGGGAATGGGGTAAAATACTTACTAATTAAACCCGCATTTGGTGCTTGGCTGGTGTTAATTTCGGATCCATGGTCAAAACACTTACAATGTCACATGGGGAGTAATATATTTTCAGTGAGCGATGCGGCCATATGCCGAAATATAAATTGGACTTTAAGCTGCCTTCCCTCTGCTCCTTTCTCTGTCCTAAAGTAGCTGTCATCACTGTCTCCATTACTACGACATCTGCCTCGCATTTCTACAATCGGAAACTATGTCAGTTGCTCGTTCTTGGATTCCTCAAACCGCCCGCACGTGAGGTGACACTGGCCCTATAAATCATGTGCCACATGTTCCACTCCAGAGACACTCATTCTTTTTAATATAATATATAATTATATGAGTGGCGCATGTGTTTTCAATTCATGCACACTCAAACAATTTGGCGGGGTTAATGTAAACTTCCCTAGACTTCTGCTTTGGTGTAAGTTGAAATGAATGTACCATATGTTTGGAGTTACCTTAATGTTGAGTTAGCATATGAACTGCAACTCCACAGGGTTGATTTCATACCATTCCAGACGCATGTAATCAACTGTTTTGTTGCTTTGTCTTCACGCCACCGCCACGTCAAAGTGATGGAATCCCAGTCCCTTTTGCCCAGATAAACAGTAATATAATTACAAGACTATCGGGCCCTTCGTTTTTATTCGTCTGGACTTTTTAACAGATTTTTTCCCATTCGGGCCTGTGTGTGCCGTAGCGAAATAAACTCCTGGCTCACGCCCCTCGGAGCGATGACCTCGACATTGGATTATCACCGCCACTGGTTTAGAGCCCTCCGGGGACGGCAAAATGACCTTGTCTCGCCTCCTCTCTGAGGAACAATACTGCCCAGAGTCGTCTGGGGAGCAATTACAGTAAGGATATTGATCACGAGGACAGCGGAAATAATACTGGGTCTGTTATATAAATACAGTGCTGTCAACCGGTTTCCTCTGGTCTCCCTCCCTTCCTATAATGCCACGATGATATGAAAGCTATATAATAGTGTCTTGAAATGTATCGGGAGGATACGGTTACACTGTCGCGGTTTGTTTTCATTACAGTTTATTGTGTTCAATAACGGAACATGGCCTGAGTGTGTCCGCTGGGTGCGGCGGTATTGACCATGTTGTCCCTGTCGGGCAGAAACCTTGTATCTCCATATTTAAACTTTTCATGTATTTCTTCGTACATGAACGCCCTACTTTGTTGTAAAGGCTTGTAGATCTGCAGTTTCTGTTATATTGAAAGTGATAGTGGTTAAAGCAGCACTATGTAAAAAAAAATTACGTAACAAAATGTAATTTTGTCCAACATGTGTGGTAGAATAAGTTCATACAGTGTAACTTATACAAGTGGTATTCTGTTTCCCTGCTCAAAGGTCATGTAAATGGTAAATGGTGCATTTATATAGCGCCTTTATCCAAGGCGCTTTACATAGATTGTACATTACATTCACCCATTCATACACCGATTGCGGCGGAAGCCATGCAAGGTACCAACCAGCACATCGGGAGCAATTGGGGGTTCAGTGTCTTGCCCAAGGACACTTCGACATGTAGACAGGAGGAGCCGGGATTCGAACTGCCGACCCATGGATCATTGGACGACCTGCTCTACCTCTTGAGCCACAGTCGCCCCATGTCATGTGTCTCACCTAGACACAGGATCTGACACACATTTTGACCTTATGGTCAATATTCAATTTATCCCCTGAGCAAGCAGGCAGGCTCTATTACCTCAATGGTAAAAATGTCAGCACTTTGTCATACGCAGGAAACCGGGTCAGATCCCTGGTAGAGGAGAAAAGTTACATTGTGCAGCTTTAAGTCTATGTCCGTGAGGCGTGGACTTTATAAATATTCAACCAAGAAAAAGTAGCGGGAACCCCTTTTGGTGTTAGCATTATGTTATGCTTTAGCTATTGAAAAATAGCAGATCTACAAGCTCTACGTCTGCTATTTTTGAAAAATCAAAGAACCACTGACATAGAAACATAGCTTTTTCAGAAAACTATCAAGATGTAGAAGAATTTTTTTGAATCTGATCTCAGGTCAACTAAATAATAGTTACATTAATCCATTGCAACAAAGGTTTTTCCATTTCCTGAAAAGTAACAAATACATTTTGGACATACAAGTTTTTTTCTCTCCTGTCATTTGGCTTCCATTTTGCTTTATACTCTTACTTCATCGTTCATACCGGGAGTATGAAGTAAGGCCTAGTGGTGTCATCATAATACAGTCAATCCAGAACCTGTAAAACCGGTTCTGGGCTTAGAGCGGTCCAGACAGTGCTCTCTTGGGCCTTCCCTCCGAGGCGATGTGTTCTTCTTTCTCACAGCCGTTCTGTTTTTAATGGCGCCTTGGCTCTCTGCAGGCCGTGTGACTCTATTAAAGTGACAGCTCTCGCTGTTAAGCGCTGACACAATCACCACATTTAGCACCGGGTCACCCATCATCAGAACGCCTCTGTCCCCCGCCGGATCGATACCGTGCCGCGATGATGTCTGTGAGAGAGAACATTGTGTATCATAAAGTGTCATTTTTGCTGGTTCCCTTAATGCCACTTGATATGTGCTATGTCCTTAATGTACACGATGTGATAAATAGGCTTTTGTCTGCTAATAACAAAGAATAGTTGGGTCATAATACCCTGAATACCCTTGTCGCTATGTATTAACGACAAAAAGCAAAGGCATTGTGAATTTGGCATGGGTTAGGGATAGTATGGCTGAACCTTACCGTAAGCATGAACACAGTTTGGTTTCTCCTTGTAGAAGAAAAGCTGACCGCAGTGTTTGCAATCCTTCTAATCCTTCGCAGCTCCAGGACGCCCTGAAATGCCAGCAGTGCCACAAGCAATTCAGGTCCAAGGCTGGTCTCAACTACCACACTATGGCTGAGCACAGCACCAAGGTACTGCACGCACGCACGCACACACGCACGCACGCACACACACACACACACACACACACACACACACACAGTCATACACACACACACACACACACACACACACACACACACACACACACACACACACACACACACACACACACACACAGTCATACACACACACACGCACACACACACACATACACATACACACACACACACACACACACACAGTCACACACACACACACACACACACACACACACACTTTCACTGCCCGCACGGGATGATGCCAATATAAGGTAAAAACACTGAGGAAGAATGAATGAATGATTCTTGAATACCTGCCAATCAACGTGTTAGTTAACTGGACACTCTTTGAATATTTAACAACAGTCGGCCTCCTTTAAGGATGCACTTTACTGACTGTTGACTCTCTGGGGCTCTAATTAACCAGTGGTGAAGAATCTTAAGTGTTGCTTCAAGTGAGTCAAGAGAGCTTAAGTTTCAACCAGTGACACACTGACCCAGTGACCACAGAATGTTACCGAACACCCTCGTCTCTCTCTCTCTCTCTCACACACACACACACACACACACACACACACACACACTCACACACACACACACACACACACACACTTTCACTGGCCACATATGGACATGGTATATGATGCCGTGGTCTCACCACCACGGGACCCCTGGCTTTGTGGAGAGACGCATGGTTTCACCCAGTGACATTATAGAGGCCACTGGTTCCCAAACAGTGGGTCGGGAGTCGGGACCCATACCATGTTTGTGTCGCTGGACCAGTTTCTGTAGCCTGGTAGAACCACTCCCCCTGCTGGACAACATTTGCATTTTGCCAGCTGGGAGAATCTGGGATCTCTCAGGCAGAGACGATGTACTCCGGTCGAATTCTGGCCGGAGCGATATGCGGCTGTATGAGGCCACTAGAGGCGGGATCAACGCGAGACTTATGACATATTGAAGCGCTGCCACAGCGCAATGTAAACACAACCTAACAAGACTACAACTCTAATGTAAACACAACCTTAGACGACTACAACTCTAATGTAAACACAACCTAACAAGACTACAACTCGGAATTATTATGGAGATATCAGATTTTTGTCCCGCTGCTTCCGGATTCATCGTTTCTGCCTGAGAGATCCCAGATCCAGGCAGGAGGAGGGAACTGGTGAACTCAGTACTGCCGCAATCTGGCGGAGTCAGGTTACAGTTTCTGCAGGTCACGGGTAAATATGTCCCCCTTTTTTTTGTTTCCTACCTAAACAAATATGAATAAATAATAATAATAAAGAAATGACATTGTTCCAGGAGATTTAGTCACACAACTTTGCATCAATTAATTCCTAGGACGTCTGTGGACGTCTTGGGCACAAATTGTGTTAAACTGTGCTTGTAAGAGCCATTTCTTCTCTATTCATTTTATTTCTATGTTTTTTGATGACGTCATTACAAGGCCTTGGTCAAGGTCAAGGTTGGCCAGGTTATTTAATGAGACCTGATTGAATGCTCTGTTGTTGTTCTGATGTGAAGGCAAACAGTTTTTTGACTGTGAGACACAGGCTGGTGATTGATATGGTTTTGACACTCTTTTGTTTTATTTAATACAGTTACAGTGAATAAATATCATTTTGGAACTTTAAGTAAACGTTTGGATATCAGTCTTTTTATCACACGTCTGAACTAGATCCTCGGCATCGGGCAACCAGTAGCCCAAAGTAATAGCACTTTGACGCTACAGTGCTATTTTCACTATACTCTAGTTTTTGTCCGGGCAAATTTCTAATTTCTCTTTTGGGTCTTTGATCTAAAAAGTTTGGGAACCACTGGTTCCCTCGTGGTCCTCGAGTGAGTTCCCGGGGCATCCCCCAACTAAATGTAATTGTTTATTAATTTGGCATTTTTTTTTGTTTTTCTACCCAATTTAGTCTTTATGCCAATTGATTCCTCCCCACACACACATTTCGGTGTGTTGTTGTCACTGCTGGTGTATCCTACTGGCTCACCTAGCCAGTGAGGAGCCCCCACCGGGAGGACATACTGTTGTATCCTACTGACTCAGCTAGCCAGTGAGGAGCCCCCACCGGGAGGACGTACTGTTATATCCTACTGACTCACCTAGCCAGTGAGGAGCCCCCACCGGGAGGACATACTGTTGTATCCTATACTGACTCACCTAGCCAGTGAGGAGCCCCCACCGGGAGGACATACTGTTGTATCCTACTGGCTCACCTAGCCAGTGAGGAGCCCCCACCGGGAGGACAGAGACTAGAGCCTCCGTCCTACTCCTCCCACCCAACAGTCGTTGCTGACGAGTGCCGCCACAGCCCGTTACGTAGGAGACCAAGTACGTCTAGTGACAAATATCACCCTCCGGCTTCCCTCCCCTGAACATGGGCCAATTGTGTTTTTATAGACGCTTGGCAAAGCATTATTTGTTTATTCATGTAGGATCCCCATTAGTTATTACTGCAGTAACAGCTAATTGTCCACACAAACAATACAACAATGCATTTTACATTATCGTCTCTGTCGATACTTTTCAGGATTCAAATTCAAAAGTAGCAAAAATAGCAGATCTACAAACTCAAAACACGCCATTTTTTTCAGTCAGTCAGTGAGTCCGTTTGTTTCGAGCTTGTGGATCTGCTATTTTGTATACTTGTGTGTATCTATAAATGCGCCACCAAGTCTCTGTACGTACGTGTGTACGTCTGTAATCCGTTCACTCCACGACATTTCAAGCGCAAACTCAATACAAAGACTGTTAACTGTGAGTGGACGACCCAATTAAGCATTACACTTGTTTACAAGAGGGTCCACCATGTTCAATTTATCAAATAGACACTTCTATATAGTCAAAGAACAGAATGGGAATTCATCATAAAGGAGGTACAGTATACAGTGAGGGGAAAAAGGGGTGGCATGGTTTGAATTGAGACACCACGCATCCCATAATATAGGCATGTCTGGCGGTGGTGTTATGACAAGGCCTATATGACTGGGTGAATATAATGAACTGTGAATATAAGCAGGCTATATGTAGGTTCTATGAAGAAACAACTGTTGGTAACAGTAGATGGAGCAGGCTGCATGCCGTGGTCTCTTCCAACGGCATCCATTGACACCGCCTGGCACGCAGCCAACCCTTCCACACTGCAAGGAGCAGGAAGGACCGCTCTGTTTTCAGAGAGGTGGGCCTTATGTTAACCACACCAATGCTGTAGGGCAGGGGTTTTCAACTGATTTTGACCCATTGTCCAAATGTCCACTATCCTGACTAAACGCAACCTGGGGGACCAGCACTATTGCTCGGTGGGTCCATCAGAGACCTACCTGACACAATAGTGGTGGGGGGGGGGGGGGGGGGGTTCATGCACCATTTAAGTTAAGATTATCTTTTCTTCTTCTTCTTCTTCCTTGTTACTCACTAATCACACTATCACAGGCTACATTCATGAGCTGTGCTAAAACAAATCTAGTTTTCAAAGCCGTTTATTTCCAGTAAACAGCAGGGATATAATTTAGCAAGAAGCGTAAAATTTTTGTTGGATGCAGACAGCCACATTTTGAATCCATCAACTATTTTTTCCCTAGACCAAACAGGACACTTCAAATCCTCTCAGAATATTATTCACATTCAAACAAGAAACAAGAGTAGCAAATAAAAGTAAAAGTAAAATAAATTAAAAAAGGAAAAGTACTGATTTGATCTGAATGCATGGCCAGGGACCACCTGCAATATTTCTGTGGACCACCTGTTGAAAAGCCATGCTGTAGCGTCAGACAATCATTCTGTTAAAAATTATATTGGCTCTTCAATGCAAAGGGGTCAAGGGGCCTAGTAACAAAGTATAGGCTATTGTTAACTTTTTTAGTTATTTCGTAAAGGATCGTGCTTGATCATATTACAGCATCACACAAAAGCATCAAAAGTTGCAGATTTACAAGCTTGTTTTTTGAGCTTGTGGATACTTTTGCTGTTTTTTAATTTTAATCCTGAAAAGTGACATTTTGGGGCATATGAGGTTTCCACCTGACAGAGATGATATACTATTTTAGTTTAGTGGTTAACCCCAACTTATATATATATATATATACCGGTACTTAGTTGACTGGGGTGACGTGGTCTCCACCTTTTCCCTCTACACTAAAGGGCTCCATTTCGTCACCGCTAAACCCCTTATCCCTAAACTTCTTTGCCTTTCTTTATTATTTTGAAAAACATTTTTGAATAGTTCAACTAGCCAATCTACATTGACACGTTGTGAGCTTGTAGACTGGCCATTTTAACTATTCAAAAATGTTTAGCAAAATAGTAAAAAAGGCAACAAAGTTTAGGGATAAGGGGCCTGATTCATTAACGCGTTTCCGCTGATATATTGCCGTGACGCTGGCGGAAAGGCATTTACGTGGATTTCCCACATTAATTTGGAATTCATGGAAATGGCCGTGAACTTGACGCTGTCTTTGGTTGGTCGGAAATTCCGCTAAATGCTACGGGAGCTCTTTAGGTGGCGGAGAAATTTGCGGAAGCATACACTAGCGTATAGATTTATTCAGAAGGCTTTAGTCTTCATGCTGAATCAATAAATTGTTCCCAAATCTCAGATAAAATATGTAGGCATGTGTCCCCAACATATTGGTCGATCAGCACATAAAAAAACGATATATATATATATAAAAGCCGAGTGCACTTGTATGCCTAAATGCATGCATTCTAGAGGCAAGTTAGCCTATAGAGTCCCATAAGGAAACTGCCCCTGCAAGCCCCGACACCTTTTTATTTATTTATTAGGATATTTCTATAGCATGCCATGCGCGATTGCGCTGCTCACTTGACAGCCTTCTCTAGGCTACTCGCAGTGCAACTCGTTGTGAGCTTGTAGATCGGCTCTCGCGGACTGCATGTTAAAAAACAAACTCACAATTATAATAAGAACATAGGCCTACACTTATCTGCATTTTGCACTGTACGAATCTAACGTTGTTTCGGTGTGTGTGTGTGTGTGTGTGGGGGGGGGGGGGCAGACAGCAGCGTGCTGCCGATCCGATTCACATTGGAAAATGAATAGGGCTAATTAGCCCTATATAAAAAATAGAAGACCACATTTATAGCCTAATGAATGCAGCGTGTTTGAAAGTCGGCCAGTCATATCAGTTTTAAACCAGCTCACCTCCACTCGTGAACATGACGGACAGACAGACAGAATTTATAATAATGTATATTGATATTGATCACATGGATGCCACACACAGAATAGTTTAACTCACTGGATAAACTCACTGGATTATAATTTCTTCAGACAAGAGGATCCCAGGCCTATAATATATTTACTTATGAATGTATGGGCTACTGTTCTTTATCGCGCAACAGTGTCGAGGGCCCATGCAGCCCCCCTCCCTCTCTCGTCTCTCTCTCTCTCTCGCTGAAAAGACGACTTTTGCATTGACATATCCGATATTTTAAATATCGGATATGTTTTACCTCTGCAAAGGTGTGAGTGAGCACCCGCCTTGGTCCCGAACTTAATTAAATAAATTATAATTATATTGCTTCAGCGGAGCACGCAACGTTGCAAGCTTGGATAGCAGTGACCGCGGCTGTGATCTCAGACAAACTGCTGTCTGCTGAGTCATGCTTGAAGCCTTTTATGGTATGAAATTGGGCGTGGATCAATGCAGATGAGGTTGTCGGTTGCTTTTCCGATCACTTTGCACCCGCTGCTTTCAGTATGACATACACCTGCGATACGCCAGCGCACCTGTGGTACACACCACTCTCTGAATAACACGTCATCTCAACGTAGCTTGATCGGACGGATAAATACGATATCTGTTTCCGTCACCGTTACACTCTGGCGCATTTCGTTTTTGAAGAATCAGGACCAAGGGGTTTAGCGGTGACGAAAATGGAGCCCTCAATCTCTTTGCAGAATGTTCACCTGTATTTCGACATGCCCAGAATGGGTCTAACTCTAGCACTATAAAAATGGAATCAAATAATGGGTCAATGTGGTGCCTTGGGGTACGTTAAATGGATTCAAATAATGGGTCAATGTGGTGCCTTGGGGTACGTTAAATGGAAAAAGGTGGAGTATCACTGAATAGCTCAGCCTAATAATCCCCCCCGGCGGAGAAGCAGAGATCCCCCTTTTGTCTGAGCGGTGAAGATGTTTGGCTTCCCTCTTGGGTTCAAATCCTGCGTGTTACATTAGTAGCATGACCTTGATGGGGTTTCCCACAGGGCTGAGGTCACAGGCAGGTCAATGTATCAGAGTAGCCCTGTTCTAGCTCATAAGACACAGGGCTGAGGTCACAGGTAGGTCAATGTATCAGAGTAGCCCTGTTCTAGCTCATAAGACACAGGGCTGAGGTCACAGGCAGGTCAATGTATCAGAGTATAGCCCTGTTCTAGCTCATAAGAATAATACATCTCCCCTTGGCCAAGGGGCATTCAAGTCAAATTATATTATAGCCCAAAACATGTCTCAAAAAGAGATGTACGGTACATAATAAAGAAGAAATGATAAAACAATAATAAAACATGTATGTGTAATATTTAAGCACATTAGTTTTTCTATATATAATTCTATATTATCAACACATTCTAACAGATCTGACAAAACCAATTAGTCTAATTAAACACTTAAGCCCTTGTTTTATACTTGGTTGTACAGCAGTGTCGCACAAAAAGTAAGTAGCCTTCCGGGTAAGTCAGAGAGGCTTATTGTCGGTATCAGCTAGGGCGCAGGAGTCCATCCCCGTTTCAATCCTCTAGGCCCCTGGGAGATGGATTGCTGAGGTCAAACCTACCATCAGCTCCCAGTACTTAGCGCACAACTTAAAGCAACTTCACAACCGTACCTGCATTCAACCTGTGTTTTATTGCCTGTGTACGTACAGTACACTGTACATTGATTCAAGTCATCAGCCTCCCCGACTGATTTCAGCCATTTGGATTCCATAATCTGAAGCCAGCATGTTGCCCAGCGGAAAAAAAAATTTGCCTATCTACAGGCGCTTACTTAAGAACTTGTAGCTGTTTTCGGTTATTATTTTAAGAATTTGTATAGTCGTTAAAACAGCAATATATTCAGACGCATTTTCCCTCCATACTTTTGTATAAAAGCACAGGTTAAAGCCTCAGTCTGCGACTTCTGCACATGGTCGGCAGACGTAGAACAGCAGCAACAATATTACTAAAATGTCATAATGTTACATATCGTGTTAAATGTTTAGGAATCGGCACTAGTTGTGTGTGTGCGTGTGTGTGTGTGCGTGTGTGTGTGTGTGTGTGTGTGTGTGTGTGTGTGTGTGTGTGTGTGTGTGTGAGGGAGGGAGGGGCTCCTTTTCATAATCCATTATGGGACTCGGCCGTGCAACCGTTTTCAGTCGTGAGATCTCATTTTTCTTTAATCCAGTATAAGCACCTGTACTCTCTCTTACAGTACAGTACAGTATAGTAGAGTCTCTGTTCACCGTCAGCTGCCGGTGCTTCTCTCTCTCTCTCTCCTCTCAGAAAGCCGATCCCTGGGGCGTTGGGATCTATCAACTGATGATGAGTGATATTCCCACCCTTGACTGCTCACATTACGTTCTGCAGCTGTCTTAACTCCTGACAGCCGAGCGCAGCGCAGGCCTCATTAAGATATTATCGTGCCACTGTACCACACACCGGAGCGTTGTGCGCTGCTGTTCCCTGTGATGTTACGCTAAATAATTCACCGGTCGCAGCGCTACGTTTCAGAACGTATAAGTCGTGCATGATTTATGAACGTGTATATGTGTATGTGCACTGGAGCTTGTGGCGTTTGTTGGCGTTGTACGTTATCGCTTATCTGCACATGTCCTTGTGTGCAGAGGTGTGTGTGTGTGTGTGTGTGTGTGTGTGTGTGTGTGTGTGTGTGTGTGTGTGTGTGTGCGTGCACGTGCTATTCTGCAGTGATTCTCAACCTTTTCTTTCTTTTTTTAAGGGTCCTCCAATTTGATATAATTTGGTCCTTAGGCTGTTTTTTTATCACTATATAATAATAATAATAATAATAATAACAATGAATTTGTATATATATATTTATATATGTCGTCTCTGTCGGGTGGAAACCGTATAGGTCCAAAACCTATAAGGTTAGGATTCAAATTCTAAAGCGTCAAAAGTAGCAGATCTACAAGCATCACGTGACACGTCGCGTTTCAAGCTTGCTGATCTTCTACTTTTTATGCTTTTGTGTGATGCTGCATATAGTATGATCAAGTATGGCATTAATAATAAATAAAAAAAGATAAGAGTTTTCTGCCCGACAGCAACGTTATGAGACGTTTCCCCCCCTCCTAGGAGCGGTGAGCAGCCGTTGGTGTGTAGCGCTCGGGGAGCACTTAGGGGTCAAGTGTCTTGCTCTGTTTGACACTTATTGCTGAGGGCTGAGGGAATCGTCAAAACTTTACTATTGTAACTCTCTCCTCACTGGCCTACCGGCATGTGCACTTAAGCCCCTCCAACTGATCCAAAATGCCGCAGCTCGCTTGGTCTTCAACCAGCCAAAATTCTCACACGTCTCCCCCCTGCTCCGCTCCCTCCATTGGCTCCCGGTCACTGCCCGCACAGAATACAAAACTCTGATGCTGGCATTCAAAGCAACCAAAGGCATGGCTCCCCCATATCTCACAAGTATTATCGTACCCTACAAACCCTCCCGCGCACTCAGATCAGCCAACGCAGGGAAGCTGGAGGTACCTTCACTAAAAACGCCGGGACAACGCTCCACACGTCCCAAACTCTTCTCCCTTCTGGCTCCAAAACTATGGAATGCACTTCCCATCACAGTCAGAACTGCAGCCTCACTCCCAATCTTCCGCCGTAGTCTGAAAACCCACCTCTTCAGACTCCACCATGGCCCGTAGCACTTGCCCTAGCCTAGCCCCTTAGATAGCACTTTATGTAGACTTAGATAGTATTTTAGACAGATACCACATTCCTTATCTCTGGGACACCCCCCCCCCTCCAGACCATTCCAGACCATTTAGTTCCTACCCATCAATCATTTACCTGGGGACCCCGTGGAACCCCCCTCAAGGACCCCCTGGAGGTCCCCGTACCCCACATTGTACTGTGTGTACCGTCAGGCACACCATATGAGTGTTTATGACTTATGAGTGCCTTATCACAGACAGTTGATTTAGCAGCAATGATCGATGGTGGTGCCATCTGTGGCTGGCAAGCTAAATAGTTTGTCACAGTCGTTTGTCTTCCGTCTGAAACCTGTTGGGTTGCCATGACCTCGTTGGCAGCCAGCCAATCCCAGCAGAGAGAGGGGCGTGGGGGACAAAAAAGAAAAGAGGAAGGGGCGTGTTTTAAAAACCGCCAACCGTCCAAAACGTTCAGATTGGTCGGTCTCCCTCCTCAGCCCTGAACCCATTGAACTGTCTCCTATAACCGCTCCTTCCAAGACAAACAAACCCCTCCCCCCCACCTCGTGCCAGGCTAAGAAGCCATCGCCGTGGAAACGGCGAGCGTTGGCACGAGCGTCGCTTTGAAAGCGCTGCTAGGTATTGTTCCCCAACTAAACCTTCCGGTGGTGATGATGTCATCGCAGTCGCCATGGCATTTAAATCACAGTGTGGCCCAACAGAAGGGCAGGTTTCACCCGCTGAGACTGACCTTGGTGGTGTTGCCACTGTCCTGTAACCCCCCCCACACACACACACACACTCTCTCTCTCTCTCTCAGCACCCCCTGCCCACTCCCTCACTTTCTCTCTCTTTTATTCTTACTATCTTTTCTCATTCTCTCTCTCGCGCTTTCTCTCACTCTCCCTTTCTCTCCTCTCTCCCTCATTCTCTCTCTACCGCTTTCTCTCTCATTCTGTTTCTCTCTCTCTCTCCTCTCTCTCAGTCCTCTCTCCCCTGCGTCTTTTCTCTCTCTCTCTCTCTCTCTCTCTCTCTCTCTGACGGTGGACATTAAGTATACATGATGTCTCTATGTGTAGTTTCACAGATCCTTTCCCCTGCAGAATAGCTTATGTCTGTACTCTCTGCCTGCAGGGCTTAACACCGTAACAACATTTACTTTCGAGCAGGGATGCATCCTGTCGCCATCTCGTGTCCTGCTCCTTCTCGGAGACACACATACGGGTATTTGGGGGCTGTGGCTGAGACACACACATACGGGTATTTGGGGGCTGTGGCCGAGACACACATACGGGTATTTGGGGGGTATTTTGGGGGATGTGGCCGAGTCGGCCATTGTCTTGGAGGTTCAAACTATTTACAATGTATAGGCATTTAGCAGACGCGCTTAATCCAGAGCGATTTACAGTAAGCAAGGGAAACACAAGGTAATACATTCAATGCAAATGAAATGGTAATCTGGCATCATAGGTAAACCCAGAACCTATAGCAGAGGTTCCACAACTGTACAATGATTGTGTATGGGGGGACCGCACAGCGTGTATGGGGGGCCGCACGAAAAATTGTATGATCACAGGGTTATAATATGTCTATACAAGTATATGCTAATTTAGAATATATGTAGACCTATTTGACAGTGCATAATAATTGCCTTGACATTAACGAGCGTCAACGGGCACCAGCTGTAACGGATATCATTATGATAATCTCACACAACACACCTGTAACTCTCTCTCAGCGTGGCACAAAGTGACACGCTTTGAACTTTAGATCTGCTATTGTGTGTCTGAATCTGCTCAATCCTCCTCTGACACGTTGACGCCCGATGAGGACATTGTGGGTTTTTTTTTTTCTCGTTTCTTTTTTACATTCCGACCGACGGTCTCCCTCTTCCTCCCTCCAGTGCCCCCCTCCTCCTCCCCCTCCCCCTCCTCCTCCCTGGCAGATCAACCATCTGTTGTCGTGGTCCTCCTGGTGGCTGGGGGGGGGGGGGGGGGGGGCTTGGCACCGACCGGCCGACACCCCAGCGGTGGCACGAGGCGACGACAACAACACCACCACCACCGCCATGGTTTTGACAGTTAGTCATAAACCATGCCTTGACTAACAGCCCCCCTGCCCCACCCGTGCCGTGAAAACCATTTAATGATCCCTGGCACAGTGTGAGACAGCCCTGAGATGGGGAAAAAAATACAAGTGTTCATATAGCAGCTTTTTAAAAAGCAGCTTTTGCAACATACTGTTCAATCTCCTCCATTATAGGCAGTCGGTCTATTTGGAGGAGAAGGTGCTGATTTACTTTCGGTGTTGGTAATATGACAGACTGAAGTGACCCAATGTTGGCTGTGAATAAGTTCATGTGTAGACTATATTCTGTACATTTATAGGGCTTGTTTGGACTCAAGCACTGAGACACATATATTTGTGCCCTTGAAAATGTATTTTATAAATGTGGACTCAAATAAAGAAATTGAAGTGTGTGTGTGTGTGTGTGTGTGTGTGTGTGTGTGTGTGTGCGTGTGCGTGTGCGTGTGCGTGTGCGTGTGCGTGTGCGTGTGTGTGTGTGTGTGTGTGTGCGTGTGCGCGCAACTTTATATGTGTGTTTATCTGTTTGTTCCTGCGTGTGCGTGTGTGTGTGTGTGCGTGCGTGTGTGCGCGACTTTATACTGTATGTGTGTTTATCTGTTTGTTCCTGCGTGTGCGTGCGTGTGTGCGTGCGCGTGTGCGCGACTTTATACTGTATGTGTGTTTATCTGTTTGTTCCTCTCCTCTCTCTCAGCCCTCGGGGAGCGATGGCCAGGCGGGGGACGAGCAGGAGGAGAGAGAGAGACTGCGCCGCGTGCTCAAACAGATGGGACGAATCAAGTGTCCTAGCGAGGCATGTCATGCTGCTCTGTCTGTCTGTCTGTCTGTCTCTCTTTCACTCTCTGCTCTGCGATAAGAAGCCTGTCTCTTTCTCTATAGCACCGAAAATAGCTGATCTACAAGCTCACAAGACGTGACACCCGCATGCAACTAACTATAACTCAAGCTTCTCCCACCACTCACTCTCTGGGCTCCTAAATACACAATTTGGGGATTTAGCAGTGGGGAAAGGGTGTTCCCCCACTAAAGTTGTTTGGTTACCTGTCCCTAAATCCCTAAAACACCTCCGTTACATTATGCATAGGTGTGGTTTGGGCGTTACAGTAATTAAACCAATCACTGTGCCACATGCCATTTGCCTTTAAGAGATCCCTTATCCGTTGACCGTTATGCCCAGTTCTATATTGTTTCATAGCCTTACGGGTTACAGCCCATGGAAGAGTGCCTTGAAGGCTCACTTGTGCTGCCCATTTGCTGCTCTATGGGGTGATGAAACTGAATGAGCAAATGGCACAAGCCAAATAACTGACTAGACAATTATATAAAAACAATGGACACAAGGAAGTGGCAGGCACTCACCTCTGCTGATTATAGGACAATTACAAAGAGATGCGTAGGAGAATAAGGAGAGATGACACAGCCTGCACTCCGTGGACATCTCCATGCAGCCGCGCAGTCAAATTAGTTTGGTATAGCGGCGCGCGCTATACCAAACTAATTTGGCATACGGCTTACGGGTGCTTTTAAACTCCTCTATCGCCTTCCCGAATGTGTGTGACCAAAATAGCGATTTAGGGGAAACACGCCCATGGCGACACCTCTAGGCTCAAATACCGGTCTCGTTAAAATAGATAGCAGGTGACACTGGACCAAAATACCATTAAGGGACAAAGCAAGCTCCTATACTTGTCCTTTTCGGGCAGCGGCTGACTTGCGGGCCACGTCGCGGGTAACGGCGGTGGGAAAAAATGGAGCCCTCTATCTCCTGTCTCTCTCTCTTTCTTTAATCCGTGTTCTTTCTCTCCTCTTTCCCCTCCCCTGCCTTTCTGTTCCCCCTTTCACTCCGGTTTGTTTTTAATGTCTTTTTCGTTTTTGTATCCTCCCTCGGCAGGTTAGAGGTTTTTATTTATTCCCACTTCTCTTGTCTTCTCCCTTCCTCTCTCTCTCTCTGACACTGCATCCTGTCGTTTGTCTCTTTCCCTCCCTTTTCGCTCTTGTTCTTGTCACGTTGCCTAAAACTCACCCACAAACAAAAAACAAATCAAATTTACCTCCCTTTTCTCATGTCTAAAAATAAATGACAGTCAAAGTAAGTAAATGAATAAATACATTGCACAAAAACAAATTGCAAAACCAAAACAACGATTGTGTTCCATTTAAATTCAACTTTGCCCTTTGACGTTTGCATTTATTAATTTCGTCTCATTCCTCTCTCTCCATGTTACATACGACCTCACACACACACACACACACACACACACGCACACACACGTGCACACATCCACAGGGCTGCTCTGCCCAGTTCACTAGTCTGATGGGTTACCAGTACCACCAGAAGCGCTGCGGCAGGGAGCTCTCGGAAGATGAGAAGCTTTCTTTCCTGTGCCAACACTGTGGGAAGACCTACCGCTCCAAGGCCGGCAAGGATTACCACTTACGCAACGAGCACCCCGCCGCGCCCAACACTGCGGCCAACGCTGCGCCCAACGCCAAGGAGTACCATCTACGCACCGAGCACCCTGCTGCGCCCAACGCCAAGGACTACCATCCACGCACCGAGCACCACCCCACTGCGCCCAACGCCAAGGAGTACAATGCATGCACCGAGCACCCCGCTGCGCCCAACGCCAAGGAGTACAATGCACGCACCGAGCACCCCGCTGCGCCCAACGCCAAGGAGTACAATGCACGCACCGAGCACCACCCCGCTCCCAACGCCAAGGAGTACCATCTACGCACCGAGCACCATCCCGCCCCCAACGCCAAGGACCACCACACACGCACCGAGCACCCCACTGCGCCCAAGGTCAAGGACTACCACGCACGCACTGAGCACCACCCCGCCCCCAACGCCATCACCAACCACAACAAGGACGTGTCTGCCGCCACCACGGACACAAACAACAACACAGGCAAAGAAAGGGTAAGTCGTACACACCTCACAGGGTGACACCTGCTGTTTGAATTCCAATCAGAACATCCCACTCCACTGTATTTACTCTACTGTATTTGAGCGACCACGTCAAACGTGAAGTAGACTCGGGCAGATACTGCGGCATGGTCATGCTGGACCTACAAAAGGCGTTTGTCTTCGTTCCTCCCACTGAACAGTGGGGTTCCCCAAGGAAGCATACTAGGGCCATTACTGTTTCTCCAATACATTAACGACTATAGAAAGCAACCTGTAACTGCAAAGACTCCGTCAGCACTCCTGGTCTGGGGGTGAAGTATATAGAGTGTCGCAGTCCCGCCCCCTTTCATGACGACGCCAGGCCCAGGAAATAGTTTCCAATGCATTTTTCCCATAGACATTTCGAAACGTATTTATTTAAAGACCTTACAAGCGTACAAAGCCAACTCTTGTCTTGACAAATCATGACAACAAACACAATATTTTGGACCAAACAAATAATTACAAAGAAGAAAAACAACAAAAAAAGTGTCGTTTTTTCTACTTTCTAATTCTTTGTTTGGCCCAAAACATTGTGTTTATTGTCATGATTTGTCACAACAAGAGTTGAAATAAATACTTTTTGAAAAGTCTATGAGGAAAATGAATGGGGAGGCCCAGGCCGTAGCGTAACGGTCTGGGCACCGGACTGGTGATCCAGTCGCGGTGTGCCGCGGGTTCGACTCCCGAACCCGACACGGCCTTTACCGCATGTCATCCCCCCATCTCTCTCCCGTTTCCTGTCAGCCTACTATCTGTCCCTTAAAAAATCAATAAAAGGCGTAAGCCGTAAAAAAATATCTTAAAAAAAAAAAAAAAAAAAAGAAAATGAATGGGGAATTATTTTCCGGGTCTCTCGAGGGGGCGGGACTGCGATGCTCTATAGAGCGGCGCAGTCCCTCCCCCTTTCAGAACAACGAACGGCCCAGGAAATGAAAACGCAATGCATTTCCCCATAAGCAGTTTTTATTTAATTTATTTAAAGACCTTTTAAGCGTCGTACGAAGCCAACTCTTGTCGTGACAAATCATGACAACACACACAATATTTCGGGCCAAACAAACGGCAGGTTAAAACACTTTTTTTGTTGTTTTTCTTCTTTGTAATTATTTGTTTGGTCCAAAATATTGTGTGTGTTGTCATGATTTGTCACGACAAGAGTTGGCTTCGTACGACGCTTAAAAAAAACTGCTTATGGGGAAATGCATTGCGTTTTCATTTCCTTTTCATTTTCGTTGTTCTGAAAGGGGGAGGGACTGCGACGCTCTATATAGCATTCAGGAATAGATGGTGACGTGTATTTGGTGGCATCTCTCCTCGACCGGACGCTAAAGCGAAGCGTCTCTCACCTCTGACCTCTGTCCTCTAGGTGACTTGCGAGGAATCTCCATCGTCGGGGCAGAGGAAGGAGCAGAGTCACCAGGCCGACTCCAGGAAGGAGTGGCCGGAGCGGCCGACCACGGCGGCCACATGCTGCTCATGGCCCAAGGAGAAGGAGCGCGACACGGCCAGGGAGAAGGAGAGGGAGAGGGAGAAGGAGGCCCGGGAGAGGGAGAGGGACAGGGTGAGCACGGAGCAGCGGCAGACCACCGTGGGGGAGGACCTGGACCGGACGCCCAGCGGCCGGGTACGGCGGCGCTCGGCCCAGGTGGCCGTGTTCCACCTGCAGGAGATAGCCGAGGACGAGCTGGCCAAGGACTGGGGCACCAAGAGACGCATCAAGGACGACCTGGTGCCCGACAGCAAGAGGGTGAGAGGAGCACCATGTACCATTATGCTCATGCATCTACTAACCCATTAAGACCTGGAAAACCTATATTACCTATATTATTTGATAGCTTTCAATCTGGGAAAGCATCATGTCAGTTTAAATATGAAGAAACCTTTTATCTCCGTATTCAAGCTTTTTGTGTTTCTTTTGTAAATGTTGCACACACACACACGCACACACACACACACAGTACACATCAGAGGAATTATGACACACACACACACACACCGGTACATCAAAGCCAACCCGAACATGAAAAGGACAACGGACTGCATCACAGCGGCAGAAAGAGAAAGCTGAAATTGTGTTTGACATCAAACAGATAAACACCACCCGGTATCTCACTTCCCTCCAGGAAACACTCAACACTGTTACTGATGTCTTCATTCTGCTTTAAGTGCACTTCAGTCAACATCATCGTCACGTCACCAAATCCACCTCAAAACCACCTATGAACACTTTCAGCACAGAGGTATTGGTAGTTGGTACAGTACCAAAAGTACAAAGAAACTATAGAAACTCATTATGCAGAATGTCCCATTTCACAAGTTTTCAAATGTATAAAACCTTTTGAAAATAGCCAAAGCTCACAATGTGTGGCATTGTTGTTAGCTTGTAGCTGTTAGCTATTTTCAAATGGCCATAACCGTAATGTATATAGGGCTGAAGTGGTTCATGTATAATATTTTCCTCTGAGATGTAATGGAGTAGAAGTAAAAGTATTGGAAATTGGAGATGCTCCAGTGAAGTTAAAAAGAATACCTCTAAACTGTACTGTACTTGAGTACATATACTTAGTTACTTTAGGCATAAAGTCACTTTGCTGCTACTATACTGGTTGTACCTATATCTAATTATCTATAGTCAGTCCTGAGGATCTCATAGGGGTCATTTAATGAGATCAGTGCAGATTTGCAAAAGAACATTTTCAGTCTTTTTCAGTTTTTTGCTTTAAGCCCTGCAGATGGCAGGTTCATTTGTTGCACCTATAGTATAGTTTGTATAGTTCAAATGTAGAGATTATTTTATTTTTGGATATTATACTGTTTAGTTTAGACCAGCGGTTCTCAAACTATGGGTCGCGGCTCAAAGTCGGGTCGCGGGAAGGGGGCCACAAAGTGCGGTCGTCTCCCCCAAAAAATCCCTCATAATATGGGGTTGTAAAAGGTTTGAGAACCCCTGGTGTAGACTGATGATTAGTTCTTGGTTTACCTGTAATCCTACATTACTATTTCTATGAATTTGATGTATTAACCTGGCTTACTGTAAATGGCTCTGGATTAAGAGCGTCTGCTAAATGCTTAAATTGCCAGGAGGAGTATAACTACTAAATGTGTATACAACATGGAATAAGCACAGTTACTCTGTAAGTGCAACTATACAAAATTACAAATATGGTAGTTAAACCCAGTCTTTTTCTGTCATGGCTGTAATGTCTGAACACATGCAGACAGGGGATATTGACTGACTGGTGGTTCCTTATGTTTCAGCTAAACTATACTCGGCCCGGCCTTCCCAACTTCAGCCCGGACCTACTGGAGACGTGGAAGAATGAAGTCAAGGAGAAAGGATTCATCTGCTGCATCAACAGTGTAAGGACCAAGCATTTGCACTCTCTAATGTGCTAAAGTAAAGTAAAATAGTTATGTGCAGTAGTCTGTGTGAGTAGCAGACCACACATACTGCTTACTACAAGAACAGCCTCCCAGTGAAGTTAAACAGTCCCTGGACTGAAACGGAAACGGCAAACAAATGATGAACTAATAAAGTGCCCCTTGGGGCACGCGTGAATCTCGTTTGTGTCCGAGCATAGACATGGCTGAGGCATGGTAACGCCCCGCCTGCCTGTGATTGGTCTACTGACACTGCCTGTCTTGACTGTCCTCCGAGACGCGAGGTTACTCTGTGGTGAGATTGAGAAATAAATAATACAACAAGAGAATGACAGCTTGGCACACGCGTAACTAACTTGTACGTTTTATTTTTGTAGAAGAGGCAAACTAATATTGTTTATGCCGTTTGCTTTGATTGAATAACACGTATGTTGTACTATGATTTGATTTGGGTGTGTTCTAAATAAAGTGTTAGTGTTGATTACCGTGTATTAATCTAATTATAGATATACTATTACACTAAAAAGGATAAAGATGAAGGGAAAATAGACATTTTTATAGTGTACAATAATGTTTACACATAATGTTTACACAAATTACACAATAATCAACACAAACACTTTATTTTAGAACACACCCAAATCAAATCATATTATGGCGTACATGTTCAATCCATTATTCCATCAAAGCAAACGGCATACACAATATTAGTTTGCCTCTTCTACAAAAATAAAACGTACATAATAGCGTTCTCTTGTATCATACCTCCAGGAGGACCACTTCCCACCACGGAGTAACCTAGCATCAGACTATGCAGCATAGCATATCCACCTCGGAGGACAGTCAAGTAGGAGGGCAGTGTCGGTAGGCCAATCACAGGCAAGCGGGGCGTTACCATGCCTATTGCCTATGCTCGGACACAAACGGAATTCACGCTTGGGGCACAGGTCTCCACCAGGATAGGAGCGTTTTTGGAAAAATGTCAAGTGGCATTTCTTCCTCAGCCTAGTGCGAATATGCATGCACAGTTTCACCGCAATCGGACGCTTTGTTAATGATTTGCAGAATTTTGTAAGGCAATCTTAGCCAGTCAGGAGAAATCAAATAGATCCGTCCTGATCACATGGATCAGGGAATCTTTAAAAAAAAAAAGATTTATTATCCCCGTATAGAGAATCATGTGTAGCGATTTGCGTAGGAGTAATATCCAAAAAAGTGTTTTACAATGCATATGTTGGCCACCTGGTGGCGTTATAAAGAGCAGATGTGAAAAATGCAGGTGAAAGGATTTTGTTTCACGTTGTGAAACAAATTTGATTGTGAAACAAGCATTTCTTCCATCTGGCGGAGTCAGGTTACTATTTCCCACCTATTAGTTCAAAGGCTTGCTTACATTGGTATTTAAACATATAACAAATGTACAGAGTATTTAAATTGTACGTGTGTATGTTTCAACATTTTCTCCTGGTATTGTGTTACTGTGGCTCAGTCTTGTTTGTTCTCTTTTCCAGAACTGTGAAGCTGTCTACTCCAGTGTGTCTGGACTCAAAGCCCATCTAGCCAACTGCAGCCAGGTGTGTGTGTGTGTGTGTGTGTGTGTGTGTGTGTGTGTGTGTGTGTGTGTGTGTGTGTGTGTGTGTGTGTGTGTGTGTGTGTGTGTTTACGTGCTTGCTTGCTTGCCTGTGTTAACCGTTCACGGGTCAAACAAGAAATGGTCCCGAACCCCAAATTCCCAATTTATTTTAAATGACGGCATCTAGCCAGAGTGGACCCTTGACAATTTGGTCAGATTCCGAGCCGTTCCGATATTCCTTCTTTACCTGTGGACTTGATTTTTTCCCGAGATCCGATTATTAAATTAAAGATTTTAAAGACCTGGCAAGGAATCCATGATTGTACGCCAGTGTGTTGCAAAGTACCAACAAACTGACCAGATGTACGAAGAACCGGGATGACTGAAAGCGACGGTGGAGGGCTCATCTGAGGATGACCTAGGGAGAGAGTTTTACATTCAAATCAGCCAGGCAGGCAGGCTGTGGCAGCTGGCTTAGCCTTGCAGTATGGTACACTACGCATGCATTGCGTAGCTCAACTTTTTGTTGTTGTTGCGCTGATCCTAAACCAGCCTAAAACAGTTAAACAGCACTTCATTGCGTTTCTCTTTCACCAGTGCAGTGTGTCGCGCCTGCACACACACACACACACACACACACGGGCACACAGTAGTACACGTCTGATGATAGACAGTCCCGACTCACACAGGATATACAGTACGGCCCATTACAACCCGGCTCTGAGTGATTATGATAAAACACAGATCCGTCCCGTACAGGTCTCAGGTCCTGTCGGGTGTTTTGTGTGCATGTGTATTTGTATTTGTACGTGTACATGTACGTAAGAACCTAAAGCCTGATTTTCATTCCTCTTATTATTATTATTATTATTATTATTATTATTTATAAGTTGTCGCTCACCACAAATAGCTGATCTACATACATATGGATTATTAGGTCGCATTGATGTGCAAATATTGCTCACAACACATCATGCTGCAACTCATTGTGAGCTTGTAGATCGGCTATTTTTGGCCTTAAGTTAAGTATATAACTTGCTGCTTGGGTTTAAATGTATTACAAACGTATACGTGACATCCATAACATTGCAGTTTGAAAATGTTGATGTCCTCGAGATTGATGCGTGTTAATGTCCTTGCAACTACATTTGTGTGTGTGTGTGTGTGTGTGTGTGTGTGTGTGTGTGTGTGTGTGTGTGTGTGTGTGTGTGTGTGTGTGTGTGTGTGTGTGTGTGTGTGTGTGTGCGTGCGTGCGTGCGTGCGTGCGTGCGTGCGTGCGTCCGTGTGCGTGTCCATGCATGTGTGCGTGCGTGCAGGGAGGAGGTGAACTGGGGAAGTACACGTGTCTGATCTGTCAGAAGGAGTTCAGCTCGGAGAGTGGCGTCAAATATCACATCAGCAAGACTCACTCACAGGTGAGCTGACAGACGCCTCTCCTCTTGTAGCTACACGCCGCTTTGTTTTCCCCAAGCCTGACACTTACTGTAGGCAGCGTGTCCTGTCCAGTAGACCTAAAGCTTGTTTCTCTTGAGGCCAGCGTATACTGTTCTGAAAACCGTAGTCTGAAAACCCACCTCTTCAGACTCCACCATGGCCCATAGCACTCGCCCTAGCCTAGCACTTTATGTAGACTTAGATAGTATTTTAAACATACTTATAGCTTGTTATACGTAGACAGCACTAGAATTACATTTTATGTAGTCATAGCACTTTATAGTACACATGTATAATATGTAATATAGTATAGTATGTATAGTTTACATAGATACACTGTTACGTTCTTAGCTTACGCATGTTTCAACTTTTTATATTTGTGATGTATGCCATGCTTTTTAGTATTGCTTAATGTAATTTGCTCTGGATTAAGAGCGTCTGCTAAATGCCTAAATTGTAAATTATAATTGTAAATTGAATCACTTGCAGTGAGAGCGTGCCGTATTATTTACTCTTATCTTAGCTGTCGGGGGGGAAACCTTGTAGCCTGGCATTAGTCCGTCTGATAGGGCGGGTTCACTAACACGTTGCTCCACCGCGGTATCAGTCCTGACTTCGGCCCATAGGCAGAAAATCACGAAATTATTTCTAATATTCAGTGTCGTGCGGACAGCAGTTGAAACAGAGACTGATACATGTGAGTGACACTTTATGATGCAACTCCCCCCCCTCCTCTCTCTCTCTCTCTCTCTCTCTCTCTCTCATTAGCAGGCAACAGTGCCTGTCTCTCTGTCTCTCTCTCTTTGTTTCTGGCAAACAGCGCCCCTACTGGTACTCATTATATGATGCTCATAGTCACATAGGTGAACACATACGTAGGTGCAGGACACGGACAAAGCTGTTCCTTGCACGTTGGCCATTTCTGTGGCAGTGGTGTAAACTAAAGTACATTTACTCAAGTACTGTACTTACTGTAAGTACAGTACTTGAGTAAATGTCAGTACTTTTCCTTCTACACCACTACATCTCAGAGGCAAATTTTGTACTTTTACTTGAAAACTTTAGTTACTAGTTACTTTGTAGATTATTGTTATTACAAAACATACATAAACCACTTCAGCTGTTCAGCCATATGGAAATAGCCGATGATGCATTGTGAGCTTGTAGATCTGCTATTTTTTCAAGTACTTTCTACTTTTGGTACTTTAAGTACATTTTGATATCAATATATTTTTACTTTAAATTTGGAATTCCGGATTTTACTTGTAATGGAGTATTTCGACATTGCAGCATTGCTACTTTTACTTAAATAAAACATTTGAGTACAGCAGCAGCATTCACCCTATAGAGCGTCACAGTCCCTCCCCCTTTCAGAACGACGAGTGGCCCAGGAAATGAATCCCAATGCATTTTTCCCAAATACTTTTCTTAAAGTATTTATTTAAAGACGGTTACGCCGCGGACAAAGCCAACTCTGATCGTGACAAATCATGACAATGAACACAATATTTTGGGCCGATCAAATCATTAGAAAGAAGAAAATAAAGGCAGGAGACAACACTATTTGTTTTGTTTGTAACCGTCTTTAAATAAATACTTTAAGAAAAGCCTATGGGAAAAATGCATTGGGATTCATTTCCTGGGCCACTCGTCGTTCTGAAAGGGGGAGGGACTGCGACGCTCTATAGTGGCGGCAAAGATACAAAACAGCCAGGCGTAACCAGTTGCCCAGTCGCTTGTTGAAGTGTTCTTCCAGCCAGGCAGCCACACTGCAGCGTATAAATGGTGAGGCTAAAGGGTTAATGCTGAAGCACAGGGAAGTGATTAACGACAGGAGAGAGTTTTTCTTCCAATTACAGCAGGAATTGTGGGGAGAGAGTTAGCTAAGTGAAAATGGTGCAACAACAACATGTGGCCAGATCTGACCGAGGCTGGGGTTTTCCCACACATGAGTGAACAAAAAGTAAATTACTTAATCACAGACCGTAAAAATCCTCAAATAGTTGTCTGTCATTTCGCTAAATGCCAATACTGAAATCGACGTGCAAATATGGGGCTAATTTAGCAAAGTAATTTGCCAAATTCATCAACTTCACATTTTTTTGTCTTCTTTTTGTTAAATGACAGACGATCACGGTAAACTTTGTGTAAAACATTTTGTGTCAATGTTTTAGACATTGACTCATCCTCCACCTCCCCAGCAGGTCGGGGAGGTAATTACACGTACTCCTACGCAGCTGTCAGTGGGGAGTGTTGGGCGGGAGGACTAGGACGAAGGCCCTATGTCCTCCCGGTGGGGGCTCCTCACAGCCAGTAGGACAGCAGTGACAACACAGACCTGTGGCATAACGACTAAATTGGGGAGAAAAGGGGTCAAAATAGAGGAAAGCGTTGTTTTGCGTAGAATGACTTCATTGCGCCTCCTTCGCCCCACAGAACTGGTTCCGAGCGGCGGCCCCCACTCACACCGTCTCCTCCAGCAGCAAGAGCAAAGCCCCGGAGAGCGACGGGGGGATCAAAGCCGAGGTGCGGAACGGAGCCACCCCTGGCAAGAAGAGAGGCAGGAAGCCCAAAGAGCGCCCCCTGGCGGCCGATCCGGTCCCCGTCCCGGAAAAGACTCCCGACGGCGGTGGCATCGCCCTGAACTCGACTCCTCCTCCCACCACCACCACCACCACCCTCAGCCCCTCCTCCACCTCCCCCATGCAGACCCTCAGCACCACCCAGACCCAGACCCACCAGAACCCAAGCCCCACGGACAGCAGTGGGAGTGCGGTCCTAAACAGACAGCACGTCACCTCCTCCCACGCCCCCAGACGGAGCAAACCCAAGAGGGTGCTGCCACCCCCCGAATAGACCCCCCCCCGCCCAACCCCAACAGCCCAGGAGTGGATGCTATCAGTTCACATTTTCAAAACCAGGATGTGTTTAAAAGATGTTACTAATAACGCCCATGAGGACGTTCGGCACAAGAGAAGAACGCGTCGTTCGACAACCTTGCAAAAGTACAAAACTCTTAGTTCACACTTTAAAATGGTGATTTTAAAATGGCCCTACAGTTACAATGTGTCTACTGGTATATATACAGTATATATATATATACACAGTAACCACGTTTTAAATGGCCCTACAGTTACAATGTGTCTACTGGTATATATACAGTAACCACGTTTTAAATGGCCCTACAGTTACAATGTGTCTACTGGTATATATACAGTAACCATGTTTTAAATGGCCCTACAGTTACAATGTGTCTATACTGGTATATATACAGTAACCACGTCCATGTGGAACGCTTTGGTTTTTCCCCCTTCATTCCATTTAATTTCAGCATTATTAATGGCACAACATTTCAGTTTCATGTAGTCATAAGCAGAAGTGAACCACTTCAGCCCTGTTTAAAATAATAATAATAATAATAATCTAATTGCCACTCTACAAGCTCACTGAGCTTCTAGATCAGCTATTTTCGACCTACAGTATAATGAAAATAGGGATGCCAGAGTGGTTAATAGTATTATTTTATTTTTTATTTTTTTTCGTTTAATAAGGATAGCGTTTTCTAATCTCAAGTAGTATTCTAAACTAAATTGAGTGTGAACAGGTCAGTATAGGTTCATGTTTGTGTTTGAGAGGTTTTTTAAAAGGATATTCTATTAGCATGGTGAGGTCCTTTTTTATTGATAATAGTGTTTTCACATTTTGTTTTTATCTCACGGATATACTGTACTATGTACATAAACGATATCTATATCTATATATCTATATACTCAAAGCAATGATGCCATCTATCACTTGTCATGGCCAACGTGTGAAATTGGATCATAAGCAATCTAAATTATGTGCTGTGCGAGCTAATAGTGCAATGTTGTATTGATCTACGTTTGTCACTTTTCTTTTTCTCCCCTCATTTTTGTTTTCATGCTTTATTTTTATTTGATTAGATTTTTTTACAACTGAATGTTTTGTAAGCTAACACATTAATCAGTTGTTAATCATGTTCTGCTCTGCATTGTTGCTCTGCGTGTGGTTCGATATCAAATGATTTTTGTTACTTTCTAAATGTAATTTCAACGCCTTTTCTTTTGAGATTATGTCGACACATGATTACAGTACGAAATCGGTCCGATTTGACAAATTTAATTAATTAACAAAAAGGCCACAGTTTTTATAGAGCAACTTAAGCAGAATATCCAGAAGAAGAAAAAAAACAAGCGAGAGATCAAGCCAGTTTATAATAATAATAATAATAGGTTTGTGGTATTGTTTCATTCAGCCACAGTAATACTAAATGTGACATTGTTTTAATAGATTTAATAGAACTTGAAGTATTCTGTCCAAGAAATAGGATTGATGAATGCGAAATGCTTGACAGAAAGTGGGGAGGCGTGTGGAGGAGATCTTGTTGCACCATTGCGGCACAATCAAATGAGATGCTACCATCTTAAAAAAGCTCTATTTAGACTCCATTGCACGACGCATCGTTCAGCTTTCCTTTTCAGGCGAGCGACAGCGGGCGTGCGACAGGGCGTAAATTCAGCACTAAAAGTGAGCCTCAAGGACCTAGCGAGGCGTTCACTAGAATCAAACAGCTGAGCAAACGAAATAATTAACCAGTCGTCTTTTGTACAAAGTCTGTGGACGACGGTGTTTTTATGAAACGGCAAGTCTTTGCAAAATGAATATTCAAGAAGTGATCGTCATGCTTAATGTTTGACTCCTGGGTCTCTAAAAAGCTATTTACCTTTGCACTTTAACCCTTAACCCCCCCTTCCGGCTGCCCTCTTGTATTTTTGCACTCTAGGAGTATTTTAACCCTTACCGAGCCTCGCCGAAGTGAGACGTAGAAGCAGGATTATGTATGAATCCTAAGATAAACTACACGAACACTAAAATTTGTAGTTCGATGGATAACGAGCAGCACGTTAAAACTCTTACTACACAGTAAAGTTGTGAGTACTGTAAAGCTGTAATCCGTAAAATGTATTATGTCCTACTCAGGATTCACCTCGGGTCTCCCTCACAAGCGTCAAAATGTGTTTTGTCGACAGGGATATTATGCTTTGAGCTTCATGCAGGACCTATTGTCAACCAGTAGTGGCCCTTACCCAATCACAGCCATCTGAATTGCTCAGTCGAAGAACAGGGAGACCAAATATAACTACCACAGTTGTGTTTGTTATATTGTATTAACATATGCTCTACTGTTGTAGTGACAGATTGGTTAAAATAACGCTTTGTTCACAAAAGAAAAGTTATGAATTTCAGCTTTCATTTAACTCTGACAGTGTGCAGATGACTGTACACTACTGTAAAGATTTTACTGTGTAGTTCTATGTGATTCAGCAGGAACATCATTTCTAACTCATGATACTAAAGCCATATCTGGTCCTGTTGAAAACAAGGCTGCTCGGTCACTGATAGTCCATCCTCAGATTAATAATAATAATAATGTTTAAAAAGTTATGAAATAAAAAAGGTTATAAGGAATAAAATAGTCCAATTTTACAAGATTCTTTCATGTATGGAAAGACCTAATGTGTGCAATCAGAGAATAATAATATTTTCACTTTAACAACCTTTAAAAGTAGATACTTGAATCCACAAAGTTATATGAAATGATTTGAGCAAATGAAAGAACCATGAATATTTGATTTATATTTTAGTGTGTATATTATCCATAATGATGAATAACAATGACTTGCTTGCTGAAAAATGAAAGATCATAGATCTATTTTATATTCTCTTGTGTGTTATTACCCAGAGAGCAATCAGATAGCTTTGGGAGTGTATAAAAGTTTGTTGATGAGAGGATATTCTGATGAGATAACTTAAAAAGGCAAATTTATACTTTGTCGTATAACAATTTCAAAGATGATGATGTACTGTCAACCGATTCACTCGAAAAAAGTACGGAATTTTAACTGTTAAGCAACACTCTTCAGTTGAATATATGCCACTTTTGTCGAGCAAAAGTATAAATTTGTCGACCAAGTGATACTTAACCACTTCCAGTAAACCCTGTATGCTTAGTTGACCCGGGTCAACTTAGACCTAGTATAGACTAGCCCATACTAGTATGGGCTAGTCTATACTAGGTCTGCTAATATTTCCCTCTACACCAAAGCTCTTCAGCGGAAGAAACAAAATAAAAGCTGAAGCTCACAACGTGTATTGAAGGCTTTGAAGTGAAACGTTGTGATCTCTCCGAGGCGTTGTTGTGAGCGCCTCCGAGAGACAGAGTAGAGATGCAAGGGTTCAAGTGGTTCTTTTGAAGGGTGCTTTCCTCTCCACTCTACCTTACAGACTGCTGAAGAGACGTAGCATCACTCAAGTCAGTCCACTAGCTCAGTGGTTCCCAAAGTGGGGTCCGGGGACCCCCAGGGGTACTTGAGGGAATTCCAGGGGGGACCCAGCTAAATGATAATTTGTAACCAAATGGACCCTTAAGGGTCTGTAACTCAGAGAGTGTACAAATGTTTGTACACTCTCAGAGTTAAATTAACAGTGGTTTTACAATATAAATTGGGGTACCAGAGATAGAAATGCCATTAAATCGGGGATCCGTGGCATAATGCGTGTGAAACTGGGGGCCCTTGAAATTAATACGTTTTGGAATCACTGCTAGAGCCGTAAAGATCCTTAATTATCGGGGTCACTGGCATATGTTTTCAAATGGGGGGGGGGGGGGGTCCGTGGCCTAATAAATGTTGATTTGGGGGTCCTTGACACGAAAACGTTTGGGAACCACTGCACTAGCTGGCAAGTCAAATCACCAACAAAAACAATTGTTAATGCCATCGTTTCAAAATCAAAGGCTGATGTCAAAACTAAAGAGTGTTTGCCGGAAAGAATGAGTTTAAGATTCAACAAGGATGTCCCAGTGAATGTGCATTGTCCTTACACCTTTTGTTTTGTTTTTAAAACTGTTTTAAAACAATTTCGAATGGAATTCCTCCATTTTTCAATCAACTAATGGAGTGGAGTTCGGGTAGGAGGTGATGATTATGCACATGTCGGTTTTCTAGCAGGGTGTGTGGGGAGGGGGGGGGGGGGGGGGGGGGGGACTTTTGTTTCCTTCTGTCCAGGTTTGACTGAAGAGTTGTTCAGACCTACAGTATATACAGTGAAATCCTGAGTGTTCACAAGATTCAACGGGCCCTTAGGGCAGTGGTTCCCAAACTGGTGATATTATTATTATTATTATTATTATTGTATTATTTATTTTTTGGGGGGCGTGATTAGTTTAATGTGCATCATTCTCAACAGTAAACAAACCAACATACAGTATTGGTGTATACAGGGTATCTGCATTTTAGATTTCAAATGAAAAAACTACTGTATGTCAAAGGTAACCAACAAACTATGCTATAAAAAAGATTGGCCAAATTGTCAAATATTACCTGAAAGAGGCGGAAATAGTTCGGCTATTTTCACAATATTTATCTGTAGAACCAAATCAAACTAAATTGAATGCCTCGACTCCTACAATTCCAAGTGCTTGTCAGAGTGAGGCGCCGAGTTCAAGTATGACTATTTTGGGGGGTCTTGAGAACCACTGCCTTAAGGATCTGTTTGGTTCCATTTGTATAAACTCTTTAAGGGTCCATTTGGTCTCAAGAGTAAACAAGATGAACGTTGCTGTGAAGTGACTGTGTATGAAGCGAGTTAGCACCTTTTTAATGATGATGACTGGATGTCAGGATGATTTGGTTATAATAACACTTTAATGGTTGAGAGTTCTTTGTTTTGTGGCACAGAATCAACTCATTAGTCGCTTTGTCTCTTGTTTTCATCGATTTACGACCACAATTTGACCATGTTTACCTAACGAGCTTTGGTGTTGCAATATGATAGTTTTAGCACTGCTTTTTAACCAGTGAGTATTTTCTATTTTATCACGCCCTTTATTATCTGTCTTCCTACTAGGATGTGGAGAAACGCACATATCCCGCGGTGTGAGGCTAGAACTGCAGACATTGTTTAGAAGAGAGTACAGTAACAGCAATACACACATATTTAGCTGTTTTCGTTGGCTTGCTGATATTTTGATATTGATAAGTGTATTCTCAAAATTGTATGGCTTTCTTTTTTTTCTCCCCCACCCCCGTACCCACTAATACACCACACACACACACACACACACACACACACACACACACACACAAACACACACACGCACACACACACACACACACTCCCTGGCTTTTTGTTTTGCTTTGAAAAGGCTTTTACATATTATTAAATCTAAAACAAGTAAGAAAAAGAAAAAAACATTTAAAACTTGTTTTGTAGTCCACAAAAAGAAAATCATTAAAAAAAACATTGTAGGCCTAATGTGTTGGAATACACTGTTTGCTTTATCCAGTTTGATGCACATTAATTAATTAATTAATTGACTGACAAAGGGTACAGTCCTTTATATAATGATGATCTATATTCTATGAGGGACGACGATCGAGGCGTGAGTACAATACAGTACAGTACGTGCGGTGTGTTGGTTTCTGTATTTTAGTGCACTTACTATCCCATGAAATAGGCTTGAATTAGGAGTGTTGTTGGAGCTTTCTAGTTAACCTGGAACTGTGTGTGGCGTGACTTTTTGTATCTGAGGGGATACTGCAGGCTGAGTTGTCTTCCCTTTGTCAGCAATGTTATCCCCCCCCATCCTCCCTCCAAACTAAGGCTAATCTCTCCCCCCTATAAATCCTTCTTTAGAACCTTCAGAAGAGTGGCTCACTTTGTATGCCACCTACTGGTAAAAAGCAGGACATGTGCATCGACCTACATTGCCTGATGAAGCTATAGTTGTATGAGAGATGGTGGTGTTAGATTATAACTGGTATATATGCAGTCAAATCTTTTACGTGTTTAATGTAACCCAAGAGAGTGCACAAACATAACCAAATGAACGTGTGAGACGGGTCCATTCGGTTACATTTGTATTGTATGCTCTCTCTCTCTCTGGGTTGCAAACGGATAAATTAACACTGAGGGTTTTTACTGTGTAGGTGAAATGAAAATAATAATGTTCCTATACCTTTGTATTGCAGGTGTCCATGATTTAAATTAGGCTGTATAGTACCTAACAAAATGGAGGCATCACCTCCTCTGAGTCTGAACTGTTACAATTACCCCCCACCCCCACAAACTTGTTGTATTACCTGTGCATTATTATCCCTGAACTAATTAATAAAAATGTTGTTGACTAAGTTGCTGTTATTGTTTACTGCCATGTGTAGTACATGATGAAACACTTGAAGGATTTGTAAGTGATTTTTTTTTTTTTTTTAAGTAGGTCTACTACATTCTGCATTGTTCAGTAGGGTCTCCCCTTCTCTCGATCTCTTTAGTATACCCAAAAATACATCTTCAGGTTGGGATACCAGTTTCATCTGTAACCGGAACGATCGTCCAAAAATGCACTCGTCCCTTTTTGTTCACAGACCGATTACCCCCGGCGGTCCTTGTATTATTTTACTGAGGTTAAAGTTATAGGAATAAAGTTACATTTAGGCATTAATGAGGTTAAGTTTAGGAATAAGGTTAGTAGGCATATAGTTTTTGTAGGAGCCATGAATTGGTTTATTGTTATGTTTACGTTTTGGTCAATGAAATGAATGGGCTGTCTGTCACTGGTGTTTAATGTGGATGATTGACGGGCATAGGGGCGGACCTGGTTATCTTCACATCCCCTGTTCACCTGCTGGTGGTACAGTGAGAGAGGGGGTGGGGTGTGTGGGACGCTGTACTTTGTGTTGACCGCTTTACACCGCTTTATTTTGCTTTATTTAGCTTTATTTTATTTACTTTATTCACGTTGATGCTGTGGTTACTTTGCTTTACGTTTGAGCACCCTTATGAGTTTTTTACACTGCTTTAATAAACCCCTAAAACACATTATTTGGACCCAGGAATTCCTTTTGCATGCGGAGCACGTCTGACAATACGGCCCATATATGATTGCCTCTCAGCGACTTACTTATAGTTTAATCGTTTAACAGTTTTAATGAGGTTACGTACAGAATAAGGTTACAGTAGGTTCAGACATAGCCATAGGCCTATCGTTTTATGAGGTTACTAGGAATAAGGTTAGGTTTAGGCATAGTTTTACAGAGGTTATACTTTAGGGATAAGGTGACGTTTAGGCATAGTTTTACCAAGGTTACATTTAGGGATAAGGTGAGGTTTAGGCATAGTTTTACAGAGGTTATTGAGGAATACGGTGAGGTTTAGGCATAGTTTTACAGAGGTTTATATTGAGGAATAAGGTAAGGTTTAGGCATAGTTTTACAGAGGTTTATATTGAGGAATAAGGTAAGGTTTAGGCATAGTTTTACAGAGGTTATTGAGGAATAAGGTGAGGTTTAGGCATAGTTTTACAGAGGTGATGTTTAGGAATACCTGCTGGTGAACGTTCAGAGGTGGCTGGATTTGACCCGGGGTGGGAGTGTTTTGAGGCGACCGTTCTTGTATCCGTTTCATCCAGTCAGGAGAGATGACTAATACTTACTAATCCAAGTGAAATTGGAATTGACAGAACATTTGGAATTGGCACTGTTATGGTTCATGACGCTGGTACTTCACGAGCTTGACTGATTACTGTCATGATTATTCATGACAGTCATGTTTCAGGGCTAGAACACTGTCAAATTGAATCTGATAAATGGGTTCTCTCTCTCTGAAATTGGTGTCCCAGCACCTGAATTGTTACAAAAGTTTACTAAAGAGCTAGAGAGAAGGGGACCGAGACCCATTATTGGACAAACACGCAATGATTACTGTTATAGATTTAACATCGTTTTAACTAAACACTTTGTTTTTACCAAAACACATCACTTACAGCATAGCCTATATATAATTGGTTAATAGTAAAATAATTTTACTATTCTATTCTTTTATATTTTTACATGCTTAATTTGATCTGAACTCAGTTGGCACTGCAGGAACAGGTTCTGCGATATTGTATTAAATTGTGTAATTGTGAGCTTGTAGATCTGCTACGTTAAGTAGGCCTACTTAATTGCGTCCCCAGTTCAAATATGATTATTTCAGGGGGTCACGGCCTGAAAAGTTTGAGAACCGTACGCTGCCATACAAAGAAAAAGTGTTTGGACAAACTGATTTATTTCTGCATGCGCCACGGGGGTGCCAGAGGAGGCCTGGCACCATCTGTTGCAAATACTGCCTCCTCTAGGTACATAGGCAAAAGCAAAGTTCTTTGTTTACCCAGGGAAGTGGACTAAGCCAAGGACTTGTTTACAGCCACACCCTGCTCACAGAACATTTCATGGTAGGGGTTCAATGCCTTGCTCAAGGGCACTTCAGCTGTGGTAATTTTAACGTGCCGGTCCGGGGATGCGAACTGGCGACCTTCCGGTATCAAGACCGCTCCGCTAACTGTTCGGCCACCGCTGCCCCTGGCCTATTGTTTTTTTGGAGGCAGTCTGCAAGGCCTATAACAAATTGCAAACGTTTTATCGTTAAAACATTAATGGTCTATATAGAGCATATACGATATTTTATCTAATATTGCTATAGTGTTTTTTTCAGTAACATCTCTCCAGCTCTTTAATACACTTAAAACACATTTTCAGATATATGGGACACCAATTTCAGGAAAGTTGAACCACATTTATCAGCTTCAATCATATGGTAATTCAACTGTGACTGTTATTATCTTTTCCATCACTTCCAATTTCCAAAGAAATAAATTAAAAAAAGGCATACAAAGATTGTAATTGGAACCCTATAAAATTGAAGCTTGTGCTCTCTCTCGTGATGAAATCGCATGGTATCCTGACATGAAAATGAATTTTCTGGAGACCCCTGTTACAATCACTCTAGCCATGCAGGATTACTGTAGGACATTACAACTATATAGAGATATAATAAACACATTTTAAAATATCACGTATATACGCCATTAACATTTTCCACAATTTACACTAGCTTTACTTTGTGTTACTTCTCACCTCCCTTATAATATTAACCCTAGGCCTACTTGTAGGGCTATTATATTGTCTTATTGTCTTATTATAGCACACCAGCTTGTTTTTATTAGCACAGTCTGGTGGAGTCTGACTCTGACCACATGTTCATGTAGGCTAAAAATTAAATAAACGATAAACCTATTTAATAATCTTGAATTTGGGCCCAGGCCGTAGCGTAACGGTCTGGGCACCGGACTGGTGATCCAGTCGCGGTGTGCCGCGGGTTCGACTCCCGGACCCGACACGGCCTTTACCGCATGTCATCCCCCCATCTCTCTCCCGTTTCCTGTCAGCCTACTGTCTATCCCTTAAAAAATCAATAAAGGCGTAAGCCGCAAAAAAACATCTTAAAAAAAAAAAAAAAAAAAATCTTGAATTTGAGCCTATAGGCTATTTTGTGTTTCACTGTGAGTGACATCGTGAAATTGCATGCATTACAAATGGATTAATGGATACCTTTTGCCTCATATATAACTATCTGAGATAGTTTAGTTATAATATGAGGCATTACATTAAAATAGCAGAACGTCAGCGCACGTGGGGCAGGACGGGCTCCATGCAGTGCCCGCCCAAGCAAAAGATTAAGATCCTTATATGATTACGAAGTGAACATGTTTTACAGATCGCAAAAAACAGGTGTGTGGTATTTTGGGACTTGTAGTCCGTGTTGGGGCCAGGGGTCATAAACCTTGTATCTCCATAATTAAACTTCATGGATCCCCCCCCCCCCCCTCCTAAATTAATACCTTGCTTACTTTGTCGTGTTAAATAAAATGCAGCATCTTGTGAAGTATAGTAGATAATATTTTCTGGGAAAACGTTCTGAAAGTGAAAGTAAAAAATAATACTGAATCACTGAGTTTTTATTATTTTTTATTATTTGTTCAACTTTTTGGACTAAATAATAGTCTAAATACAATTTAGATCCATTTGGAACACGTGTGGTTATTTTCTCCATTTCCTCCACATTTGCAAAGCAACGGTTTTGGAGACAGACAGACATATAGGCTACAAGGTTTCCAACATCCAGCAGTTCGCTCCACAGAATGAAACACGATCTTGAACTCCATGTCCCGTGGTGCATCGCGTCCCACGAGCCGTGCGGACAGCTGATTGTCAACAAGCAGGACCGACCAGCAGCAGCCGGAACAACAACAATGTCTGCCGTGCGTCGAGGAGGAAGCAGGCTCTCAAAGATGGAGCAGTGCGAGGCGGAGACCGAGAGACCTTCCACGGTGTCGAACAGGTAAACGAGCCCTGCCTCGGCCAAGAGGGTTTAGCCGGGGGAGGTCAGAGCATGTTTAAATGGACGAGATGTTCAGAATGGCTGGTGGGAACTGTGAAGCATCTTTGTTGAAGTAGGCTACGACCTGTCGCGCACACAGCTGCTGCCATCGTGGTCATTGGTCTTTTTTCGGCAGGCTTTACTGTACACCGCCGTGGTACTGTTAGTACAGTGGTACGGCGGAGTTATAACTTATAAGGCAGGAAGTTAGGCCTACTACTATGTAATGTAACAACGTGTTCTATAATGTTATAAAACAGTGGTTATACAGTCACTGTCTAGACGTTTTTGTTACATCGGTGTTTAAATAATGGACCTCATAATGGCCAGAGTGGCCATTACTCCCTAGTTAATAACGGGTTTTTCGGGTTATTATAATTTACCCTCGGCCTCAAGTCATGAGATGCGGTCATAACATCATTTTGTCACTTAGCTCTGGTCCATAGCTCTAATGGGCATTAGGGCTATGGACCAGAGCTAGTTGTCACTTAGCTCTGGTCCATAGCTCTAATAAGGGAATTAGGGCTATGGACCATAACTAGTTGTCACTTAGCTCTGGTCCATAGCTCTAATAAGGGAATTAGGGCTATGGACCAGAACTAGTTGTCACTTAGCTCTGGTCCATAGCTCTAATAAGGGCATTAGGGCTATATGGACCAGAGCTAGTTGTCACTTTACTGTAAAAGGAGAGGTTATGCTGGTTCGTGGTGACTGGAATAGACACGATAATATGAATTACATTGTAGCCTACTGTACAGTCTGATAGCTGCATGCCAGTGAGTCACTCTGGTCTGACCGTCTGACTGTATTATTAGTGTAATTTGATTACCTTCTGAGAACTGTCTTGTCATCGGGACAAAACAAGCTAAACATGATGTAAGAAGAAATATAATACAAGTGACAAGTTATAATAAAGTTATAAAGTATAAGTATGCATTTACGTAGCATATAGGCCTATACAAAAACATAATTTACTTTAACTCTATTAGGGTTTGGTTACATGTACGTAACACTCTCAGAGTTACACTGGATAAATGTAACACTTGTGATTGTACAGTAAAAGAGAGAAAATAGATAATTTTTACAGATATTTCAGATATTATTATTTGATTGATTGATTGAAATATTTATTAACAGTTTGCAGAATTACAGTACATTTCAAGCAACTCAATACAAAGACTGTTAACTGTGAGTGGACGACCCAATTAACTCATCGATTGCGCAAAACGCTCTAAAGCGTTTTATTAATCTCGAGCGCCGTCTGCGCATCACGCTCTAAAGCGTTTTATTGGTGTTTTTACTGTATACTGTACATCAACTTCTATGACGCCCGGACAACACATAATGTAACACTGATCATGTCCAGAAAGATCCGCTGTGAGATCCGGGAGTTTAAAGCCCCCCACCTCCTGAAAAGAGGCCTGGTCTAACCACATTCCAGGCATGCCGTATCCATTACGACGTACTGGGGAGGCGGCATCGCCGTCCTGCACACGGCATAGACCAACGCAGATCAGGGGATCTAAAATGGAGCTACCCATTTTCTAGTGTGTGTGAAATTTGTGAATACACTCGATTACCCTTCCCCTCCTGTTTCTACATGGTTTCTCCCGAGGCATCTCTCCATCGCATTACAGTTTCTTCCCCCCCCCCCCACTCATTCACACAGATCCACTCGACACAGCCCTCTCTAATTCTTTCCAACGACAACTCACCGGTCTGCCGCCTCATTCTCGGAAATATAAACCCGTATATAAACCAAGAATAATCTCCAACGGTCGATCGCCATTTCACGCACACGGACAGGTATACGCGAAACGAATGACGTATTCTCGAAGGACCGCCATAGGAGAAGCAGTATACATCTGACCAACTGTCTTTTTTTCGCCGTCGCGTCAGCCATGTTTGGACAAAGAAGCAGTATACTAGGCTAGCAGATATCACACCGTGGAACCCCCCCCACACTGCGAGTTGCGATCGATCGTTTTGCAGTTTGCAATGCTACTCTCATTCTCGGAAAAAAGATTCTCGGCAGTTGATCACCATAATCGCCATAGCGCCTTCGCCAGCCAATTGCAGTGATAAGGCGTCTGGGACGTAATCGACCCGTTTGTAATGGATAACTAATACAATCCTAAGCTGCGGAAGCCATCGTGTTGTCTGTCATTTTGTCGAAATCACAGCCAGCCGGGCTACGCTTATCGCTCCTGTGGTTCATGTCCAGACATGTCGTGGAACCCCCCCCCCACTGCGAGTTGAGTCGCTCCTGTGGTTCATGTCCAGACATGTCAACCTCTCAAGTCACTGTTATGCTATCAAACGATCTGTTGATTTTGTTTACTGAGACAATGATCACATATGTGCATAGAATCATCATCATCATGACGTTATCATGACAGGCAGATATAAACATAAATAAATTATCATATACATACTACACACTGAATGAAAGCCCTAAATGTCTAATTTTAGGAGGAAAACAAATAAAATACACATATCCTATATACTGTTTGTCAATACTAGACTATTGAATCCATTTCATTTATAAAATTCTCTTTTTCAGAGAGAACTTTAGCCCATTCTGACCTGAGATCAGATTCATACGAGGTTTCCACTGGACACACACTGGTCTGATTAGAGAAAGCATGGACCTATAGAACTATTATTCACAAAATAAGGCATATAGCGACATGTACATACTATATACCGTATGAAACAGAAGACTCTCTGCTTTCATAAGAAAAAAACTAATACTGTAATAATAATAAAAATCACACCCATGTGAAGTGAGCAGTGCAATGTTGTGAAGTGAGCAGTGCAACATTGCACTGCTCACTTCACAGGGGTGTGATTTTCATTATTATTACAGTAGAAGTATTTTTCTTATGAAAGCAGAGAGTCTTCTGTTTCATACGGTATATAGTATGTATAGGCCTTATTTTGTGAATATTTAGTTGTCAGTTCCTTGTCTTGTCTAAAATACTCTGAGGATTTCAGAAAATGCATGGACCTGAAGAACCATTATTCACAAAATAAGGCCTATAGCGACATGTACATATGATATACCGTATGAAACAGAAGACTCTCTGCTTTCATAAGAAAAATACTTCTACTGTAATAATAATAAAAATCACACCCCTGTGAAGTGAGCAGTGCAATGTTGCACAACATTGCACTGCTCACTTCACAGGGGTGTGATTTTCATTATTATTACAGTAGAAGTATTTGCACTGCTCACTTCACAGGTCCATGCATTTTCTGAAATCCTCTCTGGTGGGCGCAAGCTGCATTCAACAGCCAATTACTGACAAACTATACATGGGACCATGTGTATTTGTTTTCCTCCTAAAAGTAGACATTCAGGGCTTTCATTCAGTGTGTAGTATGTATATGATATTATTTGTGTTCATTTTTATATCTGTCTGTCAATGTCTGTCAACTTCAACCTTCCATATCTCTGCTGTTTTTTCAAAAGAGCAGCGTGCAGCGAAAAGCAGGTTTTAGAAAAAGGTCAATATCTCCAGAATGGAAGATGGTAGAATCATATTTTTTTTTTTTAATTGAAGTGGACTAGTTTGGCTTTCTTTTGATTTATGCGGTGTGATTCTCACTATAAGAGGCCCCTCGCTGTGGGCCCCTAAACATTTTCTAAAGTCCAATGTTAATCGCCTTAGCACCACCAACCCTAACCCCAATTTCACATTGTAGCATACAATGTGTTAAGCATTACACTAGGGTCCACCTTGTTCAATTCATCAAAACATTTAGAGACGTACAAATAGACACTTCTATCTAGTCAAAGAACAGAACGGGAATTCATCATATTAAAGGGAGGTGAAAAGGGAAAAGAAACATATACAGTGAGGGGATGGGCAGTGGATTCAGATTTTACGGAGGCCAGTTTCGAATTGCAGCCGTCCGTAGGTGCCCTTTGAGAGCGGTTTTGAAGGAGTCAAGGGATTTGCATGTCTTAATGACTGTTGGTAGGGCGTTCCACATTTTGGTGGCATAGGAGAGAAAATAATTTAGTCCCTTGTTTGTGCCTAATCTGGGTTGTACATGGTTCGTTGCACTTCCTCTGGTGTTGTGGGTGTGGACTTCGTTTACATTAAGGAAGTATCTAGACAGGTACATGGGTATCTTGGTGGTGTATCGAATCTTGTGGACCAGACCCATTGCAAGATGCTGTACTCTGTCGTTGACCCTAAGCCATTCCAGCCTGTCAAAGTGGGCAGGGGTGAGGTGGGTTCGGGGGGTGAGGCCAAGTATGAGCCTGACCAGTTTGTTTTGGGAGGTCTGGAGCCTTGTTTTAAGGGCCTTTTGTTTGAGGTGCTGTGGTACCAGGAGGTATAGTCAAAGAAACCTTGTACGAGGGCTTAAGGATTATATTATGTAACAGTAAAGTAAACATAACACATACAGGGAAAGATGTGCTTACAGCCAGGACGATGATTGAAATTCTTTATGAATAAGCCCGAGATGTAGTCATAGAGGAAGAGGTCCTAAACACAACGATATACACACTTAGAAGTAGCACAAAAAAACCCCAAAACAAGACAAGCATAAAGAATAAATAATGGATCATTAATTCAGAAATATCAATGTCATAAGACATTGGCCTACCGGTATACAGAATATTTAAAGTGCATTTGCATTTTAAAAGATGCTGAGAGTATCCTCTATTACTGTGTACTTTAATTATAGTGCAAATATTAATGTATGAGGCTCCATTGCTCTGTCTCAGTACTTTCCCTTGTCCTCTGAGTGCTCATCCCTGACTTAGCCACAAGATGGCGCCGCTACACCGGGACATAATGTATTGAGACTTGTCATTATTATAACAACTTCAAGCAGCAATTACAGACAATTAAGACAATGTAAATGTGTAAGATATTATAATACTAAATCAAAAGATAGATAGATAGATATACTCATTGTAAAGTTCTAAGACATCTTTTAGAAATTGTGGAGCGCACTTAGGTTGGATGCGTGAACACAGTTGTACAGGTGCAGGGGCATATGGTTCTACTGTACACCGCATTATGTAACAGTGTTTATATACTGTACAGTGTACATAGTAAGGGTAAGGCCTTGACATTTGGGTCATGTCCACAACACATGTTTTAGTTATGGCTCTGTCTCTGAAACAGTATTCTCTAGACATACAATGTGTGCCATCAACAAGTTTCATTCTATATTCTTCAGGGAGTGATTCATTCGCTCTACTTTAGAGCGGTGGGTCCAGGGGGTCCCCTGCTAAATGTGTTAATACTGCATCACAATCATTTCACTAAATTTGTTAATACTGCATCACAATCATTTCACTAAATGTGTTAATACAGCATCACAATCATTTCACTAAATGTGTTAATACAGCATCACAATCATTTCACTAAATGTGTTAATACAGCATCACAATCATTTCACTAAATGTGTTAATACAGCATCACAATAATTTCACTAAATGTGTTAATACAACATCACAATCATTTTACTAAATGTGTTAATACAGCATCACAATCATTTCACTAAATGTGTTAATACAGCATCACAATAATTTCACTAAATGTGTTAATACAACATCACAATCATTTTACTAAATGTGTTAATACAGCATCACAATAATTTCACTAAATGTGTTAATACAACATCACAATCATTTTACTAAATGTGTTAATACAGCATCACAATCATTTCACTAAATGTGTTAATACAGCATCACAATCATTTTACTACATTTTATAATACAGCATCACAATCATTTTACTACATTTTATAATACAGCATCACAATCATTTTACTACTTTAACCATTTAAAACGTTGGCTATCCAAAAGTAGCTGACATACAAGCTCATACATCTGCTGTTTTTAATTTTCTTTTTTAAATATGGAAACAGTTTGGAAGATAATCTTTTAGCATAAATATACTCTTTTGGGTGTCTCTGCCAAAACATTTTGTGGCATCTGTGACCAAATATATCAATGTGGGGTCCTTGACATCAAAAAGTTTGAAAACCAATGGTTTAGAAAGAAGTGATTTAGGCGCGTTTGATGTTTAAATGCGACAGCCATGCAATAGTTGTGTATGTGTTTTGTGTAATTTTATTTACATTTTCTTTGTTTGTTTGGGAGGGAAATCCTTGCATGTCCAAGACCGTTACTCTACAGCAGAGGTTCTCGACAGGTGGTCCGTGGACCACTGGTGGTCCGTGAATGTATTGTATGTGGTCCCTGACCATGCAAAGTTGCGAAACAGAGAAGTGCACTAAATTACTTGGTGACGTATGATGACAGGTCAGTGACGTCAATGTTACATGAAAAAAGTACAAAAACATGCACATCCAAACCAAACTTGGGCAGGTGCTGAGTGGCGAGTAGTATACAAAAAAATGAAGACGCTCGCACACTGTGGGCTCCGATGCTGTGACAAGTGCCTTTATTTGCACAAATAGGTGACTGTAACTGACATGTCAATGTTGTCATTTACTGGAAAGTTGGATGTCAAGAACTTCCACAGTTGTACGGGAAAGTGTACGTACGCCCCACACACTGTACACTGTACAGGATTGAGTGGTTGAGTCACCATTATTAGGAAATGTGCCCAATGCCCATATAACCAATATAATAATACATAATGGCTGTTAAGGGCAGCCGCAACACAACAGTGGTCCCCAGGTTGATTCTCAGTCAGGGTGGTGGTCCCTGGTTCATAATCAGTTGAAAACCCCTGGTCTACAGGAAATGAGTTGTGAGCTGGCAGATAGGCTAATTTAACTATCAATCAATCAATCAATCAATCAATCAATCAATCTTTATTTATATAGCACATTTTTCAGGCAGCGAGTGCAGTTCAAAGTGCTTTACAGTAAGAGCAAAAAATATACAATATACATATACATATACATACTATATATATATATATATACAACTACTTGTGTGCAACACTGTGTGTTGTATTGTACGACAACGTAGCGGGCATTGATTAAATGAAATACATAGATACAAGTTTTATGCCCAACAGCAACGACATTTCGCCTTTGGGCTTCTAAACGGCTACTATATTTCCTTCTGCCTTTTTATGTGCTATTTTTTTTTTTTTAAGATATTTTTTTGCGGCTTACGCCTTTTATTGATTTTTGAAGGGACAGACAGTAGGCTGACAGGAAACGGGAGAGAGATGGGGGGATGACATGCAGTAAAGGCCGTGTCGGGTCTGGGAGTCGAACCCGCGGCACACTGCGACTGGATTACCAGTCCGGTGCCCAGACCGTTACGCTACGGCCTGGGCCTTTTATGTGCTATTAAATGAATAAATAAAAAACTCAAACTCAATATAGAACTGTATAGGCGGTATACAGTAGAGTTGAGGAAGCAGTACATTGTGTAAATACATTGTTAATGGTTGCATAAATCTCTTTAGCATTGTTACACCAACATGGGATTTAAACCCTGAAGGGAGTGCGTCTCTCTCTCTCTCTGTCTGTTGCTATAGAGAGCCATTAGCAGAACCACTACTGGCATAGCAACCAGCTCAGGGAATTGTTTAGACTTTCCTTTTATTTTTTTATTTTCTACAGCTGTCTCTGAATCCACTTTAACACACAGAAGAACTGTGCTAGAACAGCTACTGTACATACAGTATATTATAACTGGCCCTACATACAAACAGTGGGTCGGGAGTAGGGACCCATTTGTGGGTCACAGATATTTTTTCATGGGTCGCGAGTTTCCGTTTCCTTTAATCCTTCCATTATTATAATTTTATTTTTACATCAGAAATGAAAAATACATTTCAAGCACCCCCCCCCCCCCCATAATAGAGAAATGCTAGGATTCAAGACAAGTGGTTCTGATCTCAGAGAATGTTTGTCTGTCTGTACAAGTTCTGAACACAAGGTGTGTGTGTGTGTGTGTGTGTGTGTGTGTGTGTGTGTGTGTGTGTGTGTGTGTGTGTGTGTGTGTGTGTGTGTGTGTGTGTGTGTGTGTGTGTGTGTGTGTGTGTGTGTGTGTGTGTGTGTGTGTGTGCGCGCGCGTGCGCGTGTGCGTGGTGCAGCTGTGCATGCGTCTCTCACACCCACAGTCAGCTGACAGCGTGTTGGAGCAGTAGTGTAGTGTTGGGTTTCATGGTGTTGTTGATGTCATCATGCTCTTCTGTGTGTTGTCGGGCGGTAGGGAGGAGACACCATGATATGTCACACATACATATCAATGTGTGTGTGTGTGTGTGTGTGTGTGTGTGTGGGTGTGTGTGGGGGGGGGGGAGGCTGTGTAGCGGTGTGTGACACTGTGAGTACATGTGTTTCCTGCCATACATCGACACCAAGCTAGACAGGAACACCCACAAATGTCACATCCGGTTTTAGCCCGGGGTAAGAATTTTCTATGGCTGCCAATGCAACTTGTTCCAATCCTTAATCACATACGGACAAACATCTATGCCGATAATATCTAACTTGCGGAGGTAGCGTGCCTTGTCCAGTCCACGGGCAACAGATCTTTCAACGTATGGCATTGCAAATACGTTTGATAATCGCTACTCTGTGCAATATTGTTTTGGAAATGCCGCAAAAACAGTGAACGAGAGCAAATCACAACTTCCCCCGGGGGTGGGTGGAGTCTTGGCGCTCTGAATACGCGCCGTGGTGTCAGTGTATACTGAAGGATGCCTTATTACAGCAACACATTGCAATGCATCATTGGTACTTCTTCTTATTACAGCAACACATTGCAATGCATCATTGGTACTTCTTGGTCAAGAGAAATCTGTCCGTCTCGTCTGGAACCCTGTTTTCTATTCAGTGGATTGACCTGAACTTGCAAACAGACATTTTGAACATTGTTCGGCGTATGGGGAGAGTGACGAAGCCACAATTTAAACTTTTACATTACATTTAAGCTGTTTTTAGCTAGGTTTTTTTATGAACGTTCCTCGCAGACAATGGGATCTGTAGTCCCATATGGACGATTGGACGGTGGGTGGAAATTATGGGGATTCTTTGTTCTTTTTTACATGTTTGTGTGTGTGTGTGTGTGTGTGTGTGTGTGTGTGTGTGTGTGTGTGTGTGTGTGTGTGTGTGTGTGTGTGTTTAGACTGATATGTTATTGGTTTACCTATGATCCTAGATTTCCTGAGGCAGTGAGGCGCTACACTGTATGCATTTGATATGTGTTTGTTTTGCCTTGCTTACTGTAAATCGCTCTGGATTAAGAGCGTCTGCCAAGTGCCTGGATAGTAAATTGTATAAACTTGAGATGGGGACAGGTCAGAGAGTCAGTAGTTCTGTTCTGTGACCAGGTCAGTCAGAGAGTCAGTAGTTCTGTTCTGTGACCAGGTCAGTCAGAGGTGAGCTCCTCTGCTTTGCACACCAGAATCAAGTTATCTTTAATCTTGTTTGTGACTTGATCTATCACTAGGCCTGTCTCAACTAATACATATAACCGCCTGATGTTCGCAATAATTTGAGATAATTGCAGTAATGTTTTTGCATCATTGTCATAATCATCAGATCAGATCAGCCTTTAGGGATATTCTGTTTGTCTGTTCAACAACAACAATATATGGTCTATGTCAGGTGGAAACTTCTTAGGGTTATATAGTGTTATAGCTGTTTTATGCAGACAATTTGTAAAAAATAGACCATCAAAATGTTCTGGAGCAAAAAGTACTCATTATGCACAATGTCCCATTTGACAAGGTTAAAAAAGATCTTTTGAAAATAGAAGATACAAGCTGGACCCATGGGCCATGCCACATATTTGGGTCTGATGCCCATCCTGATGTTGGAGATGCCTAGAATCTAGATCACTGATTACTGATGTTTTGACAAATCAGGTCTGCTATTTTTGGGCAGGGTGCAGAAATTTCCAGTAGCGCCTAACAGTCCTACAGGCATTAGTCTGACAACACTGTTGCTCCTGACATGTGCGGCAGGTTAAAACCATAGACTGTAAAAAATATGGACAAAGCGTTCCCCGGGTCTAACATGAACGTAAAATGAAGCCTGTAATAATATGCTAATTCCTGATGTAAGTCGCCATCTTTGGTACCAGCTGGCCATTGGCTGGCTCCGTTTTGTATACCAGCTGGTCATTGGCTGCCCAGACAACGAGGCGGGACTTCCCCCCTTCTTCTCCGTTGGTTTTTATTTTGACTCGAGTGGGAGGGGAATCCCGATCATAGACTGTAATGGTAGCCACGCCCCTCAGAACATACGCGATGGTTTTTTTTCTTTATGGTCATTTTTTTAATTAATGGGACCATAATTTTCCCAAAAGAATATTATGACATTAGAAATGAGACTTTAAACTAGTGACTGGAAGAAGAAAGTATTCATGACCATGTTTATTAAGGTAATACAGTCTAGGTGAAGTTGGGCCAAAATACATGGGCCTCTATGGAGCTATGGGGCTTTTTGGGTCCGGTCCAGCGCCACAACAGGCCATTATATGAACTACCGATTTCAAATGAGGCTTCACGAAATATCTGGCTGACTGCCCCCCTGGTTAAAACTAACCCATGGCTCCCGACATGCGTGGCAGGTTAAAACTAACCTGTGGCTCCCGACATGCGTGGCAGGTTAAAACTAACCTGTGGCTCCCGACATGCGTGGCAGGTTAAAACTAACCTGTGGCTCCCGACATGCATGGCAGGTTAAAACTAACCTGTGGCTCCCGACATGTGTGGCAGGTTAAAACTAACCTGTGGCTCCCGGCATGCGTGGCAGGTTAAAACTAACCTGTGGCTCCCGACATGTGTGGCAGGTTCAAACTTAACCGTGGCTCCCGACATGTGTGGCAGGTTAAAACTAACCTGTGGCTCCCGACATGTGTGGCAGGTTCAAACTTAACCGTGGCTCCCGACATGCGTGGCAGGTTAACCCATTTTGACCTGAGATCAGATTAAAAAAATGTCTTCTACATCCTGACAGTTTTCTGGAAAAGCTATGTTTCTATGTCAGTCGTTCTTCGATAAAAAACAAATAGCAGACCTACAAGCTAAAAAATAGCAGACCTACCTAATACCTACCTAATAGCAGAACTACAAGCTCATAGCGCTACACTGTGACATGTCGAGTTTGGTCAAAAGTTAGGAGAATGGGGTCGACCAGGTCAACATTTTAGCCATTGTTCATTCAAACAAGGAGGTTGGAGCGCACACCAGTAGTGAGGAGGTGCTGACCGCGGGAGATAAAATTGACTGAAAAAAGGAGAGGTCGCACAGCTCGTAGTCACGATGCAAGTTTTTATTTCCAACGTTTCGGCAAGCAAAGTTGCCTTCTTCAGGGAATAACATACAAAAGGTGTGCACCAGATATTTATAAAAGTTGGGACAAAGGGTTAGGGAGTGTCCTCAATCAGGCCAACACCCAAAATGGGTGATTGGTTGCTGGCAACAACTTTATTTGTACATTAAATAGAACAAAAAGGAGCCATTGTTCATTAACACATTTCTGCCCCGATGTTGCAAGTTGTGTACTGTATAGTGTATATTGTCCGAGTATATGACAGACAGATAGCAATACGGTAAAATATACTAATGATCTGAAGGTGATGGATGTGACTGTAAAAGTGTCTGCTTGGTAGAACATCATGTTTTACTATCGGTCATTCATTCATGTCCTATCTCGCCTACTTCTGTAAACTGTATCAGTGTGACTCACATATACCTTCAAGTCACGTAATGCCACTTGCATAATCACCTGACAGTCAGACATTATTTGAGCTATTAACCTATCGCTTGGATGAAATGAACAGACATGCCACAATTACCATCATTATTTCCATCGTCATTTTCCATGCCCTTTAAATCACTTTCAACCTGGTGTCCCTATTTTGGGAATTATATGAAAGAAAAAGAAAACAAGAAATGATCACATAGTGATATTTGTCAGGTGAAAGAAACGCTGTCTCCGTTGTGTTCTTGTCTCCGTTGTGTTCTTGTCTCCGTTGTGTTCTTCTCTCCGTTGTGTCCCCCCCCATATTATTAGTATTAGTATTAGTATTAGTATTAGTAACGTGTATGTTTGTGTGTCACAACCTCGCAGCCGTTGTTTGCGTTCGTTTCCACAACGTTCTGTTCGTGGTTCAATCAGTGTTTTGTTGTGGCGTTGCTGCTGTCCGTCCTTTAGCAGTTTAGCTGCTGTAGTGTTAGAGAGGCACCTGCCCTTGAGTGTTCATGCCGTTGTTTGCTGAGCCAATCAGGACTAGTCCCGACTAGGAGCCATAGTCGTCATTAAATTTGAGTAAGACATAGGTCAGGTTTCACCTGACAAAAATAATAGAAATAAAATGTTGAAAAATGTTTTTTTTATTAAAGAAGAAAGAAATTAAACAAAAAACATGTTATTATTATTTTATTATTATTATTATTATTATTATTATTATTATTATTATTATTATTATTATTATTATTATTATTATTTTTGACAGGGACAAAGCTCATTAATCAACATGTCAGTTTTCACATCAATGTAAATGGGCCAGAGTTAGCCGAAGCTAAATTTCATCTGTAGTCCCTGGGCAGGCTCTTAAAAAATGAATGATAAAAAGAAGGACAAAGTGAAAGTGTAGTGTGCCTGCACACAACACCATGCGTTGATGCCATGTGTGCATATGTGCAAGCACCCAACACTACGTCCATACAAAAACACAATACAATACAGATAAAAGAAAGACAAAGTGTAGTGTGCCTGCACACAACACCATGCGTTGATGCCATGTGTGCATATGTGCAAGCACCCAACACTACGTCCATACAAAAACACAATACAATACAGATAAAAGAAAGACAAAGTGTAGTGTGCCTGCACACAACACCATGCGTTGATGCCATGTGTGCATATGTGCAAGCACCCAACACTACGTCCATACAAAAACACAATACAGTACAGGAACAGATCGACATGGTACAGGGGACAGAACAATGGCAAGTGAAGTGAGAAATGACACCGGTGATAAATACTAAATAGTGCTGATAGTTAGTTACTCATGAGAGCTTGTAAATCTTGTAAATCAGCTAATTTGAAAAAGTATAACATTATGAATGATGTTGCCTCTGTTGGCCATAGTACATTATTTATTTTAGTTGGTACCGGCCATTATTATCCACATCTTTGTCCTCTATATTTCAGTAATTGGCTATATATATTGTTGCTGTCAGGCAGAAACCTCTAAACTGCCTCTCCCTGGCCAGCCGGGGCGCCTGATGGAGGGGAAAGGAACTGGTTGGAATAACGTGTTCCTTCCACGCGCTACGTCCAACCAGGGAAACTCCCCCCTGTCAGGAGCAACTTGGGCACTCAGGCATGAAGGAAGCATGAGTTCAAGTCCGTAGTCCCCCATATATGGGTACTATGTTGGCGGAAGGTGTGTCGAGCCCAGGATCACATTAGATAATTGACACAGGGGTGAAAAATGGGTTACAAAATCGTGGGACTTCTAACTTTTTGTGATTTCTTTTCCGTAAATAAATGACCTACTTGATCATACTCATCATCATCATCATGGCAGACTGAGAGTCAAAAGCGATTATCTGTCTCAAGCCCAACACACACCGGCTCCGTCCGACGCGGCGCAGCGCGTTGCCGCGCGGCGCCGCCTGGAAAATAGAACTGGTTCTATCGGCACGCCAGGAGACGCGGCTCGGCGGACGGAGCCGGTGTGCGATAGGTTCATTGAAAATAATGGAGGCGGCGGCTGTTTTGACGCGCGGCGGTCGCAGACGGTGTGTGATGGGCTTTACTCATCCATTCATTTGCTTTCCTTTTGCGCTATCTGATGAACTAGCTGAACTCTCCGTCTGTTTGCCTGCTGGTGACTGTCAACAATAGAGCGTATGCACGTGACATCATCATCATACCTGGAAGTTATGCAGGAACGCCTACTGAGTGGCAAAAAACCCTGTTTTCTGGCCTTGACAGCCCATACATCCAAACAGAAAAGTGTGATTGATTGAACAAACAGGGATAGCACCAAAAAAAGTATTTGCGGTCTTGTTTCCATTTAGGCCCTATGCAATCAATTCATAGACAAGAATAGCATTAAACTAGTCTACGTTAAACTAGCATTAAACCAGAACGGCGAAAGTGAATGAACTAATTGACGTTATAGAGAGACAGCTGAGTTGCTAATGTTCATCGGCAGTGCAATTAAGTGGCAGGTTTTCAAGTTTGACACATGGCAGCAGAATTGTTACAGCTGGCACTAAAGCACTGAGAGAGTAATGTACATTAGTGGAACATAAACATCAGTGGAATGTTGCACAAGAGCGCCACACCCACAGTGACTACTCATTAAATATTTCATTAGCACACCACCAGCATAGCTGCTTACTCACTACAACTTCCTCAAACTAGACTAGAGGTCCTAAAAAGTGAAATTCCGGTATAGCCTACGGTTGTATAGGAGCAGTAAACACTTATTAAAGCCCTGTTGGAAATTCCGGCTATAAAATCTTGACAAATGGTCTCCTAAGCGGGGGTCTGGGCCGGGTGTGGGCCGGGCCGAATACATATAAATCGAGTCCTTGACATGAAAACGTTTGAGAACCACTGATCTAGTAAGTCCAAGTGCTGTCGTTGGTAGTGGCTCCTCTCCTATATGCTCCGTGACTGATGTCTCCATCTCCATTAACAGTATTGCATGGTGAAACAAATCACATTTATTGTCTCCACCAGGCCGAAGGCATGGGGAGAGAGTATGTTTTGCACTCTGTCCGTCCGTGTGTGTGTGTGTGTGTCCGTGTGTGTCCGTGTGTGTGTGTGTGTGTGTCCGTGTGTGTGTGTGTGTGTGTGGGTGTGTGTGTGTGCGTGTGTCCGTGTGTGTGTCCGTCCGTTTGTGTACAGCTATTCTCCGGCACCGTTAACCTGGTTGATGCCAAACTTTGCACACACACTCCCTGGATGGCAACGATGAACCTCTGCCCCAAACTTTCCAGAACGGCCTGTTATAGCGCCACCAGGAGGCCGACTTTTGTAAAACAATTTTCTTTATATTATATTTTGTCCAAAAATCCCACGAATCATTACACAGTATCTCTATAGTCATGTGCTCAAGACAGATCTGTCCGATATTTCATATTCCATCCTGTTTGGCTATTAAACATTGGCTTTCAAAGTTTGCAGGATTGGCCAGTTTTGAACAAAAAGCCTCAAATCATGAACACAGCGTGCAATTTACGTGAAATCTTTCACAGATGTTCCTGCTAGGCTGAGGAATATATCCCACCCTTTTCACATTGGCCTGCTATAGCGCCACCAACAGGTGGACTTTTGCAAAACACCTTTTCTTTTCAACAAAATGCCTCAAATCATCCAATTGCCATCCAAGGTGTAAGAACTTGAAATGGCACCCTTTTCACATTGGCACCAGCGCCACCAGGAGGCCACAACCTCACCTGCCCTGGTGGAGACCTGTGACACGAGGGGCACTTTTTCTAGTTGTTTTTGATTCTAGCCCTTTTTTCTCTCCACAATTTAGTCGTTATGTCAATTGATTCATTCCCACATTTCTGTGTTGTCACAGCTGTGGTATCTTATCTCACTGGCTCACCTGCCAGTGAGGAGCCCCCACTGGGAGGACGTGGCACCTCCGTTACTACTCCCCCCCCCCCCCCCCCCCAACACTCGCTGAATACTCCTCTCCCCCCCCCCCCCCCCAACACTCGCTGAATACTAGGAGCGGTACAAGTATATTTACAGAAAAACACTGGGGGTCATTTCTTCTCCAGTTGTAAAATTGCAGATAGGTAAAGATAAAGATAAAGAAAACTGTCCATTAAATTGACATAAAATGGAAATTCGTCTTTGGCACACCGGCAGTCAGTTACAACAAAAATACACAGGTGCATTAAAATACTATATAAATGCCTTCACATTAACACAGCAACAGTGATCATGAACTAAGACTATTTAAACATTTTTTTATTGAAAATGTCCACAGCAGTTGGCACAAACAAAGTTTTGTAACCCTTCTTTTTAGCTAATTCTGCCCTAAGGTGCTCTTTAATGACATTTTCGCATTTCTCTCAAAAATAATCACATGACACATGACATCACACCTACCTACCTGTACCTACATACACCTACCAACTCAGCCACTCAGATTCTCTCCCTGTCTCTGTGTGTGAGCTGTTCTCTTCATCACCTCCAGTAAAATACTGCGACAGTGACTGTCAGAGACAGATGACACGCAGCTGTGTGTGTGTGTGTGTGTGTGTGTGTGTGTGTGTGTGTGTGTGTGCGTGTGCGTGCGTGTGTGTGTGTGTGGTCATATCATGCCAGCAGAGAGGGGAGGTCTGGCTTTAACCTGTTGCTATTAATACAGTGTAACGAACATAATCTGGAGTATAGGTTATCCTCTTACGTTTTGTTGGGGGGCGGGGCTCCACGCAGGAGCAGAAAGAGGAGGGAAAAAAAGCACTTTCATTTCTAATGCGCTCTCTGTCTCTTTCTGTCTCTCTCTCTCTCTCTCTCTGTCTGCACATGCACAGCTCTCTGTCTCTCTCTCTGTCTGTCTGTCTGCATAGCTCTCTGTTTCTAGAACACTGAATGGAGTAAATAGAAAGCAAAACAGATGTTTCAAGCATAGTTTCGTTTCTCTCCCCAGTCCTGCCTCTCTCTCTCTCTCTCTCTCTCTCTCTCTCTCTCTCTGTGTGTATTTAATGCAGCTACCTCCTTCTTTCTTCTCTTTTCCTCCCTATCGCTCTGTGGTGGATGTGTCTCACCAGAGGCTAGTAGTGGCACTAAGTGTTGACTTGTTGTTCTGAGTTTGTGTGCGTGAGAGTACAGTATACGTCAGAGTGTGTGTGTGTGTGTGTGTGTGTGTGTATACGTCAGTGTTGTGTCTATGTGTGTGTGTGTGCTCATGGTTTTTCCCTCCCTCGCTGACGGTAAAGACCCCGTTTAACGTTTTAAAACAAAAACATATTAAGTAGTATAGAGCTCCCGCAGTAGTGGAAGCCTGCCCGCTGTTTTTGCAACTATGAACTCACTTTCCTCGGGAGCTAGGATATCTGGCTGCTGGACCCTAAGACAGGACAGGTAAGTGCACTGGAGTTTATTCTTTGTTTCACTCACTTTCGGCTGCCTGTTCTTTTATTGTTTGTTCAGTTGTTTAGTTGGTTACAGCTCCAGGTGAGCTGCCTGCCTGCGTGCATATGCCAGAGTTAGTTTACGAGACGCTGCTGCCTGCCTGCTGGGGCCACTCCCCTGTTGTTGTGAGAAGTCCCCCAGGGGTCCCTGCCCTGCCCTGGCGGTCAGCTGTCACTGTGTAATGGCTGGAGGGACTACGAGCTACTGCACTTTAGGCTTAACTGCTTAAGCCTCACTTATACTTTAGTTGTGTGCGTGCTTGTGCTGGTGTCGTGCTTGGTGAATATAGCAGATCTACAAGCATGCAGCGCGTCACCTTCGTGACACCTTGTGAGCTTGTAGATCTGCTATTTTACGGCATGCCAATGTGTTTAGACCCTCTGCGCTGTACACACTGCAACTGTACTTGGTTCAGCTGCTCTTGTTTTCCTAGCAGATATGTAGATGTTGCAACGCATTGTGAGCTTGTGTTGTGGAAATTATATGTTTTAGAGTGTCAAGAAAGTAGGCAGCTATTAATTAGCCTTTAACCCGTTAAATCCGGGAAAGCAGCTGTGTCATTTTAGATGTTGCTATAAAAGCTATAGTGTATAGTATACAGTATACATTTTTCAGAAAACTTTAAAAGATAATCCTGCAACTGCGTATTGACTGGCCCATGCTTTTTATGAAGGTTTGTGTTCTATTATTAGTATTCTGTCCTAAGCAGGGATCTCTTTTTCTGTACCTGTCCAGTGTCCAGTGTCCTGTGTAATTGCTGTAATTGCTGTAATTCCATGACAACAGGATTCCAAACACAATTATTGTGTTGTTGTGTTGAGTTGAGTTGAGTTGCGTTGCGTAGCGTAGCGTTGCGTTGCCATGATGGAGGTCATGTCAGTTAACACACATGTGCCGGGTTGTCAGTGAGTTGTTGTTTTTACGAAACTAGAAGCTCGACCCGCCTGCACAAAACTACAGCCTGCACTGCAGCACCAACATTGTGTGTGTGTGTGTTTGTGTGTGTGTGACTGTGTGTGTGTGAGACTGTGAGTGACACCCACCGTCTTGTTTACTGTTTACTATTATTGTCGACTACAAGCTCATGCGCGCTATGAGCTTGTAGGTCTGCTATTTTTTTTAAACTTAAGAAGGACTGCCATAGAAACATAGCTTTTTCAGAAAACTGTCAGGATGTAGAAGACATTTTTTTAATCTGATCTCAGGTCAAAATGGGTTAATGCTTAATTGATATATACCCCCACCACTGTACACTGGTGTTGGTGCTGTGAAAATAAGCGTGTGAGCTTGTAGATCACAACCATACTATAAATCATGCAGATTTTTTGTTCCTGTCACACGTTCGGGTCATGAGGCTTTTGCTTTTACAGCTTTTAATTTTATTTACGAGGGGGAAGAAGAAGCAATGTGAAGTTCTGTAATCATGGGACAGTGAGGGCAAGGCTCAATATACGACAAACTAGGCTAATCTTTTATGGCACCCTGGGTTGGTTTTTAACTGATAACCCCATTCTGTACTGTACCTTGCACTGCACGGCATGCATGCACTGTTGCCACATTTTGTGAGAGAAATAAGCAACCGTGTCTATGAAAACTAGCCCATAAGAAGCGACTATAGAATTTACAATTTACAATTTAGGCATTTAGCAGACGCTCTTAATCCAGAGCGATTTACATTAAGCAAGAACAAAAGCATGGGAATACATCACATAAAAAGCATTTATCATGAAACATGCGTATAAGCTAAGAACGTAACAGTGGAATATCTATATAATGAAACTATACATATAAACTATACATATATACTATACTATGCTATACATATGTAGTATGTACTATGACGTGCTATGACTACATACAATGCAATTATAGTGCTGTCTACATAACATGCTATAAGTATGTAGGACTAGGTCTATAAGACTATAGGTCACATGAGCACTTTAAACCTATAACAGCTATTTGAAAAAAAAGCTCACAACGTGCATTGGGAGCATGTACAGTACATCTGCTATTTTCTAAAGAGTTCTTGAAATAAAATGTTAAATATTTGGAATATTTGGGATTTTAGCAACACACATCTGGTGCACGGCTCCCTGGCTCAAGTTATTTCAGATGGGGGTTAAGGAAGGAGGGAGTAATTTGGCGGTCCATGATGACATGTGGATGAAAATGTTTGAGAACCACTGGTTTAACTTTAAACAACATCAGGGGAAAACATCCCAAATAAGCATCTACACTTCACAAGTTCTGCAACGCGACAACTACCAATATTTACAAGCTACTTTACAGTAAAACAAGCCCAACAGTTGCTTCTAATAAGCGGACATGGCAAATACTGCATGCATTACTACAGTATGTGTGCCCCCCTGTGTCACCACTCGCCACCCAATCACTGGCTGTGTTCTAACTTCTAGCACAGGTGAGCTGTAAGGAGATAAGATAACTATCTCTCTCTCTCTTGCTCATTCTCTCTGCTGTCTGTCTAACGGTTAACCTTTGACCCCTGAGCGATCACTCCAGTATTGGTGGGTGGTCACGGTGTTCAAAAATCTGGTCTGGAACAGAACCCTGTTTAGTTGTAAAAGACAGTAAAAGTAGGTGAGGGCTGGTTGTTGATTCACCCAGACAGACAGACAGACAGACAGACAGACAGACAGACAGACAGACAGACAGACAGACAGACAGACAGACAGATCATTCAGTGTTTTTCACATGGCGTCTGTATTTCTGCAGAGCTCGGCCTCTGTGTGCGAGGTGTGGGTCTCCCGGACACTGCAGTAGGTGGTGTTGTTAGCAACTGTTACCTGGGTTAAGCTAAACATTTACAAATTGCACTTCTTTTTGTTTTTTTGCATACGTAATAATGAGACATTTTTTAAATGTGGATCTGCTACTTTTGATGCTTTTGTGTGACGCTGTAGTATGATCAAGTAGGGCGTTATTTCCAACAAAAAAAGAGGTTTCTGCCCGACAGCAACATAATATTTAAGTGTGATTTATAGGTCACCACTAAGGCCAAATCAGTTTCAAACCTGGTGTCCCTATTTTGTGCATGATGCCAACTTTTCAGCCAGTGTTGTTGTGAACTATTTTTGCTATTTGTTGTACGATGAAAGAGTTAGGCCTACGTGTGACTGTGATTGCATCAGCACGGTCTCTTTTGGTGTTTTAACTAAGCATTATGTTATACTTTAGCTATTGAAAAATAGCATATCTACAAGCTCATAGCGCACCACCGAGTGGTACCCTACGAGCTTGTAGGTCTGCTATTTTAGAAAAATCGTGAAAATTGGGGCACACATTTTTGAATATATATTCTTTCAGAGCAAACGTTTTTTTATATCGATATGTTTTACTCCTTTAGTCAGTGGGAGCGATTCTAAAAGTAGGCGTCCCCAAATTATTTGAGTGATTATAATGCATTATAGACCCAACCTTTAAGTAAAGTGTTAGCGGCTAGGTGGTTAAATGGTCATGGGACAGTCAAGTTGGCTGGTCTGGGGGAAAGTACTGGAAACTCAGCAAATTCGACAGAAGAAGAATTGTTGACTTGAGTGATTGTTGTTCGGTGAAAACCTGTTCCCTGCCTGGCTGGTCTGGTCTTTCGCTGGACAAACTGTTCCCTGCCTGGCTGGTCTGCTCTTTCGCTTGCATCAAACTCTGTTCAAAGAGGAAGCCTGTGGTCAAGCGTTAATTTGCCAATTTGCTGTCTCACATCAGAACCTGACACTTATGACACTTTTTTGGTTCCGCCAGCTGTTTTATGATACTGTTAAAACTGTGAAAGTGTCAAGTCATGAATGGCAGAGTTAACTTGTTGTCAAAGCTCGGAGAGTTATTTTTTAATCAAATCTCTCACTCTCTGCTTTGGGAGACAGCTGGCCTGTTCCCATACATGGAAGAGGGCCTGTTTTGAATGGGCTAGTTTGTTATTTGCATCTACTCTCCAAAGAACACTGGATCGTGGAAGTTAAGTACAGTGTGCACTGTTTATTATTGTTAACTGAAATAGTTATTAAAAATAATGTACATGGTCAGTTTGCAGTAGAGATTTGTGGGATTGGACACTTCTTTCTCTTCTGCTCAGTGGAATGTTCTTGTGCATTAAAAGCATGTCTGCACATGCAGCCATACTTATCTGTGTAGGCAAAGCTCACCTCATGATAGTTTGTATAGGGGTGTGTAGTTTGTATAGGGGTGCAGCATAAAAGTTTTATGACACAATCTTCATTTGGGTGTGAGGCTGTGGATGATGACCAAGTAGAGGATGTCAGCGTTCTCTATGAAAACACGTTGAGTTAATGACATTGGAGTTGTATAATTCACCGCTCTATGAAACCAGGGGCCCGTTTCACGAAACTTGGATTAGAGATTAAACCGGGATTTAACAGATATCTTGGCTTAATATATCCTGGATGAGCGATTAACCGGTTTCATGAAAGCTAGTTAATCTTGCCAGATTAAGTTTGCCATTTGAGGCTGGATATGTTGAGGCTTGATTCGGTTTCATGAAAGCAATGCCACACTAGTTACCATGGAAACTAATGCTGTGGACCAGGCTAACAGCCAGGTTTAACCTAATCCTGATGTCAATCTGATCATAAACCAATGATTTTTTTCCACACTTTTTCCACATTAAAGGACTAATTTAAGCACTATATACAAAATCAAAGAAACAAAATATATAGGCTGCACAACCTCATAACAGCTTGTGAGCTTGTAGATCAGCTGCTTTTGGTGAATGTTCCCCCAGAATAGGTTTGCTGTAGTGCAGGCCTTCGTCGGTGTCCAAATTGCAATTTTGACACTGACGAATGCCTGCGCGCAGGAACGCGTTTGTCTGTCTGGTATGACTGCTGCTATGGACCACTGTCATTATTAAACAAAGACTCTTACTCAACTGAGAGTGCGGATTTTATTCATGTTCTATTATGTTCTATTTGAATTTGCACCCAGCACATTCTTGAAACTATATAAGACTGTCTGTCTGAGTAGAGCAGACCATTCCCCTTGAAGTGAACTATATATTATGAAGACCTTTTAATCCCAACAGAACATTCCAGTTGACGTTCTTCTTCTTCTGTGTGCTTCCTGTTTTCCAGCGGAGGCGGGGAGGCGGAGTCACTGGACAGGCTCCTCCCCACAGTCAGCACGGGTCTGTCGCCGCGGAAACGGACCACCAGCCAGTGCAAGTCGGAGCCGCCGCTCCTGCGTACGTCCAAGCGGACCATCTACACCGCCGGACGGCCCCCGTGGTACAACGAACATGGAACCCAGTCCAAGGAAGCCTTCGTCATCGGTAGGACCCCCAGAAACAGCAGCAGTGCTGCTACTTCACACCACTATGCATACTAGGGATGAAACTATAATGTGTATTTACTAGGCATGTAACGATTCACTCAACCCACGATACGATTCGTATCACGATACGATTTTTAATACGATATTAAAAAATATATATATTTTAAAGAAAAATTACCGTTTTTTTAAATTTTATATAATTTATCTTCCCCCTTGAGATTTTTTATTTAACTACATTGCAAAAGAAGTAGCATTACTTTTGACAGTGCAGAAACATAATTGCCTTCCTTGATCATCAACGAATATTGAATATGGGATCTGACTAAAGCTCACATTTCACATCACACTAGCCCCGCCCCCAATTTTCTTATTTATTTCAATGAATCGATTCGAATCGATTCATATCGTTGGGATTAATATCGATATATATCGATATGCGATATATCGTTACATGCCTAGAATTAACTTTTTAAACTTTTTTTTGTTACCCCAATTTTGTCATTATGGCAATTGATTCCTCCCCACGCACAGTTCTGTGTTTTGTCACTGCAGATGTGAAGCCTCCTCCCCACTTCCGTTTTGTCTTTTTCGCACCACAGTGGATTCGAAAACCTAGCCTCTGCCTCAGCGTTGGTGGTGGGCAACTACTATAATACCACTGCACCACCTGAGCGCTATACCGACGTGTGTTTTCAATGAGTCTTAGCGTGGTTCATTCACTTCCAGTGCAAACCGTGTCATGCATGAGCGAGGAACACGCAGTGGGGTATCACGAGGCCAGGCATTCACATGGCTCAGATTTAAGTGGATAACACTTAAAATCGCTCGTGAGATGATTTAGAAGTATTTTTTAAACAAGAAATATTCCATCAAAACGTGTACGACTGAATACAAGCCACTTGGATGATGCTCTGAGAGCTGTGTAGGAGTTTATAAACAGATTTTTGCTGTTGATTTGCTGTTCTTAATGTTTTACAATTCATCAAATATTCTCTATTCTTCATCACCGCAAAAAGGAAAGATACAAAACCATAGATTATTCACGAATTCCAGGCTTCACAGGGTGAGGAATTGGTTGGAAAAAATGTCACTTCCGGGGTGAAGTATTCCTTCAACGTGGAGTTTTGAAGTTGAATAGTCTTACAGTAGGTACTTTATAGGAGGGAGGCATGTCTGATAATATGAATATGAAGTGTTTAATTAAGTAACTGCCTACCTGTCACGCACATAATGTACCAGGTGAAATAATGACCTTGTTCAACAGGTTGAACAAATATTTATCTATGTATGCAGCAGAGCTGCATAGTGCATACATGAACCACATAACCCCTTTTGTTTTTGTTTTTCAATGTATTTCTATTGAGGTTCTGAAATTTCACAGCTGAACGATTGACATTCAATGTATATAGAACCACACATTTTTCTTTTATAAACACAACATAGGAAAACAACCACAATACGGACATTACAATGCACAGACAAAAAACAAAAAAAAAGACAAAACGAGTACACAAGTCTTGACATGATTGTACATTACAGATCACCAGATTTGTTTGATCACTATAGTAACCCTATGGGCTTGTCATAAATAGATATGCAAACATTCAGCAATAATAGGTGAATAGCAGATCTGCAAGGCGTCCTTATTTTTGAGCATGTCATATATGGCAGAAATGGTCAGAAATTGTAAAAATATTTGTCCTAAATTTAAAAAAGAAAAGCAGATCTCACTGTGCGATTTGACACATTTTGGGCTTGTAGATCAGCTTTTTATGTTTGCAATTTGTCATGCGATGATGTATCATTCGTACATACATGGCTTAATTGGCTACAACATGGCTTAATTGCTTAACCACTTACGTAAACCCCAGCATCCGTATTCTAGGAAAAACCTCAGAATCTTGAATCTTGAATCAAACCGTGACGTGTTTTCAGTGAAGATATTTAATGTAGCGGGAGAAGTGAAAATGCACCAGTATAGAGCCCTGGTGCTTTAACCCATTCTGGACAGGAACCCCTTTTGGTGTTTTAACTAAGCATTATGTTATACTTTAGCCATTGAAAAATAGCAGATCTACAAGCTCTACAAGCAGATCTACCTAGTAGACGTGGTGAGTTAGCAGAGATTGCGTCACTCAGCCTCCAAATAACGTCTGGCTTTGTACAGGTCGTCAGGAGGACGTATAAGCAATCACCATACTGTATTCCCCACTAATATCTATTGACAATCTCATCCTGTCCCATTATCGAACACTGTTGCCCAGTCATGGATGACCTACGGATAGATACTGTACTTCATACCTGCAGAGGAAAGATGCAACTACTGTCTTGTGCCAGTGGTGGAAAGTAACTAAGTGCAATTACTGTACTTAAGTACAGTTTTGTACTTTACTTGAGTATTTCCAATTTCAAATACTTACTTCTACTCCACTATAGCGCTGATCCAAATATGGTACTTTTACTCCACTACATTTATTTGACAACTTTAGTTACTTTGTAGATTGTGATTATTTCAAAACATACATTAACCACTTCAGTCCTTTCGACCATTTGAAAATAGCCAATCTACAAGCTCACAATGCGTTGCGATGTGGCACATTGTGAGCTTGTAGAGCTGCTATTTCAAAAATATTTGTATACATTTAAAAACTTGGATTGGCACATTCTGCATAATGAATACTTTTACTTTTAGTAATTTAAGTACATTTTCATGCTAATATTTTAGTAATTTACTCGAGTACATTTAGATTTCCGGACTTTTACCGGAGTAGTTCTATATTGCACAGTATTGAGTCCTTTTCCCACCACTGCTTGTACCAGAGGAAAGAAATTCCCAAGCACACATTTTGGTTTGTTGTCATATACAGGGCTGGACTGGGACAAAACATTTTTTTCGCGTGAACTTGGCCCAGACCGCCCCACCACAATCAGCGCGCAGATAGCAGAAACTCTACCGCCCGCTCCGTCGAGGCATACACAAACAAACAAGCCCTAATACCACCACTTTTACAGAACAACATCAATGATAAATGGTAAATGGTAAATGGTGCATTTATATAGCGCCTTTATCCAAGGCGCTTTACAGAGATTGTGCATTACATTCACCCATTCACACACACATTCATACACCGATGGCAGCGGAAAACATGCAAGGCACCAACTAGCACATCGGGAGCAATTAGGGGTTCAGTGTCTTGCTCAAGGACACTTCGACAGTAACTCTGGGGGAGCCCGGGTTCGAACTGGCAACCTTACGGTTGCCATCCAGGCACTCTACCCCTGAGCCACCGCCGCCCCATGATACAAACCAACAGACAACTACACAACCCTTTTGTAGAGGGTTTATTTGTCACTCATTGATACAGGTACAGTGAAATTATCATGATGGCACTGGCAGAATGGCAGCACGCCCGGACCTTTCCTGGTGGCCTGCTGCCTATTGGCCTGCCTGCCTGTCAAAAAAATAAGAAAGGTCGCCCACCGGGAATATGCCCGGTACGTCCTGTGGCCAGTCCAGCCCTGGTTATATAGGATGTTTTCCTTGCGTGCCCTGGCTGCCTCTACCATCTAAAACTAGACCATGTTACCTACACTATATAGTGTTTCAAAGGTCTTGAAAGGTTAGCATGTCTTCTGTGGACCAACTTGCTAATCCTGCTATCGTGTGTACATTGGGTCAGGTTGTTCTTTTATCGAGACAGATGACAGAAGTAGACGTAAGGTATACTTAGACTTGGGCTGTCTGATTTATTGTTAAACAAATAATGATTTAACTGTTTTGTTTTGGAACTTAACATGTACTTAACTGTTTTTAGGATTTGTATAATACATTGCACATGGCAGATATGACAAATGAGCTAAATATGTACAAAGAGCCTATTACTCAAATTGTGGAATGTACAAATAAATGACTGGTGCCAATGATCAAAGTAATGTATTATGGCCAAAACAGGCCATATAAAATCACCATGTATTGTACAAACCTCCAATAAAGTATATAAGTACTTAAAACCGGGAGGCGTGGCCAATGCTGTTTGGCTATTCTGAGTGGCCAAATCGCATCAGTCACGCCTACATGTCTTAATTTAAGTCATAACACCTGGTACTTAAGATGTGCAAAATATGCCCCTATGCATCTACTGTACCTGCATGACACTATGCATCTACTGTACCTGCATGACATTACTTTGTCCTCTCGTTCCGAGGTGGGGAGGCAGTATTATGACCATAACATAACTGTTAAAAAGATGCAGTGTGTTTAAGTTGGTTGTGTTGATGTTCTGACGTCTTTCTGGTTGGTGGTGTTCTAGGTCTGTGTGGTGGGAGCGCTTCGGGAAAGACCACCGTAGCCAGGAAGATCATCGAGGCTCTGGACGTGCCATGGGTGGTCCTGCTCTCCATGGACTCCTTCTACAAGGTGTGTGTTTGCAGCGTCCCACCTGGATTATATCATTCCCAAAACGTTTACTGTAGCTCCTTCACAAGAGTCATGCAGGGCATACAGTAAATATCATGAAGGCTATCGCCGCCCATGGCCCCTCAGTTTGGCCTTCTGCCCGTCAAAAAATGATCTGCCCTCAGCCTGAGCCAAGTCGTCAAGCTCATATGTGGACGCCAGGAAGTAGTGGCTGTGCATTAGGGCACAGCATGGGGGTCCTAACAAATAAACAACAAAGAAGAACAGTTTGTGGAGGGTTGGTCCAGCAACCTCTAGACACAGTTTACTGTGATTGGTCAGCTGATAACGGGGACCACGGCATTTCGTGCATTCCTCAAGAACGTGTAATCATTCTCAACTGTTCCCAGAAAAGTGAACCTTCATATCCTTTTCGTCTGGCTTGTGACGTCATGTGGCAGCCAAGTCTATGGACTTTTTTATGTTTTCTTTAACCTCACTTCACTTAAAGTCAATTCAGCTCAGTTGTCTTGTGGTTAGAGTGTCCACCCTGCATGGGACTGGGAGGTCGGGGTTCGATCCCTGGCCGGGTCATACCAAAGACCCAGTCCAGCCTCCCTGCTTGGCACTCAGCATCAGGCTTACTTACTATTTACTTACTTAAAGTCAATTAGCTCCAGCATTGTTAAAGTCTCATTCATAGTCTGGATTTTCGGTGTTGGGGTGACCACCGCTCCGGTGGTGAGCTGACCACCGGAGCTGAAATAACGTTGAGCGGTGGTGAGTAACAACAGAGAGAAGGACTGGAGCGGTGGTGGCTCGTGACGTCATGTTGTAGTTCGGTGGTCACCTCCAGACTATGAATGAGCCTTAACTTCCAAGTCCTCCATAGAAAAGCAGAGGCATCGGTCTTGTTATGTAACGCTGTCACAGCCTGGTGACACCGTGACAGTAACCCAAGGCTCCTGTATACCAACTGTGGCTTGCCAAGCAGCCCCTCCTCCCACCCCCCACCACTGGGGGGGGGGGGTCTCCTCTCCTTCAAGCCCTCCAGACCATCTGTCCTGTTCTCCTCTCCTCTCCTGGGGTCAGCTGTGAGAGCCTTTTGGCACTGAGCGTGAGCTGTCCACGGTGGACATGCACCTATCCACATGCACCTATCCAGTCTCTGTCGGGTGGAAACCTTGCATGTCCAAAACTGTTACTTTTCGGGAAATGCTCATTTTCATCCACGGTCCGCACATAAAAACATAAAGCAAAACAGTACTACCCGTGACAGACTCAAATAGAAGATCTACGAGCTACTTTTGCTAGACTCTGTCGACAGAGTGTGGCATTAATGTATGAGCATCGTAGAAATCTGGAGATACGAGGTTTCTGCCTGACAGCAACGATGTGCTGTGACGCTGGTTCATGAAACGGAGACGGTGATTGGTTCGCTGCAGGAGTGTGTGTGTGAGTGTCACACACACACATAGTGCCACATTCCTGGTCTGGAGTTTTGTTCGAGCACACACGTGCGCACTCACACACACACACACACACACACACACACACACACACACACACACACACACACACACACACACCAACACATAGGAGGTATGTGTTCACTATGTACTGTACTTGTTCCCGCCTAAATTTAGGTGTGCTAACAGCACTCCTCAAGATAGGTGTGTGTGTGTGTGTGTGTGTGTGTGTGTGTGTGTGTGCGTGTGTGTGTGTGTGTGTGTGTGTGTGTGTGTGTGTGTGTGTGTGTGTGTGTGTGTGTGATGATTGGTGATATGTGTACGTGTTTGCTCGTCTCTGTGGAAAACGTACTTTTCAATATTCAAATAAAGAAAATAGCAAGAGTAGCAGATCTACAAACTCAAGCTTGAGCTTGTAGATCTGCTACTTGTGATGCTTTTGTAGTTAAATGTTCTAATTATTATTAAGTATTTAGGGAATGACATCAGACCAGGAGGGCAGTCAGACAGATATTTCGTGAAGCCACTAAGGAAATCGGGACTTCCTGAAAGTTCATATAATGGCCTGTTGTGGCACTGTCATTGGGCCCAAAAAACCCCATAGCTCCATAGAGGTCCATGTATTTGGGCCCAACTTCACCTAGACTGTATTACCTTAATAAACATGGTCATGAATACTTTCTGCTTCCAGTCACTAGTTTAGACTCTCATTTCTCATGTCATAATATTCTTTTTGGAAAATTATGGTCCCATTTATTAAAAAAATTACCATAAAGTCGTGTATGTTCTGGGGGCGTGGCTACCGTTACAGTCTATGATCGGGAGCCACCCCCCGTTCGAGTCAAAATAAGAACAAACGAAGAAGAAGGGGGGAAGTCCCGCCTCGTTGTCTGGGCCAGCCAATGGCCAGCTGGGCCCAAACGGATCTAGAAAGATGGCAATTTACAATTCAAGGACTGACAGGCTTCATTTTACGTTCTTATCAGACCCGGAGACGGAGAGCGTCATATTTTGTTACAGTCTATGCATCAGACCAACACTGTTATTTTGTGTGTGAGTTGGATTGAGGGAGAGAGAGGGTAAATGGCCATGCGATGTACTATGAATAAGTCTCTGTCGGGTGGAAACCTCCAAAACTGTTAAAATTCAAAAATATCAAAAGTAGCAGATCTACAAGCTCAAAACGCACCCCATTTCAAGCTTGTGAATATGATGACCAAGTAGGCCGTTAACTTACAAAAACACACACACACACACACACACACACACACACACACACACACAAAAAGCTTAAAATACGGAGATAAGAGGTCCCTGCCCGACAGTGACGAATACCTCCGTGGTGTGAAAAAAAAAGAGTGTAATGCTTTTTTTGTTTTTATGACCAAAATAAAACGGAACTGAACTGAACAGTGTTACTGTAGAACGGGCAGGGGCTACGCTGGGGACGGAAACGGACCCGTACGCAGCTGGGTGGCTGCACCGTCGATTCGTCCGTCCTGCGGGGAGTTCCGTATTTACTGTTTTTTCTTTCCTCTGTCTGAAGGTGAGGCGAAGGGCACAACCTGCGCACCACAGCCGGGTTGCATTGATTATAGTGGCAGCGTACAGTTGCGGAGCCAATTCTGTCCCCAGTGTAGCCCGGCCCCTAAGAATACCTCAGCGGTGTGACAGTGTGTACTGTTTGTAGGGTCACATCAATGTCACTGTGACTGTTGTCCTCGTCAGGTGCTGTCCCCGGAGCAGCAGATTCTGGCCGCCGCCAACAACTATAACTTTGACCACCCCGACGCCTTTGACTTTGGCCTGCTGAACCACACACTGCGCAAGCTCAAACTGGGCAAGAGTGTGAAAATACCCGTGTACGACTTTACCACGCACGGGAGACAGAAGGAGTGGGTAAGGACGGACGCACACACACACACACACACACACACGGCGTGACACGTGCACATTCACAACGAAACTGCATTATGCGCTGTACTATGATGAGCTGAACTTGAGAGGAACAATGATGTGAGAGACCTTTAATCTCCATCTGTGGAGGATAAGCACACGAACCCTAGTGTTCATGTTCAGTCATAAAATAATAGCCAAAATTAAATGGTAAATTGTTGTGCATTACATTCACCCAAACGTGCATACACACACGCACGCACGCACGCACGCACGCACGCACGCACGCACGCACGCACACACACAGGAGAGGAAAGAACATGCAAGACACCAACCTGCTCTTCAGGAACAGTTAGCTGGATCACTAACTGTTCCAGAAGAGCAGTGGGCTTGCTCAAGGACACTTCGACAGTAATAGCCCGGAATCGAACCGGGAACCATTAAGTCATTAAGTCATTAGGCAAATTGTTGTACATTCAAGGGTCAGCCATAGATAGACCTTTAATGGCCCCCCTCTGGGCCTTGAGGTCAGTTTGTCAGTTTTGGCGGCAGGCCTGGGTTTCATTTACCACCATTATGTAACGGCACTGTCAAATACAGAGTGCTAATGTCACTCTGAGAGAGTGCACACATTACACCCTGGTTCCATTTATAGACTCAGAGTTACATCAACACTGAGGATTTTACTGTGTGCAGATAAGTGGGCCATGTTGCTCTTTTTGTCCACATTGTGATCTCTGTTGTGTTTACAAATATTACATTTGGTTTGTATATTGTATTGCTTGTTGTTCTTTGTGCATTGTATAAAAAAAAGACTATATACTAAATCAAGCAGACTAGTTAACAACTCTAGTTGTTGTTTTGTATAAATACCAAAAATATCTACAAGCTCGTAAGCTTGTAGATCAGCTATATTCTATTTCACTCTATCTAACGGTGGGGCTCCACTGCAGCCATCAGCGTTGCGTGAGCGTTGCGTCTCTGTCACCGTCGGGGAAGGTTCCCTTTTTAATCATGAAGGATGCTCCACTGCTGTTGTTACTATCAGGATGTAACTATCCTGTTACTGTATGTCCATTCATATGCTTAGGTCTAAGTGTAAAGCATGTACTGTACTGATAGCTCAGGATTATGTAAAATGAAATTATGTAAAAGCAAAGGATTAACAGATACAACACATTATATGTCCCCCCCTGCAGAAAACAGTGTACGGAGCCAGCGTTATCATCTTTGAGGGCATCATGGCATTCGCAGATAAAGAGCTGCTGCAGGTATGATTGTACTGTCAGATATCGAGCTGTGTGTGTGTGTGTGTGTGTGGGGGGGGGGGGGGGGGGGGGTTGGATCTACAAGCTCACAACGCGCCGCCGCATTGTGAGAGTTGTAGATCTGCTATTTTCACTGCTGTTGGTCCTGGCGGGCAAACGTCTAATTTCTGTTTTAGGTCACGGGCTAAAATGTTCATATTTTGTCTCGTGTTGTTCTCAGCGGTTGGACATGAAGATCTTCGTGGAGGCGGACTCAGACATCCGCCTGGTGCGGCGGCTGAGGAGAGACACCCTGGAGCGCGGCCGCGACATCGAGGGCGTCATCAAGCAGTACAATAAGTACGTGAAGCCGGCCTTCGAGCAGTACATCGAACCCACCATGCGCCTCGCCGACATCGTGGTGCCCAGAGGTGAGTGTGCTCACGTCCATGCTTCTCCACACAGTATTATATTTATGTTACATAATGATTGTCACAATTTAACCCATTTTGACCTGAGATCAGATTCTAAAAATGTCTTCTACATCCTGACAGTTTTCTGAAAAAGCTATGTTTCTATGTCAGTCGTTCAAAAATAGCAGACCTACAAGCTCGTAGCGCGCCACTCAGTGGCGCGCTATGAGCTTGTAGATCTGCTATTTTTCAATAGCTAAAGCATAACATAATGCTAACACCAAAAGGGGTTCCCGTTCAGAATGGTAACATAAAAAAAAAAAAAAGTGTTTCTCCATGTTTCTATTTTGTGGGGAAAGAATTGGCCAAACTCGGACCTACGTACTTTCTAGTTATAGCACATACAGTACATTACACTAAAAGCCATCAGCATATACATCTCCCATAATCTAAGACTCCTCCCATGATGCAATAAATACTTGAAGCACTATGGCGCTGCATATGTCCCTCACATACCACATATTCTTTGTACATGCTATCCATTCCATTCCACATTCCCAATTGCTACTAATATGTTTTAAAGAGGTGCATAGGGAGAAGAGACTGGAGCAGCACGGACCTTTTATTAGGTGCTAAAGCATACAGAAAGAACGACTAACGTTTCGACCTTGCAGTCTTCATCAGAGTCATGATTTAAAGAGGGTTAGAGTGGAACTTGTAACCGTATTTGTTAATTTTCTTATCTTATCTTACCTTTTCGTTTCATTACAAGCCAGTATTTCTCTTAGTATCATTTATATATTAGCGGTATGTTGTCATTGTGTCAGGTGGAGGCAACATGGTGGCCATCGACCTGATCGTTCAGCATGTCCACAGCCAGCTGGAGGAGGTGAGCATGAGTTATTGTCTGCTTTGCTTTCCTTTCACATATTGTACTCGTACTGTAATACATACTGTACATACACACACGAATACCATCGCCCCTTTACCAACTCGCCCCGGGCGTACAGCTGGCAGAACTGCGCGGCCTGGTATTCCTAAAGTAACCTAAGTAAATGATGCTTAAATGTTTAAACATTACCTTATTCCTAACCTTAACCCCAGTAAAACTATGCCTAACCTAAACTTATTTCTAACCTTATTCTCAGTAAAACAAAATAAAGAATATAAGAACCATCGGGCCGAGTGGTCAGCGGAAAAATCGAGGGGCGAGATGGTTTAGGGGCGACCGTACCTGATACCGCACACACGTACGCACGCACGCGCACACACACACGCACGCACGCACGCGCACGCACACACACACACAGGACTCAACCTCAGTGCCTGACTCAAAGTAGAGATACTCCGGGTCAAATATTAGGCCACTAATATACTTTCTTTTTTGAGTCTGTTAGTCTGGGTTTGTGACTCAGGAGGTCCTACTGTACATCACACAGCAAGGAAGTAGCTTTAACACCATGGCGTTCACACAAGATCCACTGGAGCCCTCTAGTGGATAGAACAGCAAATGGCACATTCTGGAGTCATAAAAGTACATGAGCCATGTGCCTGTCACAATTATTACATCATCACCTAATTGCAATTATCTGAGATCATCACAATTTTCTTTTTTTGCATAATCATTGAAAAATGAGCTCACAACGCAAGAAGAAAAAAGTACGATATTTGCCTCTGAGATGTAGTGGAGTAGAAGTAAAAGTATTGATAATTGGAAGGTAAAAAAAATAAAAAATACTTCAGAATTGTATTTAAGTACAGTACTTGAGTAAATGTACTTTGTTTCTTTCCACCATTGGTTTCCAGACAGGTTTAGCCTCTACAATGACTAGATGTCACCATATGACTAGATGACTAGACCATATCACTAGATGTCACCATACTGTATGCTTTGACAGGCAAGGATAAGATTGTCTCCACAATTCCATGTTGTATTGATGTGGTACCATTAGGAGAGATAACAGGCAAACTTTGATCAAAAAAACTATTATTTGACATTCTCTAATTGTGTAAGAGTTGCAAGAGTTCTTGCAGTTTAAGTAATGCAGATGTTTAACAAAAATGTAACTCTTGAGAGTGCAAAAGATCTGATTGCACACTGGGCCTTTCCAGTAAGAATAAACAGATACTGTACATTGACTACAGTAACTCTTAACTGAAACAGAGTGTGTTGTATTTTAGTGACATGCACTAATGATCATCTCTAAGCCACACTTTTTATTATTTTATTCTTAACCAATGGTGTTCCATTTGTGTCACGCCATAACACACACACACACACACACACACACACACACACACACACACACACACACACACACACACACACACACACACACACACACACACACACACACACACACACAGACCTGTCACAATTATTAGGTATTTTACATAGAAGTGTACATAATCGCCTGATATCAAGTTGTTTCCATTGATCTTTATAAAAATAGCCGGATGAAATGAACATATATGTTTAATTTCTATTGATATTTCCACACTGTTGTCCGTGCTACTTTAACTTTAGCCACTTTCAACCCGGAACTCCTATTTTGGGCATTTAGGGAATTTTGATCAACCGTTAACTAAAATGTCATGATCGTGACAGACCTGCGCGCGCACACACACACACACACACACACACACACACTGCTCACGACTTGCTCTCTCTCCTCTCTCCCTCCCCATCATGCCTCCGTTGCTCACAGCGTGAGCTGAGCGTCAGGTAGAGTAGACCTCTCTCTCTCTCTCTCTCTCTCTCATCTCTTATTATCCACACCATCTGCCAAACCCTAACATAACGGGAGAGGAAGTGGGCCGCAAAACCAACGTCTGCCCTCCTCCACTGATCCAACCCGCCGGCTGCCTGAAAGCATCTCTGAGAGTGTCCTCTCTCTGTGACTAATATCTAATATATATATCTATCCATGTACCGAAGGGCAGTGATTTTCCCAACTTGTATGCATTCGTACCTAAGATGCAGTTTGATATGCATCATCATGGCAACAGAGCCGTGTACAACTGGAAGCAAATTGACACTTTATTTGTAAACGTAGTCCCTATCATTCATTTAGCCTGGGACTCCATGAAACCCAGTCAACGATCCCTGTGGCGTCCCTGGAACCCCACGTTGAGAACTGCTGCTGTAGGGCATGGTAGCTAATATATATATATATATATATAAATACACTGATTGTATATTATTCTTGCACACAAAAGAGTTCTCTACATGAGTCTGTTTTACATCACACAGTCGAGATCAAAGGCCTCGATTGAAAGATTCAACGGTTTGATCTGAAAGCTGAGACAAAGCGTTGTACGACATGACCATGATGCGGTGCAGCCGGCAGTTTGTTGTAGAGAAGGTGTTGTTTTTATTTCCCCTCTCGCTCTCTCTCTCTCTCTCTCTCTGCCTCTTCATGAAGGTATAACTCATACCCCCTGCCTCCCTCCCCCCCCTCCCTCCCTTCCTCCCTCCCTCCCTCCCTCCCTTCCTCCCTCCCTTCCTCCCCGCTTTTGCCTTCTGTGTCTAAAAATAAAGCAGTGAGGCAAGTCACTGACCCCTCCTCTCAGCCCGCCAGCCCTACCTACAGTAGCAATCCCCCCAAAAGAGTTGAGAGACAGATGCCATACATACAGTACATACATACAGTAAATACACACACACACATGCACACGAGTCAAAAGCACAAAGAGGGTGTGAAATAAGCTCACGTTCACACAGCGTGTGATTGTCGTTTGTCAAAGATCTGAAGCCACAGAGAAACTTTCCAATACTACAAAAGCGCTGCGTTTTTCCATTGAGCGAGAGAGCAAGAGAGAGAGAGAGAGCGAGGGAGGAAGTGAGTTTGCCGTCTTGTCTTTAGACACAGGATGTATTGGGGCCCGTAAGTCGAAACTCCTCCAAACCTCCAACCTGCTGTTCGTTCTACTGTTTTCTGACGAGCCATGACAAAGTGACAGCCCACAGATTGGCCTGTGTACATCCCACGCATTACAACACACACACACTCACACACACACACACACACACACACACACACACACACACACACACACACGTTGCACGACGCCAGTCAGCGGTAGGATCAGGGGGTTTGCATGGTGGGTGCACTGGGTGTCGATTTGATCCAAGATCATTGCTCATGCTTATGCTTACAATAGTGTGTAGACACATTACCTTGCAAATTCAGTAAATAAGCATTAATTTACTGCATTAGAATTTAGCCTATGTGTAGCATACAATCAGCATTGATGTGATGTGTAGTGATCCTTATAATCAGTGTATAAACGGAAGACAATTATTCTAGTTTAATGATAAGCCCTAGTCTCAACCTGGCATCCCTACATGTTGTAATTTTGGAGGAAAAAAATGTTTAAAATAATTAGCAACAATTACAAGCCCATAACATGTTGCGTTGCGAACTTGCGATGCATTGTGAGCTCGTAGATTGTTATATTGTGTGTGGGATGACACTGACAAGTCATCGCTGTCACGTTGGTCGCCGTGGCTACGACCCTCCACCTCTTCATCCACCTGATGTGTCTCTGCTCTCGTTTATTTTCATTCCTCTTAAATGTTGTTTTTCTTTGTCTTTTTCCTTGTCCTCTCTGTCCCTGTGGTTGTGGTTGTTGTTGTTGTTGTTGTTGTTGTTGTTGTTGTGGTCCCTCCCCCATAGAGGAAACTTCGCTGGGATATGTGAGCAGACTTGCTATGATTTCTCTTTTCTTTTCTTTGCATCTTAACGTTGTGGGACATCCTCGGTGTGGGACACGCTGGCGATATCGGGGCCTCGTCCGCGTGTCGCCAGCGAGAAAAACTATGGGCCTGATGGATGTGACCTCTGCGCCGGTGCGAGGCGACCTCCGTACGAAGCACTGGCGCACAAGTCACATCTAGCAGGACCCGATGTCCAATTCTAACCTCCTCTTGTGTGAAACTTTGTGGATGATTTGCAACTGGTACAAACCAGAATTGTGGGAAAACGACCCGTCCTGTAGATGAACCGTTCTAAAACGGTGTGCCAAGGTATGCCAGGATTTATATACAGAAAGTTAGTTGTGAATTATGAATGAATTATAATTGTTTATTTACTACATCAATATCTTGTGCACAATCCTTTCCCAATAAAGAGACACATTTGATACCATAAAAAAAATAATCCAACAACAATTGCCGATCTACAGCCTAGTTTCAGCTATTTTCGGTATGAATACAAGTGTGTCTTGAGATTTTTGTGCCACAACACTTTAATGCTAGTGAAGTTTAGTCTCAGATTGCATGTGGTCGTTGCACATCATGCATATCATCTATCTACAGATGCAGGAGAGATGCAGCAGTGCATCTCTCACGTCTGCAGAGGTAGTGCGTAGTTACTAGTTAGTAACTGCGTGGTCGTTTCCCACAAGCATGGTTTGGCTTCACTCGTCTGTTGTTTAATTCCACCAAATTGCTGCTGAGCAAAGACACCCCTGTGTGTGCTGTGACCTTTTCTGTTCTCTCTGCATCCCTCGCAAGCAATCATCTTAACCTGATCCACCTAGCTTCAACGATGCAATAGACAACAAAGACAAATTATCAGTTTTTCTGTTTTCTGCATGCGTCTGTGTGTACTGTGTGTGTGTGTGTGTGTTGTGTGTGTACACACTTTGCCTTTGTGTTCCAGTGCACACAGCAGTGTTTAGCTGTTTGTTAATTGTGTGTGTGGTTGTCATGGTTACAGGGCAGCGCTGGCCTCGGCGCATCAGGCCCAGCCCCTCCCCCAGACACTCAGCGTGCTGGAGAGCACGCCGCAGGTCCGCGGCATGCACACCATCATCAGGTAGGGGGCGCTAATGATGAAGTGATGATAACATAACAGCGGTGAATAATAGATCGATGAAATAAACTAAATTAAAGGTGTAGTGAAACGGAAATGGTGGGCATTTTATTTTGAACTGGATTACCAGCCAAGGTGCCTGGACCACTGAGCCATGGCCCAGGCCCAGCTGTGTTGGAGGACAATGAAGCAATGGGAATCAAACTGGTGAGCTTCATTTTTATTGGCTTTCATTGATGTGGGCCTCGACACGTTATCACGCAACACGTTTTGGCATCCAGTGTTGGGTAAGCCCATATGATGACCACGGATATGGTCTAAAAGTGTGAAAACATTTTCATTTCACTACACCTTTAACGCTACAGGTACTTTGCAATGGTCCAGTGTGTGAGCAAATGTTCAGAGAACTCAGAGAACATAAGGACTCAAAATAGGCCAGAGACCGTAACTCAAATCTCAAAGTATGAGAGAATACAATGCAGTGGAATGTCCTGTCATGTACTGAGCACACTCTATTTTAGCCCTCTTCTGTAGTCGGTAGGCCTATTGATAACAACACATGGTAACAACACATGGCACTACATTTATATCGCAGGAAAAATAGGAATTCCCGCAAAGCTACACAGTAAGTACTGCTACTCAGCTGTTCTGATGACAGACAGCTGCCTGGAGCTCCACTAATGGACACAAGAAGACGAACACACAGCAAACACAAATACACTTATTTCAGTTTTCATGCGCCAACTTTCACAGCCAGGATTTTCAAAAACACGTATGAATGTGCAAATTTACACTGTGCGACGTTGGTGTGACGTACATTTTGTATCTCTCTCCTCTTCAGGAACAAGGAGACCAGTCGTGACGAGTTCATCTTCTACTCCAAGAGGTTGATGCGCCTGTTGATCGAGCGCGCGCTGTCCTTTCTGCCCTCACAGGTACCACACACACACACACACACACACACACACACACACACACACACACACACACACACACACACACACACACACACACGGGTTAGCTCACAACAAGTCAGCTAACCCTCACTTGTTGTGGACAATGGACATATGAGTTTTCCACCTGATAGAGACGATATACCACTATATACCAAACCTTTTAATTTCAAGGACGGCCATAGAGCAGCGTTTTCCAGCAAAGTCCATGGACTTTAATGAATGTTTAGAGCACTTATGACGTAAATCGTTTGCCAGCCAAGTCTTATGGCACTAAATAATAAATAATAATAATAATACAATTTTATTTGTATAGCACCTTTCATGACATGAAATGCAGCTCAAAGTGCTTTACAGAACAATGGAGAATAAAAGAAAAGCAAGGCAACGACATTAAAAAACAAGCAGTAATGCAGTACAGTGAGGACATGAAAAATGTTTCTATGTCAGTGGTGCTCAACCTTTTTCATGTCAAGGACCCCCAGAATTATCTCTATTGGGCCACGGCCCCACATCTAAAACATTTTAGTTCCAGGGACCTCCCAGAAGCAAATATTTTAGTTAAAAATGTTCAATCTGAAATATATATTCAATGATTTGCGCCACATCTTAACGATTTTTGAGCTTGTAGATCTGCTATTTTTCAATAGCTAAAGTATAACATAATGCAACAGGGGTTCCCGCCCAAAATGGGTTAAGTAGAATGTCAAATCAGACTACAGACTATGGGGACAGCGAGGTGACGGACAAGGATAATATGAAGGGCTTGATACGACTCGGTGAGCATTGCGAAATGGAGATAAAGCATTGAAAGATTATGGCCAGTGGAAAGAAAATCAAAAGTGAGAGTAAAAGAGAAAGAACGTTGACAGTAAAGCAAACATGGAAACTTCTTCCACCACAGCGGAAAGTTCTCACACCTTTTTAAAGATAGCAGCATAGAGGAATGTACGCAAAACACACAAACTGGAGAGCACACACACACTATGAAAGAAGCACAACATTCTCAGGGTCTTCTGGCTCACATTTTGTATTGCAAAGGTATAATTATTGTCCTTCCACACAAACCTCTGCACAACAATGTGTCCTTCTGTGGATAGTGTCTCAGCCTAAGCCAGACTATCTTCAAATACCCTGTGTTCAGGTTTTTTTTCTTTTTTTTAAGATATATTTACATTATATTTTTGAATTTCCATTTCTGCCAGGCAGCTTGCTAGCTAGATTTAGAGTATTATGGTTTATAGCAGGAGTTATTTACTACTATCTACTATCTACTAATTTTCAGAGCATCCAAAGTACAAAGTGTTAGGCGGAAGCATTTGAAAATGGTGCGATCCAACTAAGGGTGCAAAATAATATAAAATTGATTTTAGATTTTGATAAAATATTAGATTTTCCAAAATACCACAAAATACTACAAACTCACAACATGCCACAGCTTGTAGATCGGCAATTGTGTTTATTTATTCTTTCCCCCCTGAACTTCTTGATTATTCAATTTTATCAATTTTATCAAAATACTGAAAAAGCAACGAATAGAATAATTAATAACATAATCAATAGTTCTGTGTTGGACAGACTATCGTTGCATTCACACCACATGCTGAAGAAGAAGAAAGAAGAAAAGCTTTCTGGTAAATCAAGTTTACCCAGGGACACTGGACTAAGCATCAGATACTTGTTTACAGCCAGGCCCTGATCATGGAGCATTTCATGGTAGTGGTTCAATGCCTTGTCCAAGGGCACTTCAACGGTGGTAATTTTAACGTGTCGGACCGCTGATTCGAACTGGCGACCTTCCGGTATCAAGACCGCTCCGCAATCCGCTCGGCCAACGCTGCCTGCTAATGATTCTTTCTTTTTTTTCCCCCTTGTGCCTTTTATCACGGCACAGATCCACGTGGTCAAGACACCCCAGGGAGAGGATTACGAAGGCAGGACTTTCCACGGGAAGAGGGTGAGTGAACTCCATTTACTCCCTGGCATTTCCCCCAAGCCTTTCTCTCCTCTTCTAAAGAGGATTCCATTCCAGACAGACTTCAAACAGATGCAATTAGCCTCTGCCATCTCTCTCTCTCTCTCTCTCTCTCTCTCTCCACGTAGATTACGGGCGTGTCCATCCTGCGTGCGGGGGAGACCATGGAACCCGCCCTAAGGGCGGTGTGCAAAGACGTCCGCATCGGAAAGATCCTCATCCAGACCAACCAGGACACCGGAGAACCAGAGGTGGGAGGAACACTTATGGCACTTTTCCGGGTGCAGTACTTAGTTTAGACAGTTTTTGGTTTAGACTAGTCATTGGTTAGCCCATTCTGACCTGAGATCAGATTCATACGAGGTTTCCGCCAGACACACACTGGTCTGACGGACCCATTCTGACCTGAGATCAGATTCAAAAAAATTCAGTCGCTCTTCGATTTTTCAAAAATAGCAGACCTACAAGCTCGTATCGCGCCACTCGGTGGCGCGATACAAGCTTGTAGATCTGCTATTTTTAAATAGCTAAAGCATAACATGATGCTGACACCAAAATGGGTGCCCGGTCAGAATGGGTTAGACCAGTCATTAGTCCTACAACTACAACCTATCTCAAACCCTCACCCTAAACCTAACCTCCCACGGGGCAGCACACCTAAACCTAACCTTAACCCATGTCTAACCAATGACTAGTCTAAACTAAGTATGCACCCGTCCCCCACTTTTTCCACTACAAGAACTAAGCGAACCATACTCTACTCTACTCTGTGCCATGTCACATATTTCACAGGTTCCGGATGCGTTTCCATGTCCACTACGCTGCCCTACAAAGCCAACGTGCAGTAATTACTGGGGAGAAAAAAGTGGACGATATTGGGTTTAAAAGCCAAATGAGATATTACACTACCGGTAATTGGAAATATGGTGTCTCCAAAAACGTTGTTACTGCACTTTGGCTTTATAGGGCAGCGGCTGGGGTTCAGGTGCGTTTCTAGTCCTGCTCAAGAGGTAGAGTAATAACCCTGAGTTGTGGGAACCTATCGGAGGCGCTATTGGTCAAGATGAGGTGACAACACTGTGAACAGATGCTAGAATACCGCCATTTTAGACCACTTCATAGCCCATTTCACACAACAACAAAAAAATAAAACAGTAAAAACCAAACACAACCCCCAAGTATCTACCCTTGGGCAGCCTCTGTCAATATAGGGTTGAAGTGATGCGAGTAATCTTTGGTGTTTTCTCATGGTGGTTGTTTGTGTTTTCTCATGGTGGTTAGCTTCACTACCTGCGTTTGCCCAAAGACATCGGAGAGGACCATGTTGTTCTGATGGACTGCACGGTGTCTACTGGAGCTGCTGCTATGATGGCTGTTCGGGTCCTACTGGTACGTGTGCTGTGTTTGCTCCTCCTATTTTCTGTTGTTTGTTCGGCCATGAAGCAATTACAAAACTACTGCAGCAAGGCTGAAACCTCCTATCTCCATATTCTAACTTTTTATTTCTCCATTAATAAACACCTTACTTGACCCCACTACAGCGTCACACAAAAGCACCAAAAGTAGCAGTTCCACAAGTTCACAACACTTAACTAAGCTATTTGGGCTTATTAGTTATTTTAAGATTAAAGGGTATTTTAAGTGGTCAAACTAGCAACAATACCGGTTCAAACTTTCAGACAATCCTAATGATCTCGGATATTTCATAAAGGCAAAGGTTAAAGCCTCAATCTGCAATTTCTTCGACTGGTATGGCTACCAAAACACAAACGTCATTTTATTGTGTTAATGTGTGAAAGGCTCCTTTCACTCGGTTTCATAAATTGCAGATTAGGATTTGGCCTATTTTCAATTGTGAGATTATATTGTGCGTCAGTGATGCTTTTCCGCTTTGTTCCTGACCGCATCACTGGCATGCCAATAATCACGGTCAAGCTACTCTTGACTGTAATATTGAGATTATACAACAGTTACCATCAAAATAAAAAATTATTCATATTGTGGTGGGGCATTTTGCTCTCAAAATAACAGCCTTTCTGCGAGTGTTATCTGAGTCTCTGTTATGCTGGAAATACATGGGGTCTGACAGAGACAGACTCCCTGTTTACGCAACCAGTCCAGCTCAATCTCATTGTAATTAAGATATTCAATGTAGATTCTATTTTTTTATGCCATATTTAGCTACTACGTCTGCAAACTATAGGTCTTTAATCTACTTCTATCCTAGATGACTTTCTATGCATTTGATGTATTAACTTGTGTTGTTCTTGCTGTAAGTGGCTCTGAATTAAGAGCATCTGCTAAATGCTGTAATTGTAATTTGCAAACTTCCCATGCAAACCACTAGGCTTTGCACGGCTGATTTTTATATATTTTGATTAGTTTCATTTGAGAAAGGCTCGGTGTGCCGTCATGCTTATTTGAGCATGGGTGGAGAGCCTATTTAAAACCAATCAGATGGCTTGGTCGGAACTAGCTGTTGTATTTGCTTTAATCAGGAGAGTGTCTTCTCCTCAGGACCACGACGTGCAGGAGGATAAGATCTTGCTGGTGTCTCTGCTCATGGCAGAGATGGGCGTCCACTCTGTGGCCTACGCCTTCCCCCAGGTCCAGATCCTCACCACGGCCGTGGACAAGAAGGTCAACGACCTTTTCCACATCATCCCTGGGATAGGTCAGTAAACACCGTTAACCCATTCTGACCTGAGATCAGATTCTAAAAATGTCTTCTACATCCTGACAGTTTTCTGAAAAAGCTATGTTTCTATGTCAGTCGTTCTTCTATTTTTCAAAAATAGCAGACCTACAAGCTCGTAGCGCGCCACTCGGTGGCGCGCTATGAGCTTGTAGATCTGCTATTTTTCAATAGCTAAAGCATAACATAATGCTAACACCAAAAGGGGTTCCCGCCCAGAATGGGTTTTAACAGCAAAGTTTGCAAAAGCATAACCACTTCATTGAATTCACACCAGTGGCGTCGATTGCTAATCCGCAGCGCTACATGCAGATAACTTGGGCATGTCTGAGGTTATGAGTGACTGTCTGTGTCTGTGTGCCTGTACAGTACACCGTGTCTCAATGTGTGTCTGCTATCGAGGTGAAGAAACGGATTGCATGGGAAGTAGTATATTTTTGAAAACCAAGATTTCAACTCGCAGCTGTAGATGTGAAATGACTCATTGTTGAGCAAGTGCATGAAACTACTTCAGAATCAGAAACAAATTTATTGTCACATCATCACAGGCTTACAGGTGTGAAAAAAGGTTTTTTTGTGCAAGGCGAGCAGGTTAAAGCTTCGCACCTGGTTGTCCGTATGCAGGAACAATATTACCAAAACAATCCTATTTTTACATTTTACGTGTGTGGGAGCTCCTTTCACACAAATCACATAATAAAAGTAAATTATTTTTAAAGATTATACTTGCGGCCAGTGAGGCTTGTTCTTCTCTTTTTGGGGGGGGGGGGGGAATATTATTTATTTTTCTATATTGCACTGATTTTAATTCTTTGACTTTTTTGTCTAATTTTATCATGTTCGGAATAAGGTTTTTCATTCCAAAAAAAATATAGGACTTTGTGTTTGGCAAAACTTCAAACAAACATGTCTAGTCTCCGTGCTGTTGCTAACGGTGTCTGCTGCTAAAACAAGCTTTTATTTCTTACGGTAGGAAACTTTGGGGATCGATACTTCGGAACAGACGCACCCCCGGACTGGAGCGATGAAGAGATGGACGAGCCCAGTTACTGAGGAAGCGTTTGATTGTGGACAAACTTTATTTGAACAATGCAGGAGCGTCACGGCCTTTTTGAGGACAACATGAATATTGTATTCTCCTCTGCTGGCCTGCAACATGCACCTTCGGTTGTTGGATGCCTTCGCCTTAACCCGAGTACAGCAGCGAGAATCTGGGGATAGTATCAAAGACGTTATAAATACCATATATATTGTATACATGTTTTTAATATATTTTAATATATTATTTGTATTCGATGTTTGGTTTGGACAGTTGTAAATTTAAAATTTTGAATATTTTTATATGTACTGTATAGAATGTTGGATGAGTCAAGTTGTCTCATATCTTGCTGTTTTTTGTGACAATCTGTACGTTTTTAGATTGTGAGAGGATATTTTGTTGTGAAGGAATGTAGCGACTGTAGCGAATGACAGTGAATGTTAGTGACAATGACAGTTCAAAAACTACTTCATCGATTATGGAATATAATCAAACATATTGAAAATAGAACTACAATCCCACATCGTGATGCGTGGATTTTGTAGATCAGCTATTTCTGCTATTTTGGGCGACACCGTATATTATATATGTAAAGTATAAAATAGGGCTTAATTGTTTTTTAAAGATTTTTTTGGGGCTTGTATGCCTTTATTGATAGTGAACAGTAGACAGACAGGAAAGGGCAGAGAGATGGGGAGTGACACGTGGTAAAGGCCATGGTCATACTGCTGTCCATTGTCGCGGCAACACTAGCGATTCAACCTATTGCACAAACTGTGCTAATTTGTACAGAACGGCATCCACATTCGTTGAGTTTGTTTTTACCTTTCACACAAAGAAAGGAGTCATGCAAATAGACACAAGCAATCAAAGACAAGTAGCTCGCTTTCCTTATGAGAGAGACTCTTTGAAGGACCACTTCATCGGAAACGTGCGTAGGTGTAAGGTTTCTTTCTTTCTTTCTTGAGCCTTGCTACTTCTTTTCTCTAAATCTTTCTGATCCGTTCTTAATGTGTCTAAGTATAGAGCGACTGTGTTGTATGTTTATGAAACATGTCATTCACCAATATACCCTTAATAATAATGAATGGTCCTGATCTGACAGTCGTACATTATTGCTGTCAGGCAGAAACCTTTTCTTTTCTTATTGTAAATGAATGCCCTACTTTATCACACAAAGGTAGCAGCTCTGCGAGCTTGTAGATCAGATACTTTTGCTGTTTTTTTATTTGAATCCTGAAAAGTAACAGTTTTGTGAGGTTTCTACCCGACAGAAACTATACATGTCTCAGTTTGTCAAGAAAGACATTGAGTTGAAGAGACATACGTACTGTACAAATATACAGTACGTTTTAAGACATTTTGAAGCATTTTATTTTTTAATTGCTAAAATAGCGGATCTGCTCAACTCACAACTTGTGAGCTGAGCCTGTTACACATAGATGTTTGTTCATTACTGTCTAGTCTAAAGAGTTCCAAACAAGCTGCAACCATCGCAATTTTGCAGTGACTTCCTCCCCCGTTGTTCAGGCGCTCTTAGGACAGCCTGGCTTTTCACTCTGAATGGTCAATGTGTGCTCTGAGCGTTCCCAGGGCACAATGCTCTCATGTTTTAAATTAAGTTCTTGGATTCCATAGAAGTCGGCAATGTCTTCTTTGTGAGACAATCCATGTGCTCTGATTCTCTAAATGTTCGAACAGCGAGCGAACCTCAGAGCGCTCTGAAATTACGATGGACCACAGAGCACCCTGGGGCGCACTCCTGCACTCTCAGAGTGTATTCCCTAAATGAAGTCAATAATGGACACTCATTTGCATTTCAGAAACGAGTCCCAGACTATTAGTGCCTGATCTTATTATTACCAAGCTTTAGCCTGATTGGTATTATTTTTTCTCTTAATGTAATGTCTTTGACATCATCAGTGTTGCACACATGTTTTATACTTTTTACATGATTTAAAAAAATAAGAATAAGAATTGATGTTATGTTGGTTGAACTGATTATGTGAAGTGTACAGTAGCTTTGCCTATAGTATACGATAAAGCTGTACATGATGTTCTTCCGAATGTGAACATACAGTATTCATATTCACCCTAGTTCCATATAGTACATTGACATCATAATGAACTGAACATTTAAAATATGTTCAATTGACCTACAGTAATAATCTCTGTTGCAGTGTTAATTTTGTAGTATGATTAACGCTATCTTCCATGTGTTTACTGTTGAAAATGTCATCATTCACTTACATATCGTTTTGAATTGTAAATCTCTACCACCCAACCTCAGCTGTGTCTGTGTGCTGTGTTTAACTCTCCTCCTGCTGCATGTATTTATGTTTTGTTGTTTTTATTTTATTTTTTATTAAAACAAAAAGTACAATACAACTATTAAGTCACAGTCAGTGTTTTCTTGCATCATTAATTTTGTCTTAAACAATAATGTAATCTTTACTGATTTTGTGAGAGAACATGCTAATTCACAGAGACGCTGTAACCTCTCAGACGACCCCAGTGAATCAGACCATTAAAACCTAATTTATACTTTGTACCACACCACTAAGTATAATTTAGGTGTTTGGTAAGTGGTTCTCAAACACTTTCCTGTCAAGGACCCCCAAATGCATCTGTATTTGGCCTCCGTCACCCATTTTAAAACATGTTGTGACAGGGTCACCCCTGTAGGAGTAGGTTGTGGGAATTCACATTATCATGTGTCTTCCGCAGTATTTGAAAAATAGTATTTGAAAAATATTGAAAATGTTTGGAAGATTTTTGAATAATTTTGATTTTTTTCATTCAAATCTTCTCTTCCTGGGAGTCCAGTCCATGGCACAAAACCTTTTGAGATGGGGGTACGCGGCCAAATATATTTAGAAATATCAATTTGGGGGTATTTTTTGGCATGAAAAGGTTTCACAACTAGGCCTATAAGGCCTTATAATGCTACCATTGTGAACAGGCAGAGGATATTGTGGTTGTCATTCACATACATGCTTGACATATACCCAGGACCCTTGGACAACTTCAGTCTATTTTACCCCTTTTCACACAAAACTCAGCATAATGGTTCATGTCAACCCACAGGCATACTTCAAAACCACACAGCCCATGGCATGAACCAATTCAAAACCACACAGGCTATATGAGGCCATGGCATGAACCAATTTGAGGGTATGCGCATGCTTAAAGTGAATGGCACATCGATTGGCAAAGCAACATGCAAAGTGAGTTTAACATTGTTTGTTGTTATATTATTTTAGTTTTTTTATTAATGTTCGAAAAAAGTTATAACTCAAACTCATTAATTCATCCATTCATTTATTCAGTCTATTTCTAAAGCACAGCTGAGTTGCTAATATTTAAGGAGATTTTTAAGGAGATGCATAAAAACAAAACAAATTTTGAATATTAATACAATACACATGTAAAAATCTAATAACCTAATGTCTAACTTCGCGGGCATGCGTCACGTGATCAGCGTTGACGTTGTCATCATGGTCATGGTCATCAGAGTTCGATGATAGCCAAGCCACTCTGGGTTAAGTGCTTGACACTGTGTGTGTGGTGTGTGTGCGTGCGTGTGTGTGTGTGTGTGTGTGTGTGTGTGTGTGTGAGACGCAACTTGGCCTGTTGTAGCGCCACCATGAGGCTGATTTGAAAACTGTCAAGTGGCATTTCTTCCTCAGCCTATAGTGGGAATAGGCATACACGGCCGTGGATATGCACGGCTTGGGAAGCCGTGGATATGCACGGCTTGGGATATCCGTGGATATGCTCCTGAGGAGGAGGATTCTACCTGCGTACCTTGCGTCAAGGACACTCTGCCCACCTGGAGGCAGCAGAGAGCAAGAAGGCTTTTCCTCCTCTGCTCGACCGCTCTTGAAAGAGGACGACACTTCCGCAGGCACATTGAGGTGTAAACGTAAACACCGGCATGGATATAATCACAATAAATCACATTGGAAGTTAAACAGGACAACATGCGTTCGAACGAAGCACAGCTGCTTTGCAAACTCGTCGGTGATTATCAGGCCTGGACTGACGTTATGTGGGCAATGTGGGCAATGGGCCACCCAAAGAATGGGCAATGTGGGCAATGGGCCACCCAAAGAATGGGCCACCCAAAGAATGAGCCGCCCCATGTTCCCCATACATCGCATCCATGATCCATCATGTAATAAAATACACCAACTGCCATCTAGTGGGGGAATCAGCAGCCCAGGTGTTGATCGAAGCTTCACATCAAAGAGGTTTATGGTAGGTGACCGTAGGTCTTGCTTTTAGTTTTAACTTTGGTAAAATATCCAAAATATATATGTATGAATAATGTATAAAATGTGAAAATAGGCAATCTACAAGTGTACAGTACACTTGTAGATTGCCTATTTTCGCATTATTTCGTCATACGACGAAATATTACCTAAAAGAGTAAAGAGACACTTCTGCCATTCTTTTTAGAGGTGATTTGTTGTGGCGTATACATGCGTTTTTGGGGGGTCTTAACTTCAAAGTCATTAACGACCCTTTCACACCAACAACAGGTGAGGTGACAGCAAAGCTGGGTGTTGCTTCATTGGCAGAAAGAAGAGAAAAACATGAGGTGGGCTGAAACATGTGAGTACTGAGTAGCCTTAACGTGACAGTTAATATGTCAAGAATAGCTCAGTGGTTCTCACATAAGGGGGCCCAGGTCCCCAACCCAACACAAAGACGAGCTGTGAACTTGTTATAATATAATATGTTATACCTATGCTATATATTTTTTTTTTGAAAAATGTTTAAATATAAATATATATATTTTATAACACTTCTGTTCTGGGGGTCCCTAGCACTAAACATTTTCAGATGGGGGTCCGCGGCCAAATAGATAATTTTGGAGGTCCTTGGCACGGAAATGTTTGAGAACTACTGAATACTGAAATCTTGGAATTAAACTGCCTTTGGTTTGCAAGAAAACAGTGTAGGGTTCATTTTAATCAGCTCCGTGATTGGCTGGAAGATGTGTCATTCTGCACTGTGATTGGCTGAGCAATGTGAGCTAACGGGTGCCACATATGAGCCAATATGAGTGGCAGAGGGAGAGAGATGTCATCAGTCATTACGCCCATTCGCCCAAATATGTTTCCTATAATATGCTTATGGAATTATAAAGGGTGACCATTGCACATTTTGTGTTTAGTGTCATATATAAACTTTCAGACACTCGCATAACATGCCTTTTAACTTTAATGTTTTTCTTTGCTTAGTTTTTAGCCTTTTTAACTACCGATAGTTATTCTCTTAATAAAATGTGTGCTCTGTAAAGCAGAGACCATTAAAACCTTAGTACCAATAAAAGCACAATATAAATAGCTTGTATTGTTATTAAAAACATCTATTACATTACAGGTAAATGTTACACGTCTATTACTTTGACATTTATGTCGCTTTTATTTTATCTTTATATCTTACTCTACCTAACATGGCTTGAGTGAAAGAGTTCCTCCTTTTGTTTTGCTGTTTTTTTCCCCAATGATTCCTAGAAACATTTGGTCCCTTGAATGATTGACTTCATCATGTCATCAATTTACCACCAGCGTCAAACTGTGTGTAATTTTGTAACATCATCTATTACGGATTTCCCATGACAATCACCAGACTCTCTTTTAGACTCAATCCACACTCTAAAAGGGGTAATTGGGTCAGTTTACTCTTTATTAAACTCATTTGACCTGGAACCACTTACCTCATTAAATAATCAATGGGAGGGAGGGAGACTTGGGGACACACGTTTCTGTTGATGTTTGATCTGACTCTAAGGCATACTATTATTCAGTTTAAGGTTACACATCGCCTCCACTGGTCCAAAGTAAAACTATCTAAGTTTGTTCCTACCATGGATCCTATATGTGATCGTTGCAATCAAGATCAAGCTACCCTTGCACATGCTTTTTGGTTTTGTCCAAAGCTAAGTACATTTTGGCAATCAATATTTAAAACATTTTCAGATGTATTAGAAGTGCCCATAGAACCCTCTGCCACTATTGCAGTGTTTGGAGTTATTTCCCAAGATCTACGTCTTAGCCGTCTTGTCCGCGGCATAAACGTCTTTTAAATAAATACTTTTAAAAATGTCTATGGGGAAAATGAACGGAGAATCATTTCCTGGGCCCTGGTAGGGGGCGGGACTGCGACGCTCTATAGTAGTATAGTAATACAAACATTTGCGTGCGTGCGTGCGTGTGTGGGCGTGCGCAAGTGCGGCATCCTCATCAGCACTAGGCTACAGTATATAGTGTTTGATGAGGTCACAGCTCTCGTTGCAGTGGCCGACCGTTATAACTCGACTACACACTACTGTACCTGCTCCAGGCTTTACACACTACTGTACCTGCTCCAGGCTTTTCATCCTCGTAGTCTGGTGTGACAAGAAGTAACTGCTGTTTCCACTGTGTTCTCTGTCTCCTCCGCCTTTAGTTTGTCTTCAGAAAGAGACAGAGAGAGAGAGAGAGAGAGAGAGCCAGGTCTAGAATAATAATTTCCATATCTGTCTGGTGTGGTCTGGGGCTCTCATGGGCGCGCGGGAGAGAGAGGAGTCTGGAGGTCTTGTCACGATGTGGGTAAGAGAGAAGAAGAATCGTGTGCTGTCTTGTTGGCTGGAAAGCTCTTATCTCCATATTCTAACTTTTTGTGTTACAGCATATACTGTACTACAGCGTCACAAAAAAAGCATCGAAAGTAGCAGATCAACGACCACAAGCTCAAAACGTGGCGCGAAGGAACGAGCTTGTAGATCTGCTATACTTTGAATCCTTTGAATTTGAATCCTGAAAAGTAACAGTTTTGGGGGGTTTATTATTATTTTAAAATAGAGCTCACAACGTATCGCGTTCAGAGATTGCTATTCTCACTGCTTTTCGCGCAACACTCTTGTATGGCGATGTAGTGTAGTTATTTAAAAAGTTGAAATGTGGAGATGCAAGGTTTCTCCTCGACAGCGATATGGGGATTCTTTTCAACAATAACAGATCTCCATTATTGTAATGGAGAGGGACTGAAGGGGCGGCGGAGGGGGAACAAACAGCTTGACTTTATTTATTGTTATGTGTGTGTGTGTGTGTGTGTGTGTGTGTGTGTGTGTGTGTGTGTGTGTGTGTGTGTGTGTGTGTGTGTGTGTGTGTGTGTGTGTGTGTGTGTGTGTGTGTGTGTGTGTGTGACTGTGACTGTGACTGTGTACAGTATGTGTGTCTGTGGACGCTTCTAAGTGGTGGACTTAGAGCCTGCCAACTCTGTGGCAACATGCAGACACTTGAGACTGAATAATTCAGATGGAGAGGTATTTCTGATTGATGTGGAGAAGGTTTGAATTAGTTTGATGCAGTGGATAAAGTGTCTTGGGTGCGCATATGTGTGTGTGTGTGTGTGTGTGTGTGTGTGTGTGTGTGTGGGAGGGGGGGGGTGGGTTTGTGTGCACACACGTATGCAGTGGTCGACAGTAACTAAGTACATCTACTTGAATACCCTAATACCGTATTTCTTTTTGTGATGCTTATGACTTGACTCACTACATTTGAATGACAAATATTGTACTTTTAACTCTAGCTATATTTCTAGAAAGGAAACCCCTGCCGGGGACCCAGACATATTAATGAAAATAGCCGATGTGCTAGCTCATGTGAGATGTGAGTTTATAATTTTTTAATACTGCAATGTATTTGGTAGGCCTATTAGAAAGAAAATGTACTTTGCTGCTAAAAGACTGAGAAACTTCCACTTAGGCGAGTAAATATTTAACCTGCATTATCTAATCTATAATTTGATTCAAGCACTGGGGTTGAGTGCTTTGTCCAACTGTGTGTGTGTGTGTGTGTGTCTGTGTGTGTGTGTGTGTGTGTGTGTGTTACCTCCATCTACATAAAAGAAACACTACAGACAGAACGGACTGCGCTCATGAAGTCAAAGCCATAGTGATTTAGGTCTTATTATTACAGTGAGAGGCTGTTTGTGCATTAGGTTTCATCAGGTAGGTTTTAATTGCTGTGAGAGGTTTTAATGGGCCAGATGGATAACTGCTGTAAGCGTTTTCTTGCTGATAGATGGTGTATTGCTCATTATATTCACTGTACAGAGACTTCGTATATATTATATATACTATCCCATATATTATATATTATACACTATAGCTCTTAGCACGTGCCGTAGCACCTTCCCTAGCCTCGACAACCATGCAGTCTTACACAAAGGTTAAAATGCTATTTAAATAGCATAGTTAATTTGTTGACCTGGGCATCCTATAGTTTGTATATTTTGAATGTTTATAGTCTACTGTTTTAGACTGATGATATAGGTTATTGGCTATGATCCTAGATCAGGCTACTGAGGCACTACACTGTCTCTATGCATTGTGTTTACCTCGCTTACTGCTTATTGCTAAACTGTACATGTATATACAGTAGAGTAGGCCTATTGTAGACTGGCTGTCATTATACATATAAAATGAGCCGTATACTGTCAACAGTCTGTACATATATATCCATTCATAGGTGATTGATGCCATATTATTATAAGAGCACAAAAGTAGTGAAAATAGATCTACGCATGCTCAGCTGAGCTTGTACATCTGCTATTTTCACTATTTTAGTAGAGAAATAACTAATAAATGGAGTAGCCTAGTGAAGTAGAGAAATAACTAAGATGATATATATATATATATATATATATAAAATGAAAATAAGCAGACTTAATGAAGTCTGACCTAAAGTCATCTGCAAAACAGAAGTGTGACTAATTAGCCTGATGATTGTCAGACCCCGTTGAAGACGAAGACCCAAGAGTGGAAACGCGTTGGTCCTTTCTCTGTTGCCTTGCTTTAGCAATAAATATAATCGTCTCTGTCGGGTGGAAACCTCACATGTCCAAAACTATTACTTTTCAGGATTCAAATTCAATAATAGCAGACCTACAAGCTGTAAATGCGTTGTTTCGCGTCACATTTAGAGCTTGTGGATCTGCTACTTTTGATGCTTTTGTGTGACACTAGTAGTGTGTAGTATGATCAAGTATAGGGTGTTAATTTACTGGAAAAAACTAAAAGTTAGAATATGGAGATAGGTTTCTGCCCGGCAGGGATTAGTGTTTAATCTAAAGAACTATTTACTGTGTACACAGTGATGACAGATGCAGAAGCTGAAACTGATAGATGAATAAAGTAAACTAAAACTAAATCATGAACTACTAATTCATCATCATGAAGCATCATGGATGGATGATGGATCTACAGGAAGTGGAACATGGACACACCATCATCACTCATAACGTAGGTTCTTGAGCAGCTCTTTCCAGGACTGACCAACCTGAGAATGGTGATTTATTTTCAAAGGCTCAATCTCAGGTTCGTCAGCCCATGAAATACTGACTCACTACCATCTGAATATGAAGAGGGGAATATGAAGGGCGCATGGCTAAACCATAATAATGCATGGCAGACCTACAAGCTCATAGCGCGCCACTCAGTGGCGCGCTATGAGCTTGTAGATCTGCTATGTCACTATTATTCCATGAGAAGGGAACCAGTAACCAGTATGGAACCATGAAACCTATTATAGCATACCTATCCTGATTCTAGATCTGCTATTTTCAAAAGATATTTGTGGAGGGGAAAAAAAAGGTAAATTGTAATTTCCTTATCTCTTTTGTACATAGTGTTTGCATTTGATGATTTCATGTATTATTGTGTTAGTTTTGTATGCTGTGTGTTGATGAATGTTAATGAATAAATAGGACCACAATGGAAACAAGTGAACTCTCAGGGTTAGTACGAGGTAGTACCACACTCACAGGGTTGTGTAAGTGTGTAGTACGAGATGTGAGCAAAGCGTTCATTGTTTATGTTCCTTTAATTCGTGTTATGGGAACATGGTGCATGACTATAAAGGGGGAAATAATAATTTCAATGACTAAAATGAGACTGTCTCTGAAATTGGTTTGACATTCATTTGAACAGAAAGAGAGAGAGAGAGTCCTCTTGTGTCATCTATAATTCAGTCTGATTGCTTATTGCCCTGCTGGCCTACAGAGAAATGTTCAGCCGGTCAGACTGCTACATTAGGCAGCCCTGTAAGTACCATTACACTGTTGGTTTATACACAAAGGATGTTATTATTATACAGGCAGTGCTTCGCAATATTGTTCGTGCCTAGAAGAACCCCCAAAATTACCTATATGTATTTGGCTGCCGACCCCCCCATCTGAAAACGTTAAGGTGCCAGCTAGGACCCATAAGAGAAGATTGATCTTTTAATATTGTCCTTTAACCATTTTGGGCGGGAAACCCTTTTGGTGTTTTAAAGCATTATGTCATACTATGAGCTATTGAAAAATAGCAGATCTACAAGCTCATCTACGAGCTTGTAGGTCTGCTATTTTTGAAAAGTGTGAAAATGTGGCGCAAATCTTTGAATGTAATTATATTCTTTCAGAGCCAACATTTTTAACTCAAATCTTTGCTTCTGGGTGGAGGTCCATGATGGAACTACATATTTTCAGATGGGGGTCGGCAGCCAATTACATATAATTTTCGGGGTCCTTGACATGAAATATTGAGAACCACTGACATAGAGGTTTTTATGAAAACTGTCAGGATTTAGAAGACATTTTATAAATGTCGACGTCAGGCCTAAATGGGTTAAAACAGTCATTTGTATTTTGTACTCATTTTCCAGAAAAATAGACAAAGGTCTTAATTGGTTAATCTATGTCACAATTAAATCTACAAGGTAACTTGAAACTAAAGCTTTGAAATAGTAAAACTAAAAAAAAAACTAAAAAAACTCAAAGTTGTACTGAAGTAGGCCTACAGTACTGTACATAGTTACTTTCCAAGTGGCGATATTAATTAAATCCCATTGAAATGAGGGGACATACACTATAATGTCTTTCATATTCTATCAATACAATCCCCAGGACTTAAAAAAGGAGAAGAAAAAGAAAACTAAGTATTCAATCAATCAATAATTCTAAACCTGCCAGCCACAGGAATAAGACTGGTCTGTCTGTTTGTTCACCACTAGAGGGAGTAATTTGCACACTGATCAGAGCTACCTATTGTGTATTTAGGCTAACAGTAGTTAATGTAGTCATGTCAGGGACCACCAAATTGATTAAAAAAAAAAAACTAAACTAAAACAAATGGACCCCAATTAGAAATGATCTTGTGACAGAAACACAAGTAATAATATAAGATAATATTTGTGTTTTAAATCTTCCAATTTGTTCAGAAATAGCCACAGTATAAAATGAGGTCAAAACGGTTGTACTGATTTTGATTCTATATTAAATAATTTAGCTGGGGACCCCCTGGAAACCCCTTACTCCTCTCAACAGGCCTCACTTCTGGTCTATTGAACAGATTCAATATTTTAATTGTAACAATATGGCGATTAGGGAATTCCTTAAAGGGTCAGTTTAGTTAGTTCCGATTTTTGGACTTAAAGCTGTAGAAACTACTTGCCATTAATATACTGGTTGCATACTGGTTTTGGTGAATATTAAAGATAAAGTGCTGTGATGTCACTTTTGACTCAAAGGGGCTTTCAGCTTTCATAGAAGAAACAGGGAAGACATATTAGAATATTATAACCACACCCGGGGGTCAATTAGAGTAATGTTAACTCCATAGACACATACACAACACCTGGGGGTCTATTAGAGTAATGTTAACTCCATAGACACATACAAAACACCTGGGGGTCTATCAGAGTAATGTTAACTCCATAGACACATACACAACACCTGGGGGTCTATTAGAGTAATGTTAACTCCATAGACACATACAAAACACCTGGGGGTCTATTAGAGTAATGTTAACTCCTTAGACACATACAAAACACCTGGGGGTATATTAGAGTAATGTTAACTCCTTAGACACATACAAAACACCTGGGGGTCTATTAGAGTAATGTTAACTCCATAGACACATACAAAACACCTGGGGGTCTATTAGAGTAATGTTAACTCCTTAGACACATACAAAACACCTGGGGGTATATTAGAGTAATGTTAACTCCTTAGACACATACAAAACACCTGGGGGTCTATTAGAGTAATGTTAACTCCATAGACACATACAAAACACCTGGGGGTCTATTAGAGTAATGTTAACTCCTTAGACACATACAAAACACCTGGGGGTCTATTAGAGTAATGTTAACTCCATAGACACATACAAAACACCTGGGGGTCTATTAGAGTAATGTTAACTCCTTAGACACATACAAAACACCTGGGGGTCTATTAGAGTAATGTTAACTCCTTAGACACATACAAAACACCTGGGGGTCTATCAGAGTAATGTTAACTCCATAGACACATACAAAACACCTGGGGGTCTATTAGACTCTAATAGACCCCCAGGTGTTTTGTATGTGTCTATGGAGTGTTAACATTACTCTAATAGACCCCCAGGTCTATGGAGTTAACATTACTCTAATAATCAGAGTAATGTTAACTCCATAGACACGTATACAAAACAGAAAAAAGTATAAAAATCACAGCACTCCCTCTTTCAGTAGTTCCGGTCATTTTGTGAGCTTCTTGACCGGTTAGTTTCTGTGAAAGCTTTCCCCACAATAACAGAAAACATCAAATACACTAGTAGTGATTGATTGATTGATTGATTGATTGAAGTTTTTATTTCACAGTTTGCAGAATGGGTACATTGAGATGCTATGTTTGTTTAATCACTATTAACACATTTAGTGTTCACTCCTTTTCAAAAATAGCAGATCTACAAGCTCATAGCGCGCCAGAGAGTGGCGCGCTATGAGCTTGTAGATTTTTATTATTTTTCAATAGCTAAAGTATAACATAATGCTTAGTTAAAACACCAAAAGGGGTTCCCGCCCCGAGAATGGGATAAATACAATGTTGGCAAAACATTATTAATTTAAATATGCATGCACCGATAGACTACACAGTACAGTACACACATGAAACAAATGTATTTGAAATGGAAATGTACGGTACAAGGTGTGGGGGGGACGGGACGGGGGACCTGCATGAGCTTTCATGCAGGTCAAAGGTCAGATAGGGATCGTGCTCTCAAAGGAGAGCTAAAACAGGTCGCCAAGGTAGCGTTATGAGTGACCATGGCGACCAGGGGTCAGGGGTCAACGTGCAGGGTAATTACAATGTATGTGAAACACATTGGGATGTTACGAGGGCAGGGTGTGTGTGTGTGTGTGTGTTTACCCCATTGTGTGTTTTTAATTCATGTTATCGTTACCTTCACCAAGAGCTTTATATCTGTAATCATATGCTTTCTAATATATATTTGTTTTATAACTGTACGTATATTCTTTCTAATAAATATCCACATTTGTTTTATAACTCTAATTATATGCTTTCTAATAAATATACCCATTTACACAAAGCTCACAAGCGTGTACTATAAGTATATTTTTTTATCTTAACATAAATCTTCTCTTCTGGGGGGTTCCTAGAAACTATTTTTTTTCTCTACTTTATGAGTTCTCGATCATATCGTTCTTCAGGTCACACTTACATACTCGTAATGGTTTTCTAAAACGTACATGGGTTTCACCTCTGAGAGAGTGAGATATTTTTACAATCTAAAACGTGCATGGGTTTCACCTCTGAGAGAGTGAGATATTTTTACAATCTCAGTAGTAATAATGAATAATGAATATTCAAGGGTTTTGACTGTGCCGGGCTGTAATCATATTCTAATGCAAACATTTTAATTGTGTAATAATTCTATTCAAAAAAATGCATCTGTGGGTGTTTATGCATGTTCAGGTGGTCCAGGCCGTGACCTCTGTTAGGCCCCCGGGTGTGAGTCAGCCAACCCAGGGGTGAAGCGTGCTGTGTGGGCCAAGGTGGGCCGGGCCCAGGCCCGGGTCACCCAGGGCCAGCCAGCCTGCATGACCTGGGCTGCATGCATGAGGGTGCGTGAGTATGTGTGTGTGTACGTGCCTGCGTGTGTGTGTGTGTGTGTGTGCGTGTGTATGTATGAGTGAGTGAACATGTGTGTGTATGTGTACATGCAGTCTGAAAGGCCAGATCATGGAACCCTCTGGTGGGGTCAGGGTGAGCAGGCTGACATACAGTGATGTCAGAGTGGGTGATGAGGTCATACAGTGATGTCAGAGTGGGTGATGAGGTCATACAGTGATGTCAGAGCGGGTGATGAAAAACACTCAGGTCAGCACGTGTCAGGACAAGAGGGCAAGGGTCATTACGCACGCACACCTGTGTGTGTGTGTGCGTGTGCGTGTGCGTGTGTGACGTGTGTGTGTGTGTGCGTGTGCGTGTGTGTGTGTGCGCGTGTATATTAGTGTTTTAGTCATATTTTGAATAAAATTCCATTTAGTTTTAGTAATATTTTAGTCAACTGAAATGTTTAGTGTTAGTCTAGTTTTAGTCGACTATATGGTAAGATTTTGGACTATAAATCTACAGTTGATTTTGTCGACAAAAACAAAAACAGTCCCGGCCTTGATGGCATCGAAATGCCTGATTTCACACTTGGTTGCATGCTGAATAATAGCAGATCTACGAGCTCACACCGCATCGCAGTGTGACAGGTTGTGAGCTTGTAGATCTGCTATTTTCAGAGTGCAACACCCGAGCCCACTAGTCCCTCCCTAACATTTTAGTCTAGTTTTTATTTGTTGACGAAATTGTCGGTGTATTTAGTCTTAGTTTTAGCCATCGTATTAGTTTTTATTTAGTCAGTGAAAAAAGGTAGTCGTCGAAAAAAAATTGTCATATACTTTTAGTCAACGAAAACAACACTAGTGTGTATTATAACATTATAACTGGATGTTTGCCACCCAAAATCGCTCTTAATTAAAAACAAGAATTGTTCCTTTTAGTTTTTAGTTTGTATTTAATTAAATTTTTTATATATAAATCGCAACTTGTTTTCGTTATTTATTCGCCGAGGCAGATGGCTGCGACCAAACTGACACATAATCAGTCATCAGAGAGAGACTCTCTTATCCATTTTGGGCGGGAACCCCTTTTGGTGTTAGCATTATGCTATGCTTTAGCTATTGAAAAATAGCAGATCTACAAGCTCGTAGCGCGCCACTCGGTGGCGCGCTACGAGCTTGTAGGTCTGCTATTTTTTGGAAAAATCAAAGAACCACTGACATAGAAACATAGCTTTTTCAGAAAACTGTCAGGATGTAGAAGAACATTTTTTTAGAATCTGATCTCAGGTCAGACTCTCTTATTGTGGCGGTTCCACCGCAGCGCTGCGTCGCCATATGCCACCCAAAGTTGTTACTGTATAAAATTTAAATAATCATTGGGGGTGCGTGACTTCTTCTGCCACGGCTAGCGGCCCGCTGCAGATGTTGGAGCGCAGAGAGAGAGAGAGAGCCGAGTGGACCTCGCATCTGCAGCGTGTGGGTTCTGGTGTTTTGGGGGGGCGGAGGGGAGGGGATGGTGGAGGGGGGGGTGAAAGGTGTGGCGGCAAGAGGCAATGAGCTGGCTAGGTCAGTCGGTTCGAGCCTGCAGAGAGAGAGAGAGAGAGGGAGAGAGGGAGAGAGAGAGAGAGAGAGAGAGAGAGACGCATGGCCTTGGAACAGCGCGGGGGCGGTTCACTTCCCCTTTCCCTGCCTCGCGGCTTCCTGTGAGCGCTCTAAACCGTTAACCACACCCTCCCTGCCCCCCCCCCCCCCGGTCAACCCCCCACAACCCCCCACCCCTTTACAACACGCCTCCACAACATACACCCTCCCTGCCCCCCCCCCGGTTTTAACCCCCCCACCCCTCCACAACACGCCTCCACAACACACACCGAGCTCTTCTAGACAAGCACGCCTTCCCCCCCACACACTGTACTCTTCCCCCTCTGTTCCCTGGCCAGTAACACACGCACACACGCCGTACGCACACGTATACGCACACACTCCAACAATAGCTCTCTTCGCTCATATAGTCACACCTCTGTCTAATCCTCCCCACCCTTCCATGACAACAGTCCACCCCTATATCTCCCCCTTCGCTCTCTCTCTCTGTCTCTCTGTCTCTCTCTCTCTCTCTCTCTCTCTCTCTCTCTCTCTCTCTCTCTCTCTCTCTCTCTGTCTCTCTCTCTCTCTCTCTCTCTCTGTCTCTCTGTCTCTCTCTCTCTCTCTCTCTCTCTCTCTCTCTCTCTCTCTCTCTCTCTCTCTCTCTCTCTCTCTCTCTCTCTCTCTCTCTCTCTCTCTCTCTCTCTCTCTCTCAGACACCAGTGCCTAATTATGACCCTGACAGATTATTGTAGACTCAGAGGAAGGTGTGAGTGTGTAACAATGGCTGTGGAACCATTTGTGGTTACACAGTATAGGTATGGTTCATGCTTGTGGAAGCTTGCTTCTCTTCACACTGTATGAGAGACAGGGTGAACACCCCCCCCCCCCCCTGTCTGTCTGTCTCGTGCGTGCTGTCTGTCTGTCTGTCTGTGTCTCTCTCTCTTTGTGTCAAAGCCAGTTTCTCTCTTCCTCATCAACCACTTCCATAGAACTGCTAGTCCATGGATGTATGCTTGGCAATGGTTGAATCACCACTGAGGTGGAGGAGATAGCGGGGGGGATTTTTCTCAGCATTTCCCAGATTGTCGTTGACGAATTGATGCGAGAATAACGTTGTGTCGGGGGTTTTGTTCCGTTTTCACTGTTATTTTGCAACACACTGATTAAAAAAGTCCCTTATTGTGACTATAGTGTCAGTGTTGACCGTCTGTGATAAGGACAGTCATAATGATGACGTTACGAGGATCCACTCACTGTACCGTCTCTGTCGGCTGGAGAACTCATATTTCCAAAACAGTTACTAAATTGTGGATATTTTGTGTGACACTGCAGCGTGATCAAGTAGGGCGTTAATTTACGGAAAAAACACAAAAATCATGAGAGCTTTGATAATTGTGTGTGTGTGTGTGTGTGTGTGTGTGTGTGTGTGTGTGTGTGTGTGTGTGTGTGTGTGGGGGGGGATTATCTGACGAGGTACCATTTGAGTGGGCTAAAACCTGACATATACTAAATAATACTAAATTGTTTATAGGGTCAATGTAAGTAAAATAATATAGCCTTTCCGTGCATGCGTGTGTGTGTGTGTGTGTGTGTGTGTGTGTGTGTGTGTGTGTGTGTGTGTGTGTGTGTGTGTGTGTGTGTGTGTGTGTGTGTGTGTGTGTGTGTGTGTGTGTGAGTGTGTGTGTGTGTGTGTGTGTGTGGCGATGTGTGGTGTGTGTGTGTGTGTGTGTGTGTGGGGGGGGGGGGTTGAAGGTCCTCTGCTGGGAGTGTTGTGTTCCCGTATGGGAGAGGGGTGGAGTACATGGAGAGAGAGAGAGAGAGAGAGAGAGAGGAGAGAGAGAGAGAGAGAGGAGAGAGAGAGAGAGAGAGAGGAGGAGAGGGGTGGAGTACATGGAGTGAGAGAGAGAGTGTGTGGGGGAGTGAGTGTGTGTGGGGGCAGCCAGGCCATCTGGACTGTGAGGCTACAGAGAGAGAGAGAGATGTCCAGTGAAATGTCCACCTTAAAGACTATACTAATCATATGTGTATTCCTGTACTACAGTCGAGCAGAAACGTCTTGTCTCCATATTTCAAACTTTTTGTGTTTTTTTTTTGCGTAAATTAACTCCCTATACTTGATCATATACAGCGTCACACAAAATATTCAGAAAGTAGCAGATCTACAAGCTGCAAACGTGGTGTGAATCGATGCATTTCGAGCTTGTAGATCTGCTGCTTTTGAATTTGAATCCTGAAAAGTAACAGTTTTGGGACAGAATGAAAACATCAAGAAAACAACATCATGGACAGACAAAAACATCTGCACTGCGCTGTTCTCTTACTACTGTACATACAGTAGAACTAACCAAACGCACTGTAAGAGCAGATAACTTTAAATACTGCTCTGAAGTTTTATTCTAAGTTAAGTTATCCTTGCTTACGTATAAATATATTTGAACAGTAAACGCACATTATTGTTAAGGATTTTTTATTTTCTCGAAGCTAGTTTGATATGTTTTTTTTTTATACATTTGACTGCAAATTTGCTGTGTGCCACTAGCTCTGTTTACACGTCTCTGTAATGGTACATATTTCTTAGTTTTAATTTAATTCACACTTGCTTTGGCAGTGTAAATGTGCAATATGCTCCCTATGCCAACGAAGCCCCTTAGTTTGAACTGAACTGAAATTGAAAGAGAGGTTGCGTGCGTGTGTGCGCACGCACGCACGCACACATGCTCGCACACACACACACACACACACACACACACACACACACACACACACACACACACACACGAGACATGGTAAAAGGGGCGAGGAGGGTATAAGAAAAACAGGTCCAGTGATATACAGCAGTGTCCACACACCATGTAATCCAGGGTCTGTTCTTACCGTAGACTGTAAAGGTTCTTAGTTACACCCTTAGTTAAATAAACACAGAAAGGAAGAGAGGGAGACTATAGTGCTTGTGGGCAAAAATGCTGAACATCTCCAATGCTGAATGTACCACGAGTCGGACAAAACCCTAAAATGTTACGCTCTGGAGTTGCGGACCTGTGCGTGTCATTTGGTTCCATTTGTTTAATCTCTGGGTTACAGAACCGCAAGGGTCCATTCGGTTCAATTCTCTGAGGTACAGAACCGTGAGGATTCATTTGGTATCCTAATCAGCAGTCATTCAGCTGGAGCTAAACGAAACCCATTAGGGTCCATTTGGTTCCGTCTGTATGCTCTCTGGAGTCTGTACTGAGGAGAATGGACACTATTAGAACAGGGCTTCCCAAACCTTTTTAGCTCAAGATCCAAAAGAGGAATTAGACGTTTGCCGGGGAACCAAACTAGTAAAAAATATCAGATCTGCAAGCTCACAACGCCGCATTGTGAGCTTGCAGATCGGCTATTTTCACTAGAAGTACTTCTTAAACATTTTCTTTTTTTTTTAATTACTGAAAGAAATGGTTGAATTGGTTTTTAATTCATGAAAATATATTTTGGGATGCTTTTGTTTTTGGGGGAATATTTTTTGAAAATGTTTTGAATTATTAATAATTAAAAACAACATGTAAGGAAACAAAAACATAAAATAAAGGGACCCATAAAAATGTGACTGCGACACACAAACGTGTCCCCGAGCCGTGTCTGTGAAACGGTGTATCATTTTATAAGGATGCTAAGAGGAGCGGCGCTCTGTTGACAGGACCATCTGTAGCTTCCACTTACAGCACGACATACAGTACAGTATGTACAGTAGTACACTATACAGCATGAGCTCCCACAGCCAGCTGGGATCTTTCCTGCTTGAAACGTGTAAAAGAATGAAGCACATTTTAACTGGCTATTACAGTATGTGTGTCTGTAACAACAAGCGTTACAGTTACACTGCTAAATGTCTCTATTTGCTGTGAGCTCTACTAATACGCACACCTGTTCACAGCCATAATGTAATCTGTGCATGTATGTAGTGTACTCTGCATACATGCGTGTGTGCTAAGACTGACATGACAGCCACCTTGAAATGGACAGTTTACAGATACATGCATTTACGTACATAGTACATACTGTGTACAACATAATGGATGCAATGACAGCGTTACAATGACAGGGTTAGTGTGTGTGTGTGTGTGTGTGTGTGTGTGTGTGTGTGTGTGTGTGTGCCTACAGTTGCTATATGTGGACAGTTTGCAGACACATTCTGTACGTACAAACGTTTTGTACATACACGTGTATGTATTCTTTGTTATATTACAAGGATTGACAGCCGCTTGGAAATGGACAGTTTACAAATGAATACAAATAAACATACGCAGTATGTACGCAACGCGTATACGTATCTCTTGCAACATCTTTCAAGTTGCATCGTCTTTGTCTTGATTGACGGCCGCCTTGAAACGGACAGCTTTTTTCCGGGGAGATAACGAGGACCTCGCAGGGGGGGGGCAGGGGGGGGGGGGGGGATGTGTAAAGGCCTCTCATCACCACCACTGTCCTTGAATGGCCAGGAAACCCCCACCCCCCTCTATGACCCTCACCTTGCTACACTCAGCGCCCCTCCTCCTCCCCCTCCTTTCCCCCACCACCCCACCCTCTTCTCTCTTTCTCTCAACCAAGTCAATATCCATTCCCCCCCCACCCCCAGGAGTCCCCTCCCCTCCCCCCCTAACCCGGGCCCTCCCCTCCCCCTCTGCCCGGGCCCTCACCTCCCCTGCACTCAAGGGCCCGGAAAGGGCCTGAGGAGGGGGGGAGGGGGGGGGGGGAGGGGGGCGCGGGGGAAGGTTAGGGGTCAGCAGGGTCGACGGCTCGCGACTCCCTCGTCCATCCTCTCTCTCCCTCCCTTCTCCCCTGACCCTCTGTCTTATGAACTCGCCTCCATCTCACTATCTCTCTCTCGCTCTCTCTCTCTCTCCACTCCACCTCCATCTTTGTCTCTCTCTCTCTCTCTGTCCTCTGTGGTACCACTCCTCATCTCTCCTCTCTCATTGTTTGACCCACTTTCTCTCTCTCTCTCTCTCTCTCCTCTCTCTCTCTCTCTCTCTCTCTCTCTCTCTCTCTCTCTCTCTCTGTCTCTGTCCTCTGTCTCACTCAATCTTTTTTCTCCTTTCCTTCCTTCCTTCTCTGGCGGTATACTGTATTGATTGGGGTTTCTATTTACCCTCTCTCTCTCTCTCTCTCTCTCTCTCTCTCTCTCTCTCTCTCTCTCTCTCTCTCTCTCTCTCTCTCTCTCTCTCTCCCCTTTCCCTCTCTCCCTATCTCTCTCTATCCTCTCTTTGTTCCCAGGTGTATTGTAATGCTGAAGCCTCTTTGATCTGTGTGTGTTCGTGTCTGAGTATCCATCTACAGTTATAGATGCTCAGACTCACACAAACACAGGAAAATGGAGACATTTAGGAACACGGCATGCTGCCTAAACGTAAGCTCTACTAATACGCTCACCTGTTCACGGGGGCGCGCATGCTGGCTACGCACATGAAAACGCGCGCACACACACCACACACACACACACACACACACACACACACACACACTTGCTTTTTATCGCTTTTTCCTCCCCAATTTAGTCATTATGTCAATGAATTCCTCCCCACACACATCTGTGTGTTTGTCACTGCTGTCGTCAGCTACTGACTCACCTCTACCAGACAGTGAGGAGATCCAGCAGGAGCTTTCCTCCTACTCCCACTCCCCTGCTGACAGGTGCAGCTCCGCCCCATAGGATTATGTGCATTATCATCACCCCAGGTTCCATGTTCCCCACCATGCAGAAAAAGGTCCTTTGTTCCCCACTTAGAATAAACCTAAACCAGAAACCTAACCTAGTCATTTTTAGTAATTTAAAAGTATTTTAGCAACTTTGTCTTAGTGTTACTTACTTTTAGTAGCAAATTCTGATTTAAGCTCAGTCTTTGAACAATCCATTGAACATTTATTTTATTTAACACTGGCATGAAATAAAATAAAACATAATTGCTCAGACTCTTCAACAAAGATGGCAAAAACAAACATTCATTTTTTTGCCATACATGTATAGTACAAAACACTGAAGTCCTTAAACCAGAAACCTAACGCTAACCCTAAACCCTAAGGTAAGTGGGGGAACATATAGACCTGGGGAACATAGAACCTGGGGAACATAGAACCTGGGGAACATAGAACCTGGGGAACATAGAACCTGGGGAACAGAGAACCTGGGGACATAGAACCCGGGGAACATAGAACCTGGGGAACATATAACCTGGGGAACATAGAACCTGGGGAACATAGAACCTGGGGAACAGAGAACCTGGGGAACATAGACCTGGGGGAACATAGAACCTGGGGAACATAGAACCTGTGGAACATAGAACCTGGGGAACAGAGAACCTGGGGAAAACATAGAACCTGGGGAACATATAGAACCTGGGGAACATAGAACCTGGGGAACATAGAACCTGGGGAACAGAGAACCTGGGGAACATAGAACCCGGGGAACATAGAACCTGGGGAACATAGAACCTGGGGAACATAGAACCCGGGGAACATATAACCTGGGGAACATAGAACCCGGGGAACAGAGAACCTGGGGAACATAGAACCCGGGGAACATAGAACCTGGGGAACATAGAACCTGGGGAACATAGAACCTGGGGAACATAGAACCTGGGGAACATAGAACCTGGGAACATAGAACCTGGGGAACATAGAACCTGGGGAACATAGAACCCGGGGAACATA